>NW_021604618.1:5526906-5648485 GCF_004785775.1 Grammomys surdaster
ATAGATAGATAGATAGATAGATAGATAGATAGATAGATAGATAGATATAAATGATAGATATATGAGAGTTCACTGAGACCTTTCTAATTAAAACCTACTATAATGACAATTTTACTGTTAGAACTACCCAAGCCCAGAGGAGAAAGCCCAGAGGAGCTAAAGACCTGGGGGCTCTGCCAGCAAGATATGGGCATGGCCATTTGCTGACTAGGTAAACTACTCTGCAACCCTGAGAGATGTCTTTCGTCTCTCATGCATAGTCTAGGTAATACCAGATGAACTGATCACACACACACACACACACACACACACACACACACACACACACCCAAAGCCCTGTGAAACCTTTAAATCCCCTGGTACCACAAAATGTTGTCTTACCTAGAAACAAAATCATTCCAGATGTAAAGAATGAAATTTTCTCAAGTGTCATTTCCATTTTCAGTTATTTCAATGCAATTCTGAACAAGAATTATAAAATAATATGTTGTCAACAAGTGAACATGCAGACAAAAATAAAAACCACATAAATATATCAATTAATGACAAGTAGATATTCTGAGAAATGCCTTCTCATTGAGTTTGCCATTATGTTAATGCCATAGCATATGCTTACACAAATGTATATGATTGTGATGGTTTGAATAGTAAGGGGTACTATTGGGAGGTATGGCCTTGTTGGAGGAAATGTGTCAGTGTTGGGGTGGGCTTTGAAGCTATGCCCAGTGTGGGAGAGTCAGTCCTCTTCAGTTTGCCTTCAAGACATGATGTAGAACTCTCCTCCAGCTGTATATCTACCTGGATGCTTCCATGCTTCCTGCCTTGATGATAATGGACTGAGCCTCTGAACCGGTAAGCCAGACCCAATTCAATGTTGTCCTTCATAATAGCTGCCTTGTTCAAGGTATCTCTTCATAGCAATGGAAACCCAAACTAAGACAAACATTGGTATCAGGAATAGGGCATTGCTATGAAATGCCTGACCATGTATTTATTTGGAGGAATATGTATATGGAGACTGGAGATGTGGAAAGCAGTGGAATGCTTTAAGTGGGGCTTAATGAGGCATCCAAACAGGAATATGAAAGACATTGGTTTTAGGGCTGACTTACAGGTTCTGAGCTTCAGTCTATTATCATCAAGACGAGAAGCATGACAACATGAAGGCAGATATTGGACTGGAGAAGCAGCTGAGAGTTTTATATCTTGTTCTGAAAGCAAACAAGAGACTTACTCTTCCACACTGGGTCAAAGCCCACCCCTACAATGGCATACTTCCTTGAATAAGACCACACCTCCTAACAGTACTACTCTGTATGGGTCAAGCATATTCAAACCAAAACAATGGCACAGCTTAATCATATGAAAAGGTCTCTGAAATCAACAGACATATAGACATGGTACACTAGAGAGGTACAAGACTCCAGCTGGTACAACAGGCTGTATAGGATTGCTATCAATTTTGATTTTTTTGGTTTTAAGATAGGGTCTCACAATACAACCCAGGCTGGCCTCCCACTTGTCATCCCTCACCTGGCAATTCTAGCCAAGAGAATGTATAGATTTTGTCATTTTTGTCTTGGAGGAAGAATTTCCAACCTTCCCCATGTGGCTCAAGAATTTGTACACTTCAATTTGCCCTACAGCATTTGTATTGAGTCTGATCTTGTGGCCTCTGTATTAATCCAGATATGAATGAAGTACCACCTTGCTGAAGCCCTCCAGCTTGTCCCTACAAAGAAATGTTGTAAATTACCTGACCACTGTGAGCACAGAGAAAATGACAAGAAGAAAGTTCAAATGCAGCTCCTCTAGGAAGACGTCTTCCCACTGAGCTGCCAACTCACATGATTAGGAAGGATATTTTACTGCAGAGATAAGAGGGAACCTTTGGATCCAAGAAATCTTTAGTGTTCAGTTCTCAAAATTCTTTTAAAGTTTTCAAAAATGTAGAGCTCCTCAGGAGTCTATGGTTGACCACTGTGTACTTTGACTTTCTCATCCCAAACAGTATGTTTTCGGAATTGTGACCCAAGAGGCAGGCATAGTCTAAAGGGTGAATTCTGACGGCAAAATTTAGCTGCAAATCAGAACAAATAAGCAAAGGGATTTTCCAATTCATACACTTTCTTAATCTGTTAGGAATGCATAATAAATAACAGACTTCCTTTTACTTCATAATTCAAATAAGCAAGTAAATTTAATAATTTCAGGTAGAGATCATTCCTGGAAATATGATGGAGAAGGAAGGAGCAAAAACACCATGACTTTCCTTTCTTCTCCTCATCCTCATCTCCCTCCTCTTGCTCCTCCTTCTCTCCCTCCTCTTCCTCCTGCACTTTCTTTTTTCTTCTCTACTACAAATATCACGGTCAGGCTTTCTTTGGTGTGTCTTCTTGATAGTTTGTATATGACTTCTCAAAGAGACAACAAAAGCTAGGTGATTTTCAAACTGTATTTTCCTGCTGTGAAGCATATCCAAGGAATATGTATAGCAAGGTCCATCACTTATGCAGAAGCATATTACTTGTAATGTATGCACAGTGCAGGTATTGAACACTCAGTAAGTCTTGATACCTGGGTTTACCTCATTGGATAGTAATGCAGCAGGTAGCAGTTTATGCAGAGATACACAACACTAGTCAAACTGCAAAGAACTGAGTGAACAGCCCTAAACAGTATACTTATTCTATACACCTCTCCCCCAAGGCTCAGGAAACATTGTGGAAGAGAGAACAGAAAGATTGTGTGAGCCAGAGTTACGGCATTAATTCCATAAAACAGTGTCTTCTGAACTCACAGTGGCAGGAGTTACCAACCCAAGGCCTGCATAAATCAAAGTAGTCAACACTCTAGTATTGAAATGGAATGGCTTCATGGGGACCTTTCCTAGTAAGAGAGTGTTATGAATTGATGGCTGCTGTTCTGTTGGAGAGTAATCTTTTCTTCTCTGCTGTGGCCCATGCTCCAGTAGATGATACCTATATGCATACCACAAAGCACTAAATTAACAATTGAGGGAAGGAGGTAAAGGAGAAATTAGGAGGGGGATATGAGGGAAAGCCTCCAGGAAGACTTGAAGGTGGGAAGCAGGGGATAGATAAGGATTTAAACATATTACATTCATGTATGAAATCGTTAAGTAATAGGTATTTTTTTAAAAGAGATGAAGCCTTTGGGGAAATGACAAAAGCACAAGCAAGGAGTCCTTGTGACTTGATTAACGATAAAGAACCCTGTTTTTCAAGATTAAAATAAATAGATCTGCTTTAAAAAATAGAGATAGTGTGAGACATACAGTATGCTATCTTTCAACCAAATGTCCTTCAACCAAAATCTACAAAATTTTTGTAAAATAAATTAAAAAAATTAAGTTGGTTAGATAGCAACAACTTTGTTAATCATCAGATCAAGATAACTACATTCCACCTTATATGTGTACAATGATTGTTGTCTCTCAATTTAAAAATAAACATTTTTACAAAAGATGCTTTTGTTTCATTTGAATTTCTAGCTATTTACAAACACTTAAAAATATTGCATAAGGGTAGTTCGTGGCATCCTAAAAACAACCACTTGCTAAATTGCAGTCATTGTTGACTGCCTACACTATTCTACAAAGTCACATGACTTTCAGGTTAATCTTCAGTTTTCAACTTGTATCCTCTGTTCCAATGCTTAAGTCAGCTGTCTAGAAATCGTAGAGGGGATAGGCAAGGCCAGGGACATTTGAATTCAAAGCCTTCATTCTCTGCTCCTATTACATTTGCATTTCTGCATAACAAAGCATGCGCAATAGGTTTTAACAGAAGTTGCGGGCAGCTTTTACAATAAGCGCAGAGAAAGAATCCCTGGATTGTAAAGGACTCAGCTCAAAATATCTCTATTACACCTGAAATTTCCCCTTCATAAATTCATTCATTTACATTGAAAATTGGTTGTTCCTAACATCTCTTTTAACTTATGAAAACTCATGTAGAGATAATAAATGAATCTTCAAGGACATCAGCTCCAGAATGTTTGTCTGTTCTGTTCAACTAACAAAGCATTAAACACCTGTTTGGTACAAGGGACTGAATTAAACCAGCCAAGAAGACAAAGATACCTGAGATTCTCTGCCTAAGGCCCCTCACAGTGAAGAGCTATCAATTGCTATCAATTGCTAAGGAAAGGAAGGGCCATTGTGTTTAAAAGCAAAGGGTATTTTCAAGTCAATTATACTGAAAATAGATAGCATTGACACATGGTGAAGAAAATGTCCCATGTGCCAGATCTTAAGACAAATGTGAGCACATACAAGTTAGTCGACATTTAATTTTGTTGCACACATTCTACTTTTAAAGGGGGAGAAAAGGAGAAAGGTTGATTGGATCTGAATCTAAATTGAACCTAATAACTGCCAGCTGATGAACTCAAATATAAAATCTTTCTAAATTCAATTTTACTTTTATCAATATAAACCAACCAACCAACAGACAAACTAAACAGGACTTTGTATCATCTACTTATTCTGAATTTATTTGCTTAATTCCATATTCCACAGACCTTTAAGAGAACCTGGTAGGAATAAAGCCTGACCATCACTAAACATAATAATATTTATATTTAACTCAAAAATAACAGCAGATTTACAATGTGGCATGAGCTAATGCCATAGAAGGAAGATTCCAGTCTAAGCAGAGTGTCACTGGGCTACTCTTCCTGCTTGCCTGTCATGGAATCCAGACTCGGGCTGGTGTCTGGGTGTTCCCATCCACAGTTTTCAGCTCACAACTACAGTAAGCGACACAGCCTAAGTACTACCATGAATGCATGTATCACTCAGCACCTCTGGCTCTCATCTTACAATCATCTAGGGGAAAAGGGCTAAGACATGCAGTGAATTTAATAACTCAAGATGACAACGGAAGCACTGTCCTGGGCATAGTCTTAAGATAATGTCCCCTGTGGGAACTAAAGGAGGCAGAAGTGCTTATGGGTTGCTGCCAGCAGGGAAAGACTTTTTCCCATTATAAGTAGCTTAGGCAGGTTTATTCAGACATCTGGTTCCCCAGCAAGAGCAGTCCTGCTAAGGCTGAGTTTTCATTTCTCCCTGGTAGTATCCTCCTGACACTTATTATAAGTCAAATAGCAACATAACACTGTCCTTGGGGAGAATTCACTCTCATTTTGATTGTCACGTGAGAGAGAAGGCAGAGAAAGGACAAAGTCCTTACAGGGTGCTTCTCACCTTCTCCAAGTCAGAGAAGAGCAATGCCATGAACTTGCAGATGGGAACAGCTGCTAAAAAGAGTTCATTTTCTGCCCAAGGACCACCTCCTGAGCAACTGTTTTCTAGATCCGCCATTTAATCACTAGACTAAAAGGACACTAAAAATGAACACTACTGCACTGTTTCCATATTCAACTGGATGAGATTCTGATTTTAGATCTGGGCAATTATTTAGCATTATTATATGAGCAGTCTATTACAAACAAATTTGCTTCTTGCTGTCTCCTAAATAATAATAACGACTTCATGAAGAAGCTGTATAAGGTTCTAGTTAATGAGATATATGTAGATAAGAACAAACACCCTAGTTTTCTTTTATATATGAAATCAATTAAATGCAATCAAATGAACCTGCTCCCTTTCCATTTATGCAAGGTCAATACTGAAGGAATTCTACCAACTGAAAATAATCTGCGATAAATTATTGGCTAATTAAAGCAGCAAGTCATACAGCCTGGTTTTTTCTAAATACTATTCCCAAAAAGCAAAATGTTAATTTAGGTTGGTTTTTGTTTGTTTGTTTGTTTGTTTTTGTTTTTTGTTATTTTACTTTGTGTGTATATAATTATGATGTTAGCATATTCTCATGTGTATGTGCACATATGTTCATGTAGAGATCAGAGGTGAATGTCAGGCCTTTTCCTCAACCATTTTCCACCTTATTTTCTAACACAGGGTATCTGCCTGAACATGGTATTCAATGATTTAGCAAAATTAGCTAACCAACAAATCTAAGGAACTATATTGACTCTATATCCCCAGTGTTAGGATTTCAGACAGACATCATGTCAACCACTTTTTTGTGTGTGTGAGTGTGGGACACCAAACTCAAGTCTTCATACCTGTGTGGCAAGCACCACACAGCCAGCCATCTCTCCAACTTCAGAACTAGGTTATTTTGAGTAATGAAATGTCAATAACCAATAAAGCAAAACAGGTCCAACACTTTTGTATAAGGTTCCTTCTTATTGACAGACACCTTTTCAAAGTCAACACCTTCTCTTAATGACACCCTAAAATATGCAAAAGAAAGTATTCCTTTATTGAAGTGAGGGTGTGTGTGTGTGTGTGTGTGTGTGTGTGTGTGTGTATTCCTGTGTCTGCGTGTGATGGGTATTTTGCATTCAATAGTATGACCACAATACCTGAAAGAAGAAAAATCTCCAGAGAAAAAATATTTATCTGGGTTCAGAATTTACCAAGATTGTGAAGTCAGGGTGAACTAGTGCAACCCAGGTCATGGCAGATCAGGAAGAAGAGAAAGGAAAACTGTATGTACACTGCTGGCTGTCTCCTTTTCTTCCTGTTACTCTATTCAGGTTACATGTCCATGGAATGTTGCTATCCACATTTAGGATGTATCTTCTACTCACTCCTCTCAGGAAATTCCCTCACAGACACCACCAGAAACTGTCAATCAGTCCCTAAATGCTTCTTAATCTAATCAGGTTTACTATCAAATTTAACTATTCCATACTGGGGATATGAGTCAGTGTGAAAAACACTCACTGCAATATCTTACTCAATCTAGTATAGTTGAACCAAGAAACTTCATCCTCGATAAGAGACCCTGTCTCAAAAGATACCGTGGAGAGTGATTGAAGAGATCCAACATCAGTCTCAGAGCTCACTATGCACACAGATGTGCACATTCATCTGCACACATTCATGTTTGCACACACTTACATGTGTATACATATAAATACAAACATGGTAGTTCATGGGAACAGTCACTTCATTGGAGGAACATTAATGGAGTGTGCAGATGGTTCATTTCATTGGGCTCATAGTTTATGAACCCAAATAAATGTGTGTCCACATTGATGACATCAAGTACCACCTTCCCCGAGTCACAGCCTCACTGACAAAATTAAACTAACACCTTCCTCAGAAGATATCCAGAAAGATTAATTGAGGAAAGTCAGACAAGAATTTTGTGCACAGTCTATAGTGAGTGCTATGCTGGGGTTAATGGTTCCTTTGATATCTCATCGTTAACCTATATGAGATTGAGGTCTGAAATTACTGTTCCCAAAACAGTGTAATTTGGAACTCAATCTTCTTACATCACAAAAGAGACTGACTGCATTCAAAAGAGTCAATTTCCTATATCATCTCATTCAAATTCACCTTTTATGACCTAAAAGGTGGAAGTTTGAGAGATTATATTTCATAGGAAAAGCAAGATATTGGATTTTAGAAGACTTTGTCAACTCCAGAGAACCACACTTGACCCAGAGTCAACAGAAGCCACTTCAGCCAAGAACAAGTCCTAAGAAGGCCTTCAGCTTTATTCACTTCAGTTAACGAGCTTGTGTGGAGGGTCTATTTTATGCAAAGAGCTAGGGTTTTACTTCTTTTTCTTCCAGAGCTCTAAACAGCCCAACCTCAGTCTAATCGAGCAGAAGAAATTATCTGGATACTTCTCAAAAATCTCAAGTGCCAAGTTTCAGTGGCAGTCAAAAACTCGAGCCAATTAAAACAGAGACAAGGCTTTCAAGGGATATTTCGTGAGCTCCAAACAGGACTATTTTCAAAGAAAAACATTTCTCTGACTTTTAAAGTAACCTATGCTTGCAGTTAATTTTTTCACAAAATAGAAAAATGAGTAAGAAATAAAGTTCTTCTACTCCTCAGAAATTATTGCTAATATATATAATATACAACTTTTGCCAATCAAATATATACAGATACATACAACCACAAACTACTTTGCAATGGAATTGTTCACTAAACAGGCAATTGTCTTTCTGTAACAATAACTGTGGACTCAACTGAGCCTTATCACCTTAAAGGATGCCATTGTTTTTCACTATATTGAAGTTTTATTTCATTAAATCTTTGTACTATATGTCAGGTGATTTTCATGGTGAGGAGGGGATATATATGTTTCCAGGTGAATTTATGTGTGTGCGTGCATGGTGTGTGTGTGTGTGTGTGTGTGTGTGGTGTGTGGTGTGTGGTGTGTGTATGTGTGTGTGTTTGTGTATGTTTCTATGTGTGTTTCTGTGTGCATCTGTGTGTGTGTGTGTGTGTGTATGGAACAGCATAAGGGCATACAGAAAGAAAAGAGCTTCCTACTCTAGCATATTGAAAGACTCATGATCCCTCTAAAATGCTGCCCATGATGGACACAACCCATCTTTACGTTTTTCTTGCTTAAACATAACGTACCCACCTTTGTGGTTTCATGAAGTTGGTCTGATCCTTTTATCCTTCTACCAGCCTCTCTATTGTTTGTATCAAATATGGAAATATATTTATATGTCCAGTTTCTGAAATTGGAAAGTACTAATTTATATTAAGACAAATTGCTACTCGGAAATTGATAATCTAGACAAGATGGTCCTCCAGTGGCTTCCAGGTGAGTTCTCAACATGCCCTAAAATCCTCTCTGGATCCAGAAACAAGCTACAGAAATGATTTTTTCCCAACCTCATCTCCTGCTGCCCACTTTGAATGTCAGTGGCTTATTTGTTAACCTTAGGTAGCCCCACTCTTTCTAGATGTTTCCACAGGACTTCTTACCTCTGCTAAAAACAAGAGCTTAGCAAACACTGCTTGCTACATAAACAAAAGCTACTATTCATGAGTTTCAGTGATATCTATGAATAATATTTGATAGCCACTCATCTCCTGCCTCTTTTCTCCCTAGCCACGTACACTGAAGTACAACCTCTATATACTTTACCAGTCCAGACAGGTTCCTGAAATGCCAAGCAGCTCAGGTTTTTATATGTTGTCAGAATCTGCAGTGAATTTACAGATGAGTAGGTGCTAGTCCTGAAGATCAGCAAAGATACAAAAGAATAAAATCTTCTCAGCTGTCTGGGATCTAATAGTTGTGTACTAAACTGCCACTACCTTCTACTTCCAACAGTTCATCAACTACTAGAAAAAGCAGAGACCTTTTAACATAGCCCTCAAAGTCTAAATATATCTGATATGACCAAATAACAGCTATCTCTGAAAAGTGCCATCTGTGTACTAGGCAGTGTTCCAAGTACATTTCATATAGTAACTCACGGGATTACTTGAAAATAGCTTGATTATTTTCCTTTTGTAAAGATAATTTACCCATGTGATAGACCTAGCCATCAATTCATGAGTCTGGATCCAAATAGTTTTAAAATGTTTCCAATGATACTCTCATTCACACATACACAAATGTACACATGCTACACATCATATGTGTAGACCCGTACAAACCCATCACACAGCCTATACTATACACTAAACATGCCCAACAATACACATGTATCACTTTACACACAGATACCCACTGTATCTATGAATATATCACATAGACACATAGCCCATATATATCTACTGCATGTGGGAACACACACACACACACACACACACACACACACACGCACTCCCTGCCCATTGCCCAGTGAAGTATAGTGAAGAATAGAGTAAATTTTTAATGGAATTTCAAATCTCATCAAGACCTTCTCCGGTTCCTATGAGGTATGGACTTTAGCATAGATGCTTCTAGGCTGAGAGAAACATCAGAGGTAGGCAGAAAAGACATGGTGATGTGTCAAAAGTGTTCTACCAATGTCCTGTTCTAATACTCATGAGTCTCTGAAATGTTTCAAGCTCAATATTCACCTCTCAGGTAACTAAAGGCTCACAGCTTAAAAAGAGTACATTTCCTGGCTGAAAACATGGTCTCCATTCTTTCCTGCCATTCTGATACTCCTCCCTGTTTTTTTCTCCCACAGTGTGCTCCCTCTAGCACATAGCAGCCTCTGCAGCAGCTGAACTTCTACATGTATTGTCTGTACCACCTGCTTGGCATTTTGATACATATGTTACCGTACTGTTAGCTATGTCAAAAGATAAAAGTACTGCATTATATTCTGGAGACCCTGCTACTCATTTATTATTCAGAGGCTGTCATAGCTTTCAAGGGATAACCAAACAGCAATTATTGACTTTGAGGTTCAAAATAGGATTGTGAAACTTGGAAATAAATGGAATCTCAAAAGGAGGGTGCTTTTGATTTGTTAGATTCTATCTTTTTGAGAAAAGGTTTGCTGAGTTCTAAAATCTTGCCTTCAGCTTTTAAGAACTAATACACAGAAGATATATAAAGTTTATTTGATAAGCACAGTTTCAGAATAAATTCATAACGACATAAAAGCAAGTTTGCCATCTAAAATATGGTAAATTGCAATGTCTGGGGGAGAAAAGAAACATCACAGAGAAATAGTAGCTTAAACAGCAGGGTAATATATCTACTCTTTTCAGTTAAGAGCCCGATTCCTTACAGAAAATCTGTAAGTCCTAGGAAGAACACCTTAATTGTGTCTCATTTTCAAGATGTAGTCAGAGATGTTCTTAAACAGATATGTCAAGAGGGCTTTGGCATCTGCCAGGAGGGCAGTGTACCTGCCCTAGAAGGACTGTGGACCTCCCCATACATTCACTGGGGAACTGGTAGTTATGAGGACTATTTTCTGGGAAATGTTTAGCAACTAGCTCAAGTGAAAATAAATTCCCTCTGATTTTTAGATCAATGAAATGATTCTCCCAAAGATGTTCTAGCCTCTAGAGCTCCTGTGAATGTTTCTTTATATGGTGAAAGAATTTTTGATTAAATTAAGAACTTCAGCATTATCATAGTCAGACCCAAGAGAATCATAGGATCCTTGTTTAGAATAAAGGATTGCTGAGTCAGAGAAGGTGACAGTGAGCACAGAAACAAGAAAACAGAAAAGGGCACAAGGTTAGAAAATTAAAAATAGCATGTTGCTGGTTTTTAACAGGGAGAAAGAAACATGTGCCAAAGAATACAGGGAGCCATAAAATTGCAAAGCTTCCTTCTATAAGGCAAAGGACACTGTCAATAGGACAACCAATAGATTGGGAAAAGATCTTTACCAACCTACATCTGATAGAGAGCTAATATCCTGTATATACAAAGAACTCAAGAAATTAGACTCCAGACAACCAAATAACCCTATTAAAAATGGGGTACAGAGCTAAACAAAGAATTCTCAACTGAGGAATATCAAATGGCTAAGCAGCACCTAAAAAACTGTTCAACATACTTAGTCATCAGGGAAATGCAAATCAAAACAACCCTGAGATTCCACCTCACACCAGTCAGAATGGCTAAGATCAAAAACTCAGGTGACAGCAGATGCTGACGAGGATGTGGAGAAGGAGAACACTCCTCCATTGCTGGTGGGATTGCTGGTACAACCACTCTGAAAATCAGTCTGGTGGTTCCTCAGAAAATTGGACACAGTATTACCTGAGGACCCAGCTATACCACTTCTGGGCATATACCCAAAAGATGCTCCAACATATAACAAGGACATATGCTCCACTATGTACATAGCAACCTTACTTATAAGATCCAAATGGTGGAAAGAACCTAGATGTCTTTAAACAGAGGAATGGATATAGAAAATGTGATACATTTACACAATGGATTACTACTCAGTTATTAAAAACAATGACTTCATAAAATTCTTAGGCAAATGGCTGGAACTCGAAAATATCATCCTGAGTGAGGTAACCCCAATCACAAAAGGATAAACATGGTATGCACTCACTGATAAGTGTATATTAGCCCAAAAGCTCAGAATACCCAAGATACAATTCACAGACCACATGAAGTTCAAGAAGGAAGACCAAAGTGTAGATACTTTGGTCCTTCTTAGAAGGGGGAACAAAATACCCATGGGAGGAGATACAGAGACAAAGTGTGGAGCAGAGACTGAAGGAAAGGCCATCTACAGACTGGTCCACATGGGGATCCATTCCATATAAAGTTACCAAACCCAGACATTATTGTGGATAACAAGAAGTGCTTGCTGACAGGAGCCTGATATAGCTGTCTCCTGAGAGGCTCTTCTAGAGCCTGACAAATACAGATTTGGATGCTCACAGACAACCATTGGACTGAGCATGGGGTCCGCAATGAAGGAGTTAGAGAAAGGACTGAAGGAGCTGAAGGGGTTTGTAGTCCCATAGGAGGAACAACAGTATCAACCAAGCAGAATCCCCAGAGTTCCCAGGAACTAAACCACCAACCAAGGAGTACACATGGAGGGACCCATGGCTCCAGCCACATATGTAGCAGAGGCTGCCCTTGTCAATGGGAGAAAAGGTCCTCGGCCCTGTGAAGGCCCAATGCCCCAGTGTAGGGGAATGCCAGGAAGGGAAGCAGGAGTGGGTGGGTTAGTGTGCAGGGGGAGGGGAATGGGATAGGGAGTTTTCAGAGAGGAAACCAGGAAAGGGGAAAACATTTGAAGTGTAAAGAAAGAAAATATGTAATAAATATTAAAATAGTCTCAAAAGAAAAAAATAAAGTGGTTTATAGCACCAGGAAAATGGTCTTAATATGAACTTCTGGAGGTAGCATTGTCTACTTAACCATGACTGCAGAAACATTGATCTCTAAAACTGTAAAATAGTAAATGTGTGTTGCTTTATGGCATCATATTATGGTAACTTATTGCCATACTTTACAACTTTCCAAAGATGTAAAGATGTTGACAGGCTCACTTGAAGCTTAAAGGTGAAGACACTGAGTACAAGATGGGAAGTAATTTCACCAACTACTGAAGGCTGATTTAGGTTGGCTGTCAACATACAACTGGTATGGTTGAGCAGGTGCAAATTTCTGTATCTCAGGAAGTCCACTGAGAAGTTGATAGAGCTAGCCTACAGATTCAACCTTACAGTCATGGGAAAACAGTAGTTCAGCAACTACTATTTGAAACCTCAAAACTTGAAAGACTCACAGAGCTGAAAGACAACATCCAGACAACAAGGAACTATATGTCTCCCAGTATGGATGGAGGGAGGAAGATAGCCAGAGCCAGGCACTCCCCAGACTGTAGACTTCTCTGACTCATCAGAACCTAGGGGGAAAAGACAGGGTGAGAAAAACATTAATGTTTTCTTCTATTTTTGAGATTATAATTTAACTCTATCATTTTCTCCCTATTTCTCTCTCCGATTTCATCAATATACTGTTCCTTGCTGTCTTTTAAATTCATGGCCTCTTTTCATTAATTGAGTACATATACATATTCCTCAATATAATCCGTTCAGCCTGTATACTATTATTTGTATATATTGGATAACAAATTAATGTACTTTCCCCTAAGGGAAATCTCAGCATTCCTAAGTTGTTGTAGTTCTTTGTAGGGTTTAGGCCTAATGAGCTTTCCTCCATCCACTTTGATGTATCTATCCATGTCAGCTCTATTGTGTCTTCAGTTCATGTCTGTGCGGTCATGTTGTTGAGACTATGGGTAGACCATCTCACAATCCTAGGAGACACGGTCTTAGAACAAACTCTCTCATCCTCTGTCTCTTAACAATCTTTCTGCCCCTTATTCTACAGTGTTCCCTGAGCCTCAGGTGAGGGAGTTGCTTGGAGATGTATCTGTTGGCACTGGGCTCCAGAACTTTGTATTTAGATTAGTTGTGTTTTGCCTGTTGCAAAAAGAAGTTTCTTTGATGAGGGGTAAAGACTACACTTATCTGTGAGTATAAGAACAAATATTTAGAGTTCATTGGGAATTATGCAGGTTGAGTAAAGTGGTGGCTGGAGGAAGCATAGCAGTTGGCTATGGAGCAGGCAGGGGTGGTACTATTAGGCCTGGGCACTGGAATAAGGGCTACATCAGGAAGGCTGAGAAGGCATGAGGACTCTCTAGGTTAGACCCTGGAGAAACCTGGGGTAAGTCTCTATGCGACGGGTTTTAATTCCTAAATTCATCTCATTTAAGTCATTTGACTTATGAAATGTTGATCAAACCAGGTTATCTAGACACAACTATTACATAATGCAGGGTAGAATGGAGAGGAGCTCAAACAGAATTTAAGTTTTTGATCCAAAAGAAAAAAATGATAACCATTATCTCTTACAAATAATATGTATGTACATCAGTAAAATTTGAAAGGTCTTCTACTGACCCTGCACTATCAAATCTTAAAGGCTGACTGACAAAAAGAACCAGTGAGTTGGCAAAATTGTTCTTCCAGTCTACAACCAAGACAAACTTTTTATTCAATCCCTTAAATTCCGTTTTAATTGGTCTCTATTGTAGGGTAGACAATAGATGTTTCTTTAATTCCCTGGAGAAGACTGCAATACATAGGAAACTGAAATCTACCATTAATGTTCCTCCCTCTGGAGATTTAAAATTAACTTAGGTAAAGCTTAGGTATTGGCTCTATGTACGTCCTGTGTGATCCTAGATGAATGACTGGCATCTCTGTACCTCAGTTTCCTGACCTGTGCATAAACTGACGCATGACCAGGCTCTATTAATGTGCTCTACACACATAGTCTGTATCCTCATTTTGCAGTTAGTAGCAGTTCTTGTAGGATGTGTAAGAGATTGTTCTGCCTTTTTCTAATCATACAGTAGACAGTCATAGGCTTCCCATGTACCTGGGATGAAAATATAAAAGCACAGCTCTTTCTTCTTATATAATTACCTTATAAAAGGTAAAAATGTAAACCTGCATCTTCCTGATATATCAAAGGAAAAAGCACTTTCTGCATAGAAAACCATGTCAAAAAGCCCCTGAGTTTACTCTCATTGTGAACAGAATAAAATTTTCCCATGGTAGAAGTGATAATGCACTATCAGGTTTCTGAATATCAAACATCTGAGAGCACTTAGAGATTTCCCAAACATATATTTCAAGGATAAAATCTTTCATGTTCACAGAATCCACTTAGTATTCAACAAAGATGATCAGAGAATAAGACAAATAGAATGATTCTGCCTCAAAGATTATATATAAAAATGTACACGTGTACATATCAAAATGGTTTAAAAATTAGAAGTATGAAGAACTTAAAAAGGATACCCTACAAAATGTAAAAGTAAAGATAATGAAGAGGGTACCTGCTACTCTTCTCATTAGTAAAAGAAATGGAATGTGGTTGGGAAGAGATTTATAAAGCATGTCTACAAATAAGAATGTAACATTTAAAAACAAATTTTCTGAACTCAGATCATCTAAAATCTATCTTAAAATCTGTCCTTCACTTAACCTTTGTGCGTCTTGATTTTCTTATAGGTGAAATCAAGATAATGACAGTGCTTTTATCACATGGCTGTTGGGAAGATCAAAAAGATAATAGAAAGATAATATTTTACATTGTACATTATTAATAAGGACTAGCTACTATTCTTATTTAAATATTCATAAAGAATAAACTAGAGTTATGCTGTCTGATAAAGTATCTGATAGCTACAATAAACCATTTGTTTTTAAGTGCAAACTAATAAAGACTAAGTACAATTGTATACTTGGTCCCATGGTTGCAGTGGTCATGTGCCAATACAATGCAAAGGTTATTTCTACCATTACACATACCCTGGTTTCTGTTCTGAGAGGCAGACATCTAACTGTGGAAGCTTTTTCATTTGGCATAAAGTGATAAATGTTTCTCCCCCACAGCTTTCTTTGTTCTCCTACAGGGTATAGAAATGCCTAAAATGGTGACATTGCTCTCAGAAATGTTCAAACTCACCACCTCCCCAACTCTGGCATGTTCTCTAAATGGATGTAGTGTTGCTTCAAGCTGAGCTTGGTTAACAGAGAGTCAGGTCAGTCCCACTAGGTGGGAAGGGAAGTATGGGGAGACATATACACAAATCACATTATTGCATGAAAATGTTTTAAACAATCGAGTACCATTTGCAATGAATAATCACTAAACAAACTGGGGCAGTGGGAGTAAGGTCTAGAAAGAACTATTTTTGTCCTTAAGAAAGTAATTACACCATGTGTGTTCTTTTGTGATTGCGTTACCTTACGCAGGATGATATTTTCTAGTTCCAACCATTTACCTAAGAATTTCTTGAATTCATTGTTTTTAATAGCTGAGTAGTACTCCATTGTGTAACTGTACCACATTTTTTGTATTCATTCCTCTGTTGAAAGACATCTGATTTCTTTCCAGCTTCTGGCTATTATAAATAAGGCTCCTATGAACATAGTGGAGCATACGTCCTCGTTATATGTTAGAGCATTTTCTGGGTATATGCCCAAGAGTGGTGTAGCTGGGTACTCAGGTAATGCTATGTCCAATTTTCCCTTGCCAGCATCTACTATCACCTGAGTTTTTGATCTTAGCCATTCTGACTGGTGGGAGGCAGAATCTCAGGGTTGTTTTAATTTGCATTTCCCTGATGACTAAGGATGCTGAACATTTCTTTAGGTGCTTCTGGGTCATTCGAGTTTCCTCAGTTGAGAATTCTTTGTTAAGCTCTATAGCCCAGAAACTTGAAATATCTAAGATTCAACAAACACACCACATGAAACTCATGAAAAAGGAAGACCACGTGGGGGCGCTTCGGTCCTTCTTAGAAGGAGTAACAAAATACCCAAGGGAGCAAATATGGGACATACACTGAAGGAGGGGCCGTCTGGAGATCATTCCACCTGGGTATCTGTCCCATGTGCATTCACCTTAGGTAGATGCTGATGTGGATGTCAGGACGTGCTTGCTGACAGGAGCCTGATATAGCTGTCTCCTTAGAGCTCTGCCAGAGTTTGACATATTCAGAGGCAGATGCTGACAGCTAACCATTGAACTGATCAAGGGGTTCCCAATGGAGGAGTGAGAGAAGTAGGAACTGAACGGGTTTGCGGCCCCATGAGGAGAGCAACAATACCAACCAACCGGAGTTCCCAGGGTCTAAACCACCAGCCTGGGAGCACTTAGGGAGGGTTTCATAGCTCCATCTGTATATGTAAGGGAGGATGGCCCTGTCAGGCATAGGTAGGAGAGGAGATCCTTGGTCCCATGAAGGCTGGACGCCACGTGTGGGGGAATTCGAGGATGGGGAGGTGGGAGTGGGGGATAGGTAGGGGTACATCTGCAGAGAAGCAGGAGGAAGGGCGATGGGATAGGGGGTTCCTGGCTGAGGGGGGGGGGATGGGGTAAGGGGATAACATCTGAACTGTAAATAAAATATCTGGTAACAAAAAGAGAAAGTAATTACACGAGCCTCTTGCTGGCCCTACCTGAATTCTACAGAGCTACTTCTCCAACCTATGGAAAAAGCTGTAGGAGAAAAATCAGAGAGCTGTAAGCGTATATGAAGTAATTCTTTGAAAAAGAGTATTAGAAACAGAAAAATAATAGAAGCAGAACAAAGAAATATCTCCAAGTAGTAAAGTTGTGAGGTGTGCAAATTTATACAGATGGTAAATTCTCCTTATTCGTGAGTGTTCTATAATTCTGAAGTGCCAAGAATTCACTTTCTTTATTGACTTCAGTGTACTTACTTAATCATGGTTGTGTTGTGATGTGTAACCAAATACATTTTCGAACTGTGGATATATCTGCCAGCTCAAAGAAAAGAGATGAATTAGCCTGATTGACGTTCTCCTGTGGAGTTAAAGGATGTGTTTCTTGCCAAGTTGCTTTATCTGTTGAAGAGCCTGACAAATAAATTAATGCTGGCCACAGACGAGTCTGTTATAATTACACTATACCACTTACTATGCATATCCTACCTCAAAGAACTATGATTAGTTTGTAGTAATAATATAGGCCAGCAGGAATGCTCAGACAGTAAATGGGCTTGCCATACAGGCCTACCAATGTGTTAGATCTCTGGAACCAGTGGTAGAAGGAAAACAATTCCTGAAAGTTGTTCTAGGTGCCTTACTGTACCCCCACCAAGCACAAGCACACACACACACACACGCATGCATGCATACACATGCACACTCACATATGCACACACAAATCAATCAATTATAGTGCTAATATAGCCATGGCTGTCCATAAGACACCAAAAAAAAAAAAACAAGCTTTTAAGGAAAAAACTAGGGTAGAATAGCCTTGACTAAAATTTTTACTGTATTACTTAATATTAAATGAGAATTTTACTCAAATACCAAAATTAGTTAAATGCCTAAATTTTCTCACATATAAAATGGAACTATAATAAGCTTTACCTTGTGATAGCATTTTATATAATGATCTTGAGAAAGAACTTTTACCTTCTTAAAGCATAAGCTCTGGTGATTTTAGCACATCTCCAGGATTGTGCAAACATCAATGTTTAGTTTTCGATTATGTTCATCAAATTCAAGAAACTCCCTGCCATTAGCTAATAACCTTGCTTTCCATTTATACATGTTTGCAACTCCCAACTCTTGCCTTCAATATAAAGGAAAATATGAGAAAAATCATACACTTGTGTATATGATGATGGGCCTCTCCATATCATTAGATTTTTCAAGTTCATCTGACCATACATAAATACTTTATTCCTTGTTATTGCCAAATAATATTCTATTCATGAGTTGATAGACATTTGGGCTGTTTCTACATTTTGAATATCATAAATGTTATTGAAATGAACATTTGAAATAAGTTTTGTGTAACCATATAATTTTGTTCTTTTAACTTGTGAGACATACAGGTACAATTTATATATTGTAATGGCTACAGAAGTTGAAGATTTCTTGTAATTATTTGTTATTAGCAAATTTGTAATTAAAAAATATTCTTTAGAGAAATGGTTGCTCAAATCACTTACCTACTTCTAGTTTGCTTGCTTATCCTTTAACTTTTGAATTATAGGATTCTAAAAGTATTTTTAAGATAATTCCACATCTGATACTTTATTATAGAAATTTGTTCCTCCATTCTGTAGGTTAGTTTTGCATTTTAATGTTTACAAAGAACATTTTATCTACATTTTTCTTTTTCTGCTTGTATTTCTGTATGTATCATTTTTTGTGTCACATCTGAGAACTCACTGCACAGCCAAGGTCACAAATGCTGACACATATCTTTGTCTTTTTCTCTCAGAGTTTCAAACATCACATCCTTACAGTTATTGCTTATAGTGTATTTTGAGTAAAAGTAGGGCCCAAAACTGATGTAGATATATGTAGAAATGACCTTGGAAAAAAAGCGCTATACAAGGACTTTTACAATGTAGCTTCTTGTTTAATGAAAGAAAAAAAACCTGCTTACATTCTTAGAGCTTAATTTTTGTCATGTGCAATGTGTTAGTCAGAATGCATTGATCTCTTTAAATTCAAGATCCTGATTTTATATATACATCTTGCAGACCTGAGGGAAAAAATATGAATCATGTAGAAACACCTTAGATTATTAAAAAAATTCATCTACTCTATTCTATGAATATTAATGGGCACCTGAAAAACATAATAACTATTAATCAAGATATTAGTTTGGCAGAATTCCTTCTTCCACTAGATTAAATAAAATCCTATTTTAACCAAACAATTTATTACAATTCTAGTTATTAACTGGCTTTTATGCTATTGGTATAAACATATATTTTTATTTTATGTAGAGGCACTTAAAATAAAAACTGCTTAAATTATTAAAATAATTGTATCAAGTAGAACATAAAAGCAAAATATATATTTTACATATTATATGTTATATTTTGTATTTTATATTTTATTTATATGTTATATAAACATGTAATATATGATTATATATAATTATATGTTATACCAATTAATACATATTAACATAAAATATATAAAAGATAATATACTAATTATTACTTAATGAATATCAATTATCTCATTTGACTAATAGTAATATTTAAACATGTAACTGTAGAAACTACTTCCCCATCCTAAGGTGGAGTCATAATACTGTACATGAGAACTCACAATTACTCTTGCTTAGATTTTGTTTTGTTATTTTTTCATACTCTCCAAATAAATTCTCTAGCTTTAGCTTACTACGTCAAATGTTAAAATTTAAATTTTCAAAGTGCCTACAAAGCTTGTACCATATATTGACATGAAAGAATCAAAGATAGATAATATAGAATCTTTATTTTCTTAAAACTTCACTATTTAATATTCTGAAGATATTAGATAATCACTGTGCCATATGAAAACTGCCATGACCGTAGTATATAAACTGAAGGATACAGAGCAGAGACAGGGGCTATTCGCCTCCCCAGGAAAGCAACCTAGAGGTGAAAAATTATGGGCAATGAGATAAGACTTCAAAGCTGAAGACACACCTGTACCCATGTGGTACCCTGGAGAGCAACAAGAGTTGTTGCTCAGTCAAAAGTAACATGTTTCGTGGTGATGAATACAAACAAGTTCTCATTCAGAAACTCTTCTTAAGATGCAATGGAACAGAATTACAGATTTAAAAAGAAGAAACTAAATATGATCTCCTTTCTCGCCTCTAACAGAAAATGGGATTCTAAGTTACAACTGTGATATTTTTTAAGCCTCATCCAAACCATTGATGCTTCATAAGCATCAATGAATAGCCTACATTCACTGACCTACAGCCAAATAGCAATTGAATTATAAACAAGACTACTTATTTCTAATGATACAGTACGTATTTTGGTAATATATGATATTTCTTTTTCTCTAGTCATAATGATTTTTGACAACATATAAATAAAAATGATACTTCATTTTACGTAGCATCAAAACAATTACCACTTTAGTAAGTGTGTAAGCCAACGTGGTTTTATGATTGTATTAAATAAGTCAGATTTCTAAAGATAAAATATGCTTTTCACGATAAATAATGAAACTGAATAATGATTCCATCTGAAAATATGATTACATATACATCATATACATACACATATATACACATATACATACATATATGCACCTAATCATAGAGATACAAAGTTTATGAAACATAAGTTTTCAGAATGAAAGAGAGGTCAAAACCCTCTATCAAAAAACAATGAAAGAGATGATCATCAAGATAAGGAAGATCTTATATACTGGAAAAAAATTAAGTGAGAATATTTTCATTAAGACTATTCTCTTACTACTCTCATCTCTTCCCTTGGTGATTTCTATAGTATGGTGGACATTTTGAACTTCAAATACATCTCATTTCAGAGGTATATATTTATCGCTAGATTTCTCAACCTACAATGGCTTTGAAGATTCCTCTTATAGCCCTCAGTGCCAACTCATCCAGTGTCATAAACACAAAGCTACAGGGTACAGAGGTTACTCAATGTGAATCTGCCCTACAGTACCTGGCAGTGAAGTTATATAGGTCATGAGGGAGAAGCCATATTTGAAAAAGGTAAAGTCTGTACAAAAGAACTGTAAAATTGTAAGCATAGAAAGATAAATTATTTCTTTTCAAGAAAATGTACAATAATATAATATTTGTAATTAAAAAGTAGCTAGTTGTGTTTTCTTTTATTGGTAGGAAAATAAATTTTCTATTTTTATTGGTAAGAAAACAAGGAATAAATTCCTTCAATTTTAGAATACACCACTATAGTACCCTATAAATGCTAAAGTACATCTATGAGGCAAATAAATACATTTTAAGCTCTATAAATACTCATAGTTAAATCATGTTGACTATAATGTTACAAAAAGCAAAGTTTATAAGAAGACATATTCAATATTTGCAACAAAGTTTATGTGGAAAACAACATTATGAAGCTGGATAATATTCTTGGACTGCCATAGCAAATATCAAGGGCTAGATGATTCAAAACACAAATGTATTTCTCACAATTCTAGAGTCTCTAAAATCTGGAATCATGAGTCTGGAGATGTAGGTTTCATTCTAGTAGCTTCTTTTTTGACTTCCAAAAAGGCTGCCATCTTCTATCTTCACATGACGTAATCTTGACAGGCTTACAAAAAAAAGGATAGAGAACTGTCTTTTCTCATAAGGTCTTAATCTGGAAGCAGTCATATAATACATCCTTATATATTTCTAATTACATTCCCAAAGACCATCTCCAATTAGCATCATTGTTGGTGTTAAGGCATCAAAGTTACATATTTACATAAGAAGGAAGGATACGGAAGTGTTCTGCCCATAACTTAGATATATGTGGGGAATAATTTAAAACATTATTATACATTTAATTATATTTGACAACTCTTTAATACTGATTAAAAGCATAGTATAATAAACATATAAACCAGAAAGTCTTTTATTATTGTCAAATAATACCATATATAATGTTATGTGCTATATAACTATTAGATTTTGAGCACAAGCACATTAATAATATATTGTGCCAAGACATTTCAACAGTCATGTTTATAAGCAATAGGAATTTAACTCCTTTCGTAATTGTGTACGTATGATTATTATTCACTGTGATTCCATATATTCAATACATACAACCTTCTCCAGCAAAGGTTTGCATGTGTTTGATTTATAGCTACCATATTTTATCCAGCCCCATCATGGTTTTCCCTCCTTGGTGCCTTATGGCAGAAATCAGTGTATCCTCATTGAGGACTGCTTCTTTCTGATGGTCTCACAACTCACCATTGTAGCTTGGCTTCCTTCAGGTCATTCCATCAGCCAACCACGCTTTTCTAGCTGTACATTTGAGGTACTGTCCCCAACTGAATTATTTTCCATGAAAGCTCTGCCCCAGTATAAATAAGTCAGTTGTGATAAACCCTTGAAGGTGGGGCTCAATAAAAAGGAGAACTGGCCCCACCCTTCCAAGATACAAACACAAGCACAGACAAACAACACATTTCATCTGGACCTGGCAGGGGCTTGCTGCTATCAGTGGAGAAATCTGCTGCATAACGACAGCATGTGAAGCTTTATTCTCTCCTTGGGACTCAGAGGAAGAGTAATTTCTTAACAAATGTCCCTGCTGTGGTGAACAAATGATATTGATCTCTGTAGCTGACACTGAAATCTGGAGCTGGTATATTACATTTTTAAACCTTCATTTCTAAAATCCAAGCTGATGGTTTGGTGTTAAGTACAGCAGAAGCCTTTTCTATTGATAGCTTACCTAACATTACAAACCCTGATGTTTCAGGAATACCAGCAGTTACAGCTCTCAGTGCCCTGGAATATTTTGTTTGCTGTACTTTTAGTGACAGCATTACCATGAACTACCCAGACATAAAACAAAAAGCAAAAGCACAGAAACTTAGCCCTTCCCACAAAAAAAGTATTTTAAGATTATTGATAACCCATCTCAGTTCACAACTCTTTTACATTCCACTATGGCCTATAACTCTTTGCTATCAAATCCATTATTTTTTAACAATATTCTATTACTTAAGACAAACAAGTACATATAAAATTGTAAAAATAATTTTATTAATGCCTTAACCCCCACAGGGCCAGATAATCTAATTAGAACTTCAATGCCTAACATTTAGCCTAATAAAGCTTATTGGATAAGAAACAATGGTTGAAGATAATAAGCTATTTCTTGGCTTAGATGACTATATGGATGATTCAGTTGTTTAATCAATGTCTAGTATCCTCTAAAATCTAGAGTCCTCTTTTTTTTTTAACAATTATTTACTTATTCAAAATGGATGGGTGACGTGTTTCAGGTGTGATGGTCAGAGTACAACCTGCAGAAGTTGAGTTCCTCCTTCCTCTTGGGGATTGAATTCAAGTCACCGCCTTGATGGTACACACTCATCTTACAGGCCCTGAGGTCTTGTTCTTCCCTTCACCATATCATCTGTATTGATGCTACTGATAATGGCATTGAGTCAGCCTGATGCATTCCTCTTCACATTACACTCTACCCTTTGATGGTGTGGTGAGTCTGCATCTTGCATTCCTCATCAGATTTCATGTTATCATTTCATGGTGTGGTTCATACTGACTTTTAAATAATGGGCTATTTAATTTTAAAAATTTATACCTTGAATCTTTATCTGAAGTTCAAGGAGCTTAAGAAGAGTTGAGGAAACTTATTGTTTGCATATCAATTGCTTTTCAGGTAGTGTCTCAGATAGACTGGGTTTGTCCCAGTAGCAGCTTCCTTCAAGTATATAGAAACATGTTGCTCATTGTTTTAAATAATGTAAGTCAAGCCCAGCCAAGGGAGGTCTAGGAGCATTTTAACATTCTCAAGCAGAGCAGTAGGACCAAAAGTGCCAATGCTATGCCATTTGAAATACCATTTGTAATTCTCGTTTTACTGAAAACTTTGAGAGCCATAAATCAAATAAAAGTTGTCCAATGTCACACACTTAGTATGTTCTGGAGATGACAAAACTACATCCATATCACATTTCTCTGCTGTGAAAGAAAGTTTCTTATAAAAAAAGAAATTGGCATCTTGTGAGTCCTCTGCTAATTCATTTACTTCCTATGCTTTGAAGACAATGAATCATTGCTAGCTCCACAGGTAGCCAAGGAATGGAGTTGTATGGCTTACTGTTTGCCAGCTTACTTGTTTGCTTGCATGCTGTGGAACTGGTTGTGGCTTACAGATCTCTGTGCTTTCAGATACTTATACAAGTTCATTTTTCCTGGAATTCCCAAGTCCTTCTCTCTCCTTCCAGCCTTTTAATTGAGACAATTTTCCAGACCACATACAGAGTATGTCATCTTCCAGTAACTGCACACTAACTGGCTACTCTAGAGCTGAAAGCAGAAGTAGGTATCAAATTGAGAAACCCTCAGAGACAAGATAAGCATAGGGGAAAGGTTTGCTGTTCACTTTAGATATTGAAAGTACTAGACTTAACCCCAGAAGAAGAAATTTCTCCCATATTGCATGCCACATACTGAGAAGATTTGTTAAAAGAGAAGATACAGCAGGTAAATCAGTGTGGTATCTGTGCCCAAGTTCTAAAATGACTATAGTACACTATAATCTACCTCCTTTGGCTAAATCTGGCGATACTGCATATGAGAATTCACAAGTCAAGGCACTAAATTGTTTGTTTGTCTGTATTCTTAGTGACCTCAATTTATCATTAGCAACCATTAGTAATTGCTAGGCTTTAAGAGTAGACAATGCTTCCAAAGGCTATATCTGTCTAGCTATATTTGGAATGCTACTGGAACTCAGAGGAAAGAATAAGTGATAAAAATCCAGTCAGGTCAGAAGGTCTTTACTGAACTGGGGTTTGAAGATGGAGGGAGAGAGGGAAAGGACTTTGTAATAGCAAGAACAGCCAAAGGCAATGCACAGAGGTGGGAAAATATTTGTTTTGTTCAAGGACAAATAGTTAACAGCAGCTACTTCAGTGAGACCAAGAAAAACCTAAGGGGTGAGCTATAAACTTAGTACCTTACAAGAAGGTGCAAAATTCTTATACTCCTTTACTTCATATTATATGCAATCTGTTGGATGTGCCTTCCTTGTCTACTTATAAGAAACTACTGAATCACTATGGTGGTTCTATCTGTGAGATCATCCAGGGAGCTCAGTGCACATAACAAAACTCCAAGAGGGTCTCAGGATTCCTGATACAATGATATATATTTTTTAGCTTTCTTGCTGTTCTTTTTAGTTCATAGCTACTTCTGCAAGACAGTTCTGTGACAGATAGGATATTCACTTTGAGTGCATTCTGGATGCCCATAGTAATTAAATTTCAGAAATCTGTATAGATCGTTGTCTCTATATTTCAAGTCACTGTATATGATGTAAACGTGTGCATGCCACTGGGATCTCCTCACACTTTAGATGCTACTTAACCATATAGAAATTCTTCCCATAGATGGGAACATCTGTTGAGGTGTTGTCCCCACTCTTGATCTCTTTTCATTGGACCTGACCACTTTCTAAAACTTCACATCAAGTCCATGTACTCTGAATCATCCAACTACAATAGATGGAACAGACATAAACCTTGAGAAATGTAATGCAGTAGTTACTTTCCTCATTGTCATGATCATGTATCTGACAAGAACAAAGAAAGGATTTAATTAACTCATAGTTTAAAGGTGTAGACCATCATGGCTGGAAAGTCAAAGCAACAGGATCTGAGGCATGCTAGAAATGGAGGCAGTTTGTCACATTGCCTTTATAATCAGGAAGCAAAACTCTTTGAGTGCTCTCACTTGGGTCCCTTTCTCCCTTCTACTCAGTGTAGGAAACCCCTTGGGATGGTACCATTACATTGTGGGTGACTCTTGACCACAGTTAAGCTAATTTAGAAAATCTTTAAGACATATTTAGAGGTTTGTTTTTATGGGGATTATAATCCTCACCAGGTTGATAATCAAGATTAAGCATTTTACTTCATTTTCAAAAGGAAATAAAGGATGAGAGTTTTATAATATATTAGGGCTTACAGTAATGATTTTTAATCTATGGTTAGGACCTAACATTTTCTGGATATATTAGCATAATATAGTTATGAGCAATTTCAAGTAAAGATAAAGTTTAATTTTTTGTGGGAGAAATAATGTCTTCAAAATAATATCTATGGTTTAATTCCTAGAACCCATGACCATGGTAACTTCTGTGGCAAGAGAATTTTTAACATTATGCACTATGGAGTGGACCCAATGAGTCCTTAAAATAAGAGAATTTTCATGACTCTTGTTCAAGCAGATATAGAAAACTAGGATAATAGAAAAAGGATTAGAGTTTTCACATTGATGAGTTTGATAATAAATTAACTGTGTCATAAATTAACCTAAGGATATGCTGTAGAAATTGGAAATTACAAAAAATTTTTTTCCTTAAGAGCCTCCAGAAATAATTTATTTTATTTGAACTTAATAAGATGAGAGTATTATTAAAATTCTGGTACATAAAACTATGAGATAATAAACATATTTTAAATCACTAAGTTGTGATAGTTATGCTATAACTACAGCAGATTTTTACATATATTTGACTGTTGAATTCCAGCTCCAACAATATGTTCAGTGATCTAAGGAAGGGAGATGGGGTCAGTGACAATGTGAGGCAGGCACACATACATACTTGGTAGATGAAGCAAGCAAAGCTCCAGCCACTTTAATTACATATGTATACATGTATTTGGAGTGTGGGCAAAGCTCCAACCACTTTAAATACATATGTTTACATGCATTTAGAGTGTGGGCAAAGCTCCAGCCATTTACATACACACATTTGGTGGATGGAGCAAGTGTCAACAAGCTTACTCCAACAACTTAATTTTTTCTCTTAGCCTTTTTATACTAAGACAAAGCTCTTTATGTAACAAAAGATTACCTCATAGCCACAAGTCACATATTCTCTAAACACAATCACCATAAAAACATATTCTTCAAAAACAGATTAAAATCATTACACACAAAAGGAAATTACAACAGGATCAACGATTATGTATTCTTCTTTTGAAATTCATACTAACTAAACATTTCCCATATATCTCTCCACAAGTTCAAAAGAACACTGTGTCTTAGAATCATTTCACTCATGAGCAAAAATGGAGTCATATTTCTATATGGTAAATATGACTCCAGTAACTCTGAGATCTAACAGAAAACATATGTGAAAATCAGTGTTCTAGAGATTTCATTTTGTAGTCATAATTTTTGTGCTTACTTATGTATTCTACAAATACATAAAACACTTTCATGTGAGTTATCTCATTTACTTCTGAAGTTTATCTGTGAGAAATACAATTGGGTGCTTGTTTTCGAAAAGGAAAGCTTCAGGCAGTGTGTGTTATAATTGGAAGGTGTCCGAGCTTGGTTTCTGTTGCTGTGATAAGCACTACACCAAAAAGCAACTTGAAGAGAAAATGGTTTATTTGGCTTACAGGTTACAGTTCATCATCGAGGTATACCAAGGAGGAACTCACGGCAGGAGCATGAAGCAAAACCATGGAAGAGTCAGGTTTACTGGCTTTCTCCCAGGTTCCTGTTCCGCTACCTTCTTACACAGCCTAGATCTACCTGTGTAAGGGCAGCACCGTAAGTTAACAGCTAAGAAAACATTCCATAGGATGGCTATTAGGACACTCTAATTAAAGCAATTTCTCAGTTGAGGTTCCCCATCTTCCCAAATGACTGCAGGTTTCTGTCAAGATGACAGTTACGATCCTGACAGAGAAGGTAAAACTAAAGACAAGTTTCTGGGAAGTTTTCTATTAACAGATTAAAACCAGCGTCAATGACTATGACATTGATTGAGCTTACAAAGAACTTGATGTAATTTATAAAACATACTTATTTTCTATTTCTTCTTATTCTATATATAATACAGAGATATAAATAAAATGGCAGACTAGAGAGAAGGGAGTTCCAGCCCATGCTCTTCCTAGACTGGTATAAATATAACATGTTTCTGACAAACAACTGAGGGTAACAGATAGAGTTACTGAGCATGATTGTGATGTTCAAAACCCACCTAGTGAGGAAGCAACAATGGAGCCAGACAGCAAGTAAGGTCAAAAGGTGATCAGGAGGTACAGGGAGGTTTTCAACTTAACCAAAGTCCTGAGTAGACTAGCTTTAGGTGTTATATAAGCACAGGCTGAATTAAATATATTGTGCAATGTGAGTATATCCTGTCACAGAAGCCATTGTTAAAATTTAAACCCTACAGGGAGCAGTAGATTCTTTAACATGACAAGGCAATGTACATGAAATATTTTCCTTTTGAAAATTCCATTGCATCCCCACAGCTAGTTTGTAGTTTAGTGCAATTGTTCGTGTAACCTCTGCAGGAACGAATGTCCCTTCCAGCTCACCTCACACACTGAATGGTTCCCCTGTGCCAAAACCTGTCCAGAAGATAAAGAAATCATTGCAAATAATTTAATATCCTTCACTTGTCACAAACACACACACACACCACAGAAAGACAGTCATCACACACGCGCACCCATATACACACACATCACACCATCACCACCACCAATAACAACAACAACAAAAACAAGGACAACAAATAAGCTTTTGCTTAATGAACACTTGTCAGGTGGATCATCTAGCAATAAAAAAGGAGTATGCAGAAATACAATTATTGATCTTCAGTTAAATAAAAAAAAACTGGATGCAGGAAGGCTGAGCACACTATTTTAAAAGACTGACTTCTCTCCCAAGGTTTATCCACATAAATTGTCAAGCTTGTTGGACATAATCAACTTTCCAATTTCAATAAAAATAAGCACTGCTGATTCTGTCTTGACAACTTATCAATAAGTAATGCTCTTATAAAATTTCTGCACTTGGTAAAACAGATATAAGACTTCAGGCTCCTGAAATATTTGGTCCCTTCCTAATCCTCTCTGTCGCTTTTTAAAACCACAGTGACAGGAGAGACCATATCGATCTCTTTCAAACTTGTAATCCCCATGCCTAAAACTATGTAAATATTCATAAGGAAGGAATAAGAGGGAAAAAAGGAAAAAGAAAAAATATACAGATATAACACGGGCCATGTACAGACAGCCTTGATGTTAGGTCCAAAGTGGGCCCCCTAGTGCCACTGCCAATGTTATAAATGAACGTCTGGGCTCAGCTCAAGCTGGACCCTGACCTTGGTAAATGGAAGAATGGCTTACAGATAAACAAAACCTAAATTTAACATTCCTAAGAAACTAGTTTCTGTTTATCATGAAAAACCATTACATCCTTTAACTGTCCCCTTCAGCAAAAAGGCATTTAGTTCCCTATCAACATACACCTGTAACACATATCAAAATTCCTACGTAAACCTCTAACTTCCAGGCTGTTCCCACTGTCCAAAAATACTGTCCCTTAAAACTGACAAGGCCTTCTCAGTCTTTTACTGTCCTCTCAGATATCAGATAGATGGAGAGATAGCCTCAGCAGTTTTGAGTTTCCCTAAGTATATCCTTGTTTCCCCCAGCGAATGCTCCCATTTAGTGGTTTCACTGCACCCTTGCTTACAATTAATTATCATGACTTGTCTGATTAGTGATATCAAAGATTATATTCAACTCCTGTATTATGATTTAATCTAAGCTCTGTTTTCAAACAGCAGTGATGAAGGAGACAGTGCTAATAAGGTAGATGTGGGGTGTGTGTGTGTGTGTGTGTGTTATGTCTGTGTGTAGTGTGTGTATATATGTGCTGTGTGTATATGTGTATAAATGTGGTATATGTACATTGTGGTCTTGTGTGTGTGTATGTGTGTGTGTGATGTTTGGTATAGGTTTATGTGTGGTGTATGTGTGTATGGGGTATGTTTGTGTGTGTGCTGTGTGTCTATATGCACTGTGTGTATATGTGTGATGTGTATATGGTGTGAGTTTATGTGTGGTGTTTGTGTGGTGTTTGTGTATGTGTGGTGTGTGTGTGTGCATGCCTAGGCGTATGTAGTGTGTGTATGTGTAGTGTGTGTGTATGTGTGTGATGTATGTGTATATCTAAGCTGTGTGCTTATAGATACTATGTGTGTATGTAGTGTGTGTGCATATGTGTAGTGTATGTATGGTGTGGGCATACGTGTGGTATGTGTGTGGAGGGGCATGCTTATGTATATGCATGTGTAGTATGCATGTGTACATGTGTGGTGTTTGTGTGTGTAGCGTGGTGTGTGTATATGTGTGTTGTGTGAATGGTGTGGGTGTATGTGTGGTGTGAGTGCACATGCCTGTGTGTGTATGTGTAGTGTGTGATATATATATATATACACATATATATGGGGGGTTGTGTGCACATATATATATATATATATATGTGTGTATATATGGGGGGTTGTGTGCTGTGTATGTATAGTGTGTGTAAGGTGGGGGTATACATGTGGTATGTGTGTAGTGTGCTTGTCTGTGGATGTGTGGGTGTGTTGTGTGTGTGTGGTACAATGTGTGTGGATGTGTAGTCTGTGTAAATGTGTGGTGTGTATGTGCTATGTGGTGTATGTAATACAGTTCAAAGATTTCTCTATCAGTTGCTGCTTTTCCTCTCTCTCTCCTCTGTCTCTCTCTCTCTCATTTACTATTTACCAAAAAATCAATAAAACATGATGATTATGTGTCAAATCATTGCTGATTTTTTTCCTCTACTGCCAACGTTTAATTTAGCCATTTAGTATCCTTTTTTTTTTCATTTGTTTCTCCCGAATCAATTAACTCTGGACATTCTCATATTTCTATATTATCCAGCATAAAAGGACATGACAAACACAACTTTTACCCAGGCAAATCTCTCTGTTTTTTTATGCTTCACACCTTAGTACCTCTTTTTATGAAGGTCAAATCATGTCAACAGCCAGCCTTCTCCCTTTTTTTCTCTTCCCTCTGTATTCCTTTCCCCCCTCTTTCATTTTTCCTTTCCTTCTTCATCTTCTTATATACATGTTTAAACTTTCATTTTCTCTGAGCTTTTAATTTACATACAGGACTCTATGACTTCGTGTTACTTTTAGTACGATCAATATAAGAATACAAGACCACTCCTTCCATGACAACTCTAGATAAAGTCCCAGGGGAAGCCTTATTTCCATGACTGAAGTGATGTTTTCCTCCATGAACCAATTCATTTATCTAAAAGATAAACAGATTGGCTCAATTACTTTAGAATCTTCATAGAAAGAAAAGAAGAAATTACCTATCACTATACTACATGAATGAGTTGGATAGTTTTGTCATCTTGACACAAGCTAGAGTCATCTGAGAGCAAACATCAATTGAGAAAATGCCTCTATAAAACTAGGCTGTGTGGAAACCTGTAGGAAATTTTCTTAATTGGTGAGTAATAGGGCTTGGAGCAGCAATTGAGAGTGGTGTCATCCCTGGGCTGGTGGTCGTGGATTCTATAAAAACTCAGGCTACACAAACCATGAGGTACAAGCCAGGAAGCAGTACTCGTTCATGGTCTCTGCATCAGCTTCTGCCTCTAGGTTCCCATCCAGTTAGAGTTTCTGACTTGGCTTCACTCAACGAGCTGTAACTCAGGATATATGTGCCAAACAAACCCTGTCCTCTCCACATGTTTTTGATCATGGTATTTTATCCCAGCAATAATAACTCTAAGTTGAACAATGGATGGAAGCTAAAGGAGAGAAATTAAAAATAAAGAAAAGCATGAATCCCCATGCCCACCAATAAGTGTGAAAATAGCTCTCTCCAATCATAAATCTTTCTTTTCCTCACCAGTGTTGCCTCCTTGAATAATAGTCTCTGTTTAATAACAGGTGGAATTTCTTACCATGGACTTCACTGCTTGTGTATCAGCCAAAACTTCCTTTACACTATGAAAACTGACTTCTAAACACATCCAACGTTGACATTGTTCTACTAAAAGTTACCAGTGATAAATTGTGTTTTTCTCCCCCCAGTATCTCTTCCCAATGTCCAACTTATCACTCTTTCCTTGAAACACTTCCTTGAATTTCCATGACATCTCAAGAACCTTCTATAGCTTGGTTCTTCTTTCTCATTTCCTTTAGGGGAGATATTTCCATGCCCCACTTCATCTTTCCCCCTTCAGTCTCTCTTGGTTTCAGCAGTTCACATCCACTCACATCCTTTGCTTTTTCTGAGTGGTTCTAAATGTCAACAACCACTGCTCAAAACTCCTGCACACTGCACACCTCCCAAGAGCCGAGCCACCAACCCAGTTCCCATTTTACACTACAGTCTACTCAAAGCACCATCACTTTAGAAGTGGTGTATATCTCAATATCAAGAAGCCCTGGCTGTCTCTGTAGTGTTGGGCATGTTTCCACTCTCAGAGGCCTCCTTTCTTTATTTTTGTATCACTTCTCCCTACTCACATTCAGAACACAAAGCAGAGCTTCTTATCACCATGAAGCAGTTTTTAATGGTCTGCTCCAAGCTTTTCACACTGCACTTCAATCCCTTTTGAAGTTTCACCTTGGGCACATCCCCCTACTCTTCTCAAGCTCTCTATGGAATGTGCTTGCTAATGGTTCACATTTCTCTTTCGAGTGGAAATAATCTTTCGAAGGTTGGCATACCTTGAATGTCCATTCTTTTTATGCCTTTTCTACATTGCCAGTTACTAACAAATATACAGCAACAACTACGGATAAAATTGTATCTAGATTACAGACCTAAACTTCTTCTTAGTTGTCTTATTCTCTCTTTTTTTAATTCTTTAATCCAGATTTTATCCCTCTCCTGGGCTATCTTTTCCCTCCCCTGGCTCCAAAAGTATGTCCCCACCCCCTAACCCCACCAGACTGCCCCACTCCCTGGGTCCCAAGTCTCTCGAATGTTAGGTGCATCTTCTATGACTAAGTCCGACCCGACGGTCCTCTACAGTGTATGTGTTTGGGCCCTAATACCAGCTGGTGTATGCTGACTGGTTGGTGGCTCAGTGTCTGAGAGATCCCAGGGGTCTAGGTTAGTTGAAACTGCTGGTCTTCTTATAGGGTCACCCTCCACCTCAGCTTCTTCCGGGTTTTCCCTAACTCAACTACAGGGACCACCAATTTCTGTCCACTGGTTGGGTGTAAATATATACATCTGACCCTTTCAGCTGCTTGTTAGGCCTTTCAGAGGGCGGTCATGATAGACCCCTGTTTGTAAGTGTACCATAGCATTAGTAATAGTGTCAGACATTGGGGCCTCCCCCTGAACTGAATCTCAATTTGTGCTTGTCTCTGGATCTCCTTTCCCTCAGGCTCTTCTCCATTTTTGACCCTGCAGTTCTTTCAGACAGGAACAATTCTAGGTCAGAGTTTTTGACTGTAGGATGGCAACCCCATCCTTCCACTTGATGCCCTGTCTTTCTACTGGAGGTCTACACTTCACGTTCCCTCTCCCCACTGTAGAGCATTTCATCTAAGGTTCCTCCCTTTGAATCCTGACAGTCTCTCATCTCCCAGGTATCTGGTACATTCTAGACCCCCCCCCACCTCCTACCTCCTGGGGTTGCCTGTTTCCATTCTTTCTGCTGGCCCTCAGGGCTTCAGTCTATTTCTCCCCTAATACCTGATCATGTTTCCCTCTTCCCTTCCCTGTCCCTTTTCTCACCCAAATACCTCCCTCCTCCCCCATCCTGTGATTGCTTTCTTCTCCCTCCCAAGTGGGATTGAGGCGTCCCCTCTTGGGCCCTTGACTTATTTTTAAACATAGTCCACAGAATAAATAAGGGTACAGAATACAAGTCCTTCTGATCTATTTCAGACACAAATCTGTAGTCCTGTTTAAAGATTAGCTCATTGTGGAAAAAAGAGACAAAGATGGAGAGAACTTGTACTTTGTCTTCATTCATAAAATTCTTACATCTTTTTATCAATTTAAAACACCAAAAGACAAAGAAAACCTTTCTTATTTTCCTCCTGAAAATGACAATATAGCACACTAAGATTCTCATAATTTTCTTCAATGGAATCTGTGTGTTAGTACCAAAATTAGACAATATGGTAACCTCTTACAAATAGAGGGAGTGAAGTTATTCCTTCTTAGTAACACAACTTTATAATTAAATCTATAATTCCATAAATAATCTAGAGACAGGACTGGAGAAATAGCTTAGGTAAGAAAGCACTTGCCTTTCAAATATAATAACCTGAGTTTTGACCAGAATCCAAATAAAAAAGCCAGGTGTGGTAGTATCTACTTGAAACTCCAGGACAGAAGAGGCAGAGACAACCATATTCCTAGATATTACTGTCCAGCCAGTATAGGAAAATTGGTGAGTTCCAAGCCAATGACTCTTTCTTATAAAATATGATATATTTTGATGGCCACCCACACCACCACCAACACACACACACACACACACACACACACACACCAATATCCACCCTCTGTACACACACACCTTAACCTAAGAGAAACCCAATTCCAACCTTCATATGAATGAAATGACTTTACTACCTTCATCTGGCTGTTTAAATGGTCACTGGGACTAAGATTTCTACTTATAATTCGATCCTCCCTTTACAGCATCATCCCTTCAAGATTGTGGCAACTCTCCTTTAAAATTGTATGTCCTCTGCACCTAAGCCTCAAGAGACTTGAGGCCTCAGGGAGTGGGGAGGTCTGGTGGTGTGTAGGTGCTGGGTGGAGATGTCCTCTTGGAGATGGGGAAGTTGGAAGGGGATAAGGAGTAGTCTGAGGGCTGACTGCAAGGGGGATGGTGACTGGAGTGTGAAAAAAGATATAAAAAAAAGAATAAAAGAATAAAAAATGGTTAAAAAATAGTTGTATGTTTTCTATGAAGGAATTAATCAGAGAGAACACAGATAAATTACAAATATTGAGGAGTTGAAGACACATAGAAACATATGTCTGAATCCTTACAAGAACTCTTTTTAATGAGTGAGAAAAAAATCCAAGAAATAGTTTCTGAAATAAGAATTTCTCATTTTGTCACACTAATCTACTGTATAAAATAAGCTATATCATTATAAAGATTACTTTTAGATTATTGAATATTTTAACCCAGAATTAAATTGCATATATAGAGTATATACTAATATTCTAAACCAAACTCAGTTTAGATGTACCTAAATAACATTTTTTTATGTTAACTAGTATTTGGCAATTAGTTGATCATCAAACACAGCATCTATAATATTTGAATGGATGAAAACAAATAGATGAGTCTATTACATCAGGAAGAAATACTTACTATAAAATGACTTCTTGTCAAAATTTTAATCAAACTAAAAATTAGCCTATTACTAGGCTGGCATTTGTTTCCATGGAAACTGGTTGAAAGGTGGTCCCTAAAAGGTTTTCTATTAACTGTGATTCAGCTTGTGTTCAGATTCAGTCAGGTGTGGGAAGCAGATAACAGCTGGCTGAGAACAAAAGAATGGTAATAGAATCGATATGTACTTCCTCTGAAGACAAGTACAAAGTTAGACCTTGAAAGGGGTATCATCGGAAAGTTTTAGGCACAACTAAGAGATGATATGATCTGACCTATAATTGCAGTTACACCATAGGACTTATCAACTGGATGTTTCGTGGGTTCACATCATTTTGCAATTTAAATTTCCAGACTATCTTGTTGTAAGGGGTGGGAGGTGTAAATGGGCTGGGGAAATGGCTCAGTGGATAAAGTACAGGCCATGAAATTATAAGAGTCCTGACTTCATAGCTGTAAACTTCACGTAAAAGACTGGCATGTGTGGTGCCCACCTGTAATCTAAATGCTCAAGTGACAGAAACAGGGCTTCCCCAAGACAAGCTGGCTACACAGAAGAGTCAGAAGCCGTAAGCTCTGGATTCATCTAGAGGACACTGCCTCTGTAAATAAAGGGAATTGGGTCAAAAAAGACCAATGCCACATTCTAGCCTTCACATGAAGCCTCATACACATGCACCACATAAATGCTAGCATGTCTACACACATGCATGCACACCACACATACGCCTACATCACACTGTAAAAATAGTACCCACTACAAAGATCTACTGACTGCACTGATATATTACATGTCAATTACATGTCAATCCCTCAATCAAGGCTGGTGACTCTTAGCCCATGACAGAGAAAAACACCTTTTTTTTTTCCTGTAGACAATGATATGTCAAGTTTAGGTTAGTATGTGGGGTTCTTTTTAAGTTTGCTTTTTTTGCTGTCCTCTCATTGGGAGTTTAAGCATATCCAGGTATGAGGATGGATAAAAAAAATGTCACCCTGCTGTTAACAAGCCACATGCCTCAAGTGTTAATTTCCTGAACCATCCCCAGATCACTGACAACTAAATATATAAGCTAAGCCCAAATGAGCTTATAAAAATCATAAAATGTTCACACTGAAAGAGAATTGTGATTTCTAACGAAAACTCATTTTTAAACTTAGGGCTCACAGGCATGCCGGAAAAAATAGAGCCCTGGTTTGGAAATTCCACTCCAACTTCTAGAACATGCACTAACAGCTGATTGACATGTCAGTCCACATCAGCTTATAAAAACTATAAATAAATTATTTGTCTGAAGTTCTCTAAGTAGAAAGTTGTACAGAAGAAAAAGAATGTTTGTATTTTTCTAAAAATTGTGTACCGAACATATAATGGGTTCTACAAGAAATTTAATAGGAGCTGATACGTATTGAACATTCATTACTAACAAATGGCCAGTATCCAGGAACTAGTCTTCAACTCCCATAGTAGATGTAAAGCATATGGCTTGAGATTTCTCCAGCCATCTTTTCTCTGTATAAAGCATTCTACTCATAGGTAGAAGGGATGGCATCATTTATATGTCAACTTGCTTGGGCAATAGTACCCAGATACGTGGTCAAACTTCATTATAAGTACGTCAATGAAAGTACTTTTAGCTAAAATTTACATGTAAATTTTAAAGTGAATAAAGTAGATCACCTTTCATAACTTAAAAAGCCCAATCTAATCAACTCTAAGGTCTTGAGGAGACCTTGTAGATCTTGTAGAGAATAAGAATTTCCTGCCTCCAATTTGAACTGCAATATGATTTCTTTCTGGGTCTCAAGCCTACCTATGCTCAAATGAAACAACAATGTGGGCTCAACTGGATCCCAAGCTTTCTGACTATAGATCTAGAGACTTTCTGGCCTCTGTAATTCAGTTTCTTTAGGAACAATGACTAATGTAGAATCAGAGGTAGGAGACTTGAGTTCAGACATCTACAAGTCCTCTAAAAATTAAAATCACTCAATGTATACAGTTCATAAGGACAGCAGTACCTATTTCATGTAACTTCATGTCATTTATTTTGCTTCCAATTGAAAAATGAGACACAGCTACAACATGACATTTAAAAACACATAAGCAATGTGAAAGCCATGAAAAATATTAACTACTATTATAATGATGATTGATTCCGTGTATTAATTTTCTTGTCTTCAGATTCTTCTAATCTATATCCACCCTGAGTGTATATTTTGATTTAATAATGTCTCTTTAAATAATTAAATAGCTAGGGTTTTTATTTATCACTTTAAAAAGCTATTTAATTTCTTTACAATACCACCATCAATAAATTTACCATCATTTTCTGTTCTCTTAACTTATTGTTTTTATTTATACTGTAATTTCTATTACATTTTTTGGTCTTATATTAATCTTTACTCACAGTTCCTTATTTCTCCTATAGGTTTCACAGTTATTCATCATTTTGTGAAAAAACTTTTAAATTTTACTTTACATATGCTCAAGGTCTGAAATTAATTAATAATTGTAGTCTTTTCCTTAAAACAGAAAATATAAATATTGCTTTTTCAAAAGTAATAAAAAATTAATAACTGCTAAGACTAAAATTCTATACCCAATGAAAATATCCTTCAAAAATTAAAATAAAATTACAAAGACTGTACTAGTTTGCTTTTTTATTACTGTGATAAAATCCATGACCAAAAGCACCTTGGAGAGGAAACAGTTACTGGATTTGTGTATCTGATCAGTCACAGTGGACAGTTTACCACTGAGAAAGGCTAAGTCAGAACTCAAGCAGGAAAACTGGAGGTAGAAATTCAGGCAGAACGATGGAGGGGCATTACTTACTGACTTGCTCTTTGATCTTTCTCAGCATCTTTTCTTAAACACCCAGGACCACCTGCCTAGGAATAACACCACCCAATGGGCTGGGCCCACTTAACCAGTCATTCATCAAGAAAAAGCCCATCCATGTTTGCTTACCTACAGGGTTATCTGATGAGCATTTTTGCAACTCTGGTTCTTTCTTTCTAGATGGCAATTTGGAAAAAAAAAAAAAACCTTAACTTACAATACAAAATATGAATTGCACCAGAAAAGAGCTCAGGGCAATAAAAACAGACTACTGACTATTTAAGAGCTAACAAAAGTAATAAATAAAAAATGAAATGTTTAAAATATGTCTAAATCATAGTCAATACAATTGATAGGTAAATATCAACGCTATCACTTCCTTATTTAAAATGTCTGTGCACAGCCTTTTATATTATTGACCATCAATTTTGTTATCAATGTCTTGTTTTTCTTACATAGCCTTTCTAAATTGCAATAAAAGTGAATAAATTAAATTTATCCTGGAGAAAAGCATGGCCATCTTAAGTATATGTTTAGATTTCAAGGTTTTATTCCTTCTTCCTAGATTAAGCCATAATTTTTCCTAAATTCCACATTGACATGCACTAAAAACGTAGAGAAAAATGAAATCAGTGAATAATAGTGTAGTTCAGAGCACATCTCTTTGCTTTCTCAGGATCAGTCTTCTCGGGAATTGTCTTATTTTATCTAGCTAACAATGTGAATTATATATCTCATCAGGTAATCTTGGCTTTGTTTGTTAGAAAGGTTGCAGTTGAATTTGCATTTTCTGTCTATATAACTCTTCTCTAAATGTGTGGTGATATTTAATTTATGAAGTACATCTAGCCTATGTACATTTTACCTATGTCTTCCCAGTGCCAACTTCTCTTCACTAATATCTTTTTTAAGATTAATAATAATATATAATATATATGTAATATATGTGTAAATTATATATATATATACATATATATATTACATACATATATATATATGTAAATTTACTATCCTCATAAGTTCTATGTATTCTATCCTTTTAGAAAAGAAGTAAAATAAATATATAATTAGGTGTGTGTGTGTGTGTGTATACACATATGTGTTCATATGACTTTCTCTTGCAGCTCTTGCAGATAGATTCATTCTGGTTTCTTTTACAAACATTTTTTCATGAAACCATCACAAACTAAGAGAGAAATACTTTTGTACACATTTTATATATGAGAAAATTGAATCAATGACTAGGCACACACCACACAATAAATAACAACACCCCAATTATCCGCTATGCTCTGAAACCTGTCTTTATCTCTCATTTGTCTATCATAGCATTCTTTTATCTACTCTGAGAATGCATTTTTATTGGCTATATATATCACATGCCAGTCTGGAAATTCATTTAAAATACCATATGTCATAGAGCTTCTAGCCTCTGTTATAACTTGAAATGTGTCGGTTGGTGAACTAGGTAATCCCTCATGGGGGCACTACTGTGTACAGCTTATAATCACTTCTCAGTCACCCACATAGTCATAGGTGTCCCAAAAGTTGAAACTTTTGGTCTCATTGCATCCCCCACACATACAAGCTTCATAGGAAATGGATCCACACAAACAAGGAGGCAGTGGCATGCCAACCATAGTGAGATTTTCTAAATAATTCCCAAGTGATTAGGATTACAGATGCAGTGAAACAACATTGGGTCTAGTTCTTTATAGTGAGAGAAATAAGCCAACATCTACTACAGTATAAAGCCGAACAAAATTATCTAATTACACTGAACCAAAAGGTAACTTTAGAGCCAAGCTGTCAATTTGTCACGCTGTCAGACTGTCATGCTTTTGAGAACACAGATTCCTTCCATCACTCAACGTCATCCACTGGCTCCCTAAGAAAGCTGTGTGGATATGGCCTGAATAATGGCTGACTATGGGTTGGAGTGGCTAATGGGATACTGTCAGCAAAGAGAAATGATCTCACTTCAGCCTGTTATTCAAACTGCATAGCAACCCCTTGTCTGTGGCTATAACCTGTGCCTAAGGGATAACCTAATTAAAAAGAGGGGCTTCATGGGGTTATGTGAGAAGGGAAAGTGGGAATTTTCTCTGGGAGCAAGAAGGTAGCTATAAATCTCAGCTCTAAGCCACATCTTGGAGTATCCTAAGCCTCACATGAGTCTTCTAGAGTGTTTCCTCTGTTGGAATCTTTTCATTGTCCTTTGAGATGTTACAATAAATCATTTCATAGACAGAAGCTAAACTCTTTGAGCATTCCATAATGTCTTTTTTTTTTATTCCTTATAACATAAGGAGAGAGGGTGGAGGCAGAGAAGGGGACAACAAAGCGGGGAGAGGGTTAAAGAGGGGAGAGGCAGCAGCCAGAACTGCATTTTGCTGAAGGAGAAAGGGCTTTCAGATCAGACTCCTTGGCTTGAACCCCAACCCTACTTCCTCCTCACTAACCATTAAGCTGCCAGCCTCTGAATCCCATACCTGTAATACAGTGACACTTGTAAAACCTTCTACCCAGAGTCATTGTAAAGATCAAATTACATTTCATTTATAGATGGTCAATAGAGAGTGTTTAATAAATGTTATTTTGAAGTGCTTTCTCTTCTAATTAAAACTCTCATAAATGAGGAGATGCAGAAATGGAACTATGTGGCATAAGAGGTCTCTTGAAATAGACATTTTGACCAATTAAATATTAAGGTAATACAAGAAAATTATACCTATGGTCCTATCTTAAAAGACAATGCTCTGAATAAAATAAATACCTAGTTAAAGATAGGACAAAGTACAGCTCTGTGTAATGGAAGTAGTAGTGAACTGTAGCTTCTGACATAATCTGCCAAAGAAAGCCATTCCTTGGAGAACTTTCTGGCCACATATTTTGAATATGAACATAGAGCCAAACTGTGATGTCCTATCTACATCACTTCACATCACTATAGAAGCAAGCAAGCACTTGCCTTTCCTTCATAGAGGAAGAAAGTGAGTCCTGGTGGGACAGAATGATGTTCTAGTAGTGTTGCTGCAAACACTCCATGGCAGGGTCTGAGTCCTACACAGGCTTCTCTGAGGTTCTCTTGTCACTGTGTATCCCAGACAGCATTCTAGGCACATAGAGGAATATGAATTTTTAATGAATTTTTTGGAGAATTTCAAATAAAGTCTTGACCCAAATGAAAGCTTTCATACCAAAAATGGCCATTAATGGCATCAATATCTGAGAAGAAAATATCTAGGGTCCTCATAAGAAAGATGGGAGTATAGCCATCCTCAGAGAGAGTGAGGGAGTCTATATGAATGTTCACTTATCAGCACAAGTCTGATTATAGAGCTAAGGCTATACAGTCAATACCAGTCAATACAGAAGCCCACCCTTCCTTCTCAGGAGATGTCCTAGGGAGACAAAGAAGTTTATTCAGATCTCTACCCTTCCCTAGACTTTCTCTTGCACAAACCCAGCTGAAGAGGATCCCAGGCATTTCTAACTTCTATACTGTGTATTGCGGTAGACAGAAGAGTGTAGCCAAGGCAAAGTTGAAGAGGGAGGAAACATAAACATCCCTGGAGAACCCCAGAGATTGATGAGAAAAAAAATAATGACTGAAATCACAATTTAATTGCACCAAGTGAATGTTGAAAAAATCCAGCTCTTTGTGAAGCTCCCAGGAATGCAAAACAATAAATTTCATAACTTCTTTTTAACTAATCTAGGTTATCTGAAGTGGTTTCACTCTCTCCTTGCAATTTCCTTTCCTACCAGCCCCATTTTCTTTCTACAAAGGGCAAGTCAGCATCTTAGAACCCAGCTGGGGGATGTTTGTGGCTTTTCTTCCAAGTTCCACAGACAGGATGACATAGAGAATGTGAGACAGGGAGGGAGGGAGCCCTATTGTTCTGCACAAAAACAAACCAGTGCTTAATCTAATGCAAACATAATTACTTTTAGCTAAACAAAAGGGGGAAAACAAATAAGAAGAAAAAACTCTCATTGTTTACAGTGTGAGCTGTCTGCTCTGAAATGAACAATTACGTGGGTATCTGGTAGGCATCACGTTCATCCTCTCAGCTGCTGAACTTTGAAAACAAATCTCAAAAGCATTTGCAGAGATGCTCAGGAATGGGGGCATGGGGTCCTAGTGAATCTCTTGTCTTCAATATTTCCCATTTTAGTTTCTCATCACGAATCTCCCCCTTAGTCTGAATATTAATGGTGGCCTGGCACTTCAAAAAAAATGATACTGAGGTCAGGTGTCAAGAACTGGAATATTTAAAGATTTTTCCCATTGACCTTGATGTGAGACTCATTCCTTTGATGTCCTCAAGCAGATATTAAGCCAAAAGAAATATTCATGGGTCCATTCAGCAAATATTTATTGCCAAACTACTCTATGACAAAAGTTGTACCAGAGTGAGCAATTTAATAAATAGGATTTTCTCCTAGACACGACAGTACAGTATGTGTCTGCGTGTGTGTGTGTGTGTGTGTGTGTGTGTGTGTGTGTGTGTGTAAAATGATCAATTTAGATGAAAAAGGGAAACTTTACTTTGAACATACAAAAGTGCTATATTCAAATGTACATAAAAGTTTACATGACACAATATAGCCAAGAAGCTTACTTTGCTAGCTGTGTGATGAAAAAAAAAAAAAAAAGCTGTCAGCAAGAGTATTTCTAGGACATTCAACTAAGGTAAGACTTTAAAGATGCTCAGGAATTAAACACCAGGCAATTGAATTGTAAGAAAAGAGAGCTATAGAAGCAAACATAAACTCCATCACCTCCTCTGGATCTTGAAAAGTTGGCCTATTGGTTGAGATTTCGTTGTTTACTATATCGGAGGAGTTTTTGTTAGTATTCAGTAAGGAGTAATTAGTGGTTATACTGGAGATTTTCACATCTTAATGGCATAAAACAACTAAAATTCTCTCTTTTGTGTCTGAAAGCATAAAGGTGTTAGCTAAAGTATAAAGGGCTACACTCCTGGAGGGCTGAAGGGACAGAATCTTTCCTTGCCTCTTCCAACTTCTAAAGGGCACAGCTGTCCTTGGCTTGTGGCTTGTGCTGCCATCTTTGCATGACCCTCTCATCTCTTTTCCTTCTTTGTCTGTGTCTCCTCTGTGTCTTATAAGGGTGGTTGACATTAGAATTTGGGCATACCTGGCTAATCCAAAGGCACCTCAGTCTGAAATCTTTTATTACAATGTAACCCCCCCCTTTCTTCCCAACAAACACCAAATGACAGGACTGTGATTCTAGCTTTTGGATACCACATTGTAATCTATGGAAAGCAGCCGGAGAATATAAGGCAATTAAGAGGACGAAGTGGAGAGACAGGTGGGGACTTCAGATCCCCATGGTCAGCAGCAGCATCGACATGCCCCCATTCTACTCTCTGAACTAGAAACTGTACCAGTCTCTACTTCACCTAGCGTTTGTGTGCTTGTTTCTCATTTAATAGTATGTGTTTCTCTTAGTATCCTTGCTTATTTTATGGTCCTTTTACCAGTGAGTCCAACAGCCTGCAGACTCTGAACTCAAAACATACCCGATCATCACTGACCAGTGCTGGACATACCCTTAAAGCCTGTCTTTGAAAATAATAACCCTCCCTTTATCTGCAATTAACAGTGGGACAGACTAACAAGAAGTGGATTCTCCCTCTCTACCAACCAGCCAGTGCAATCTGAAGGAAGACCAGCAGCTTGAAACACTAAAATAAATTTCATGCAAAATTATCTGACCAGCTAATCTTAGATAGAACGTTCAATACAAAATAGGATTAATTATTTTCTAGCCAGAAACAGAAGCCTGTTAAAATATTTTCCTTGTTACAAAAAGAAAAACCGAAAAGAAAAGTAGTTATTCTGCTCTTGGCTTGTTTTCAATAACACGGCCCAGTAGAGTGTTTTCCTGGCACACACCAATGTGCAATTGCTCTCTAGTGGCCTGGTAACATGGATATCAATTGCAGGCATTGATTCTCTGTGTGTTAAAATGCAAGCCAACCTGCAGAAGAGTGGGTTGAAAACAGCATGGGCTGATCAATTGTCACTGCACAAACTCAGTCAGGGATTATCTTGTTTGGATGAAAGTGGATTTGACTACTTCTTTCCAACGGAGTAAAAGCACGCTTCCCATCCAGCCATATGCACATCACTGATATAAATGCATAAACCTACATGTGCAATCAATAGCTAATGTCTGAGGCGAAGAATAGATTCTTGAGACAAGATCATCTACTGAAAGTCACCTCTATACTGAGCTACTTCTATGTTGAACACTGTCAACTCAAGATCCAATATGAGAGAGAGAGAGAGAGAGAGAGAGAGAGAGAGAGAGAGAGAGAGAGAGATACTTTCTCTCTCAGAAGACTCTGCATCCCATGTTTCTTTGGCCAATTTCAATAGAGTGAATAAATCAATTATGTGTCTACTCTTGCTTTCTTTACAGCCTTCTTTCTCCAAAGAATTTACTCCTACTAAAACATAGAACTGTCTCTCTCTTCTTTAGACCCTTGTCAAATCTACTGGGCAGTTTCTGAGTTTCTGTGTTGAATGGATTTATAACTAAATAACATTACATTTCTGTAGGACTGGGAGACTCTTGATCTTCTGAAACTTGTTTATTTCTGCTAGTCTCTTCAAAGTAGAAAATCACTAGAAGGCCCAGCATATAACATCACTGGGCTCAGAAGCTCCCTCTGCTGGGGCCTTCACTAAAGTAGCAAGTGTGGTGCAGGGGAAAGGTTATAGATTTAGTGCAGCTCACCATCATCACCTTTGTGTATGATTCATGCAAGGCAGCAAGAGCAAATAAGGGAAAATAATTCAAATATACAGGATCTTACCATTACTTTGAAAGTATCAGAAATAGATTTTACCTTAAATTACAACTTGAATAATAAATGAGGAGATAATGGGGCTTTTCTGCAGATATAAAAACTGAGGTTAAGTAAGACAGTAAATGAGAAAGTCTACTTTAACACTAAAAATTGTTGCAAGCCTTATGTAGAATAAAGACAAACAAACAGAAAAGTAAAACAGGAGGCCACATTGTTCATTTATGTGTTTTGTAGGTATGAAAAATACTTTATAAATAACCTACATCAGAACAGTGGTGATGTCTCATAGAAACCTGTATCTTTCAATAATGTTTTTATTTATCTCTTGATATAGATATGATTCCCCATAAGAACTGTTCTATTTTTATGTTTAAATTATGCACCAATCAACACCATGTGAGTAATAATTCACTATTTCAAAATATATTTCAATAATAAACAACAGTTTACTAGGCTTGAAAGAAAACCAACTTATTTTAAATGGCACAAATTTCCCTGCTGGTTATTGTAGAAGTTTCTTTTATCAGACAGTATAAACAACTCTCAATGGGCCTCCAAATTATCTTCATAAGATTTTAAAATGTTTTAAATGTGTAGGTTTACTATAAATATTGTAAGAGTGTTCCCAAATACCTCACACTTACTTTTCTGTATGAATAGCATCTAATACCAGTATGCCATATTTGTCATGGTTGATACATGTTAATACATTTGTTATATAAGTTCTCCTAGGGAGACATAAAAAAGTCTACTTACCCCAAATAGAGCACCAGTGACAGGCCAAAGAAGCAGTTCAACCCAAGTCTGTCTTAGTGATTCAATGAGCTCATCATTGTGGTTACTTAAAGGGTGGTGACATGCAGGCAGCTGCATCACTGAATACCTACTCTAGCATAGGTTTCATTCCTGAGACTTCCTGAGACATTTACAGACAGCTCTACTGAGGAATCTTCTCTCTAAAGCCATTTTTTTTAGTACATGTATCATCCTGGGAAGGGGCCCCATGACTCTTACAACTTTCTGGGCCTTACAAGCTTCCTTAGCTTCTTGAATCTTATTAGCCTCTCTCTCTTCACTCTCTTCCTCTGTGAAGGGATGTTTTGATTCAGAGGTAATTGTTAAACAATGATATCATTATTAAATGAAGTATAGTATTTCAGAGCTCATATAAGAAAACATGTCAGTTATTGTGTCTCCGTAGGTTCATCTTTATTGCGGCACTTCTCAGATATTTCTTGGTTTTTATGACCTTGATGATATTACAGAACACTAACCAGATGTTTTATAGGCTATCCTTCAATTGATAATTGTGGATATTTTTCCTCACAACTAGAGTAGGTTAAAGTGGTTTAATAACAAGACTACTTCAGAGACAAACTCAAATCAGTTCATAGACAAGAAGTTAGATATAAAGTAACCAAAAACGACTAGGGCTACATCTTGAGATAGTTAGCGCTCTCGCTCTCTGGCATGAGAAAACACAAGTGATTAGGCAAATGTGAGACCAATGAGAACGAAGTCAAACTAATAGCCAGTTAGCATTAACAATGAAATGCCAGGGGGTCTAGCAGCTTGCAGAAAGTCAAGGTCAGCAGCTAACAAAGACCAAGCCACAGATGTACAGAATTTGGATTCAGCCATCTAGAACTGAATCAGCAGCACACAAACAACTCATCATCTCCTGGTCACACTGAGAGACATTTGTAAAATATGTAGAACCATTTTTCTCAGCCCATGAGATCTCAGGAAACCAATGAATTTCATAATGATTCAACTTTTGTCTGATCTCTGGCATAGTCCCATAAAACCCCTAGACAAGAAAGTTCAGTGGCTTGTCATCTCTTAGTGATGTCTCCCACTTTTGGTAATATCTCCCACTTATCCTCAATTTCTCACTTTCTTTGCTATTCTTGTTAAAAAAAAAAAAAACCTTGCTGCTGCTCTGCTCATTCCCATAAATTCATGTCTTCATTGGTGCAAGACAAAGAACTCATGAACCATTGTCCCTGGTAAATTTTTGGCATACATAAGTGTCCAGTACCCTAGGTTATTGAGTCAAGCATAACTGGGTTGAGAGAGGTTCCATAACATTCAAAAAATCTGTATCAGAAGAAAGTCACTAGGTGTAATCTTCATTTAAGTTGGGTGGGGAGTAAATATGTTCTATATTTTTAATAATGGAATACGTCCATAAAATATTTGAAATTCCTGTACAAAAAAATTCGGTAAGCTATCATGGGTATCTATTTTATATTTTCAGTAACAATGATATTTTATTTCCTTAATCAAAGTGTTCTGAGGACCATTGAGCATTCTTTCACTTGGATTCTGTGCTTCTTGACGTGGTCACATCCTTGTAGGGCTATTTATCTCTCCCTCTTTCTCTTTTTCCTGTTTTCCTCTTACCCTCTGTTTGCAACTTCTTTACTTTCTGCCATTAGAAACAATATCATGCTGAGGTTACACTTTTTCTGTCAAGTTCTAGAATCTGATACTTCTTCAAAACATGTATAGTTCTTTTTATTAAAGGAATGTGTTTTTAAATTTGAAAGGAAATGTCTGTAAAGATGACTATCAAAGTCAGCTCATTCAGTGTAAACAGCTGTGGAATAAAATATTTTATATTTGCAAAATGTTTGAGAATTTTTTTTATCACTGATGCATTCATTTTTCACATAGAGGTGAGCATCATTGTAGCATTGCTTCAACTCACCAAAGAAGTAACTGAGAATTTCAGACTTCTGTGACTACCAAGGTCAAAGAGTACATGACCAGATAAGATGAAGAATAAATGTATTCCAATGGCCCATTGTAAAGTTTAGTCATCAGCTTACAATATACAGAATTGTGAACCATACTACCAAGACTTTGGTCATTGGTGACGTGCTTCTAAAACAAGTTTGTTCTTTTATTCTTCCTCTTTTCTTCCTGACTCCTGTAAAGTAATTACCTAGAAAAATTACAAGTCTCAAATGGCTATGGTCAACTCTTGATATGAATTTCCCTTTGTTTCAAACCTCTACTGAAGAATTTTGTAATTCCCTCCTGGTATTTCCTTTCTTCTTCTTTTGTAGGTACGTTGTAGGAAATTTGTAAATGTACTCCTTTATTTTTCATAGAAGTCCCTAACTTCAAACAATAAATTCCAAGATAAGCTACATGGTGAGAACATTCTAAATATTTATAGAATGAACATTGCTTCTCTTCCACAGACTCACTCCAAAAATCACCATAGCCTCAAAATACAAAATAGAACAACCCAAGCTAATAAACTCTTCTCAAACAAAGAAGTTAAGGTGAAGGTTTCATTTGTTATGCATTATAGAACATATAATACATTTCATGTATCTTATGTTCTCATTAGATTGTCAATTCCTTGAAGTCTAAACTGACATATAAAGACTCCTTAATTTAAAATAAGGATGAGCATATCCTGCAAAGCTATCATGATATAATGTGTATTAAGCCATGCATTACAGAATCTGATGTAGAGAAAGCAGATACTAGCTTTTATTCCTACTTTATTTTTAGTACTTTTCATTGTCTTCAGTTCTCAGTACATATCACATAGTAAGTACCCAATATCTGCCCCACAATGTATTAACAGTGCTGAATGTTAAAAGTTTGTATGAGCCAATGTGTAAAGGTAATGTCTAGGAGTCAGTGACTAACTTGGAAAAATAGGAGACCTACTCTTCACCCTGTATTTGGTAAGAGCACTGAACAATGTGCTCTTGCCATTACAGAATAAGTTGCATGGCAACTTGATACTGGAAATATGGTATCTTTAAAGAGCACCAGAAAGATAGAAATATGTTCAGTAACAGATGTTAAATGGAAAACATTGGAAATCCACCAAACAGAAGTGAAAATTCTGCTTCAAGGATAAAAGGGTTACAGTTATTAAATAGTGGTTTATACTTGACAAATAAGGATGGCAAGAGATCCACCTCTCAGAACTATCCATTGATAAATATGCTATAGCTTGCTGACATTATATACTGTACTGTGTGGTACAGCTGGGATGTCCTCACCTCCTCTCCCCCATTCTCTACCCTATTGGGTAAGCTTTGCTTGCTCAGTAACTTGTTGATGAATGATTCTATTACTAAACTAAACACTGGATCTGAATGGAAATTAACTCCTGTGACAATAACCAAGTAGTAACAATTAGCTTAATTCCCACAGTATGTCACAACTCCAATTTTTCTAAACCTATTGTGCAGTAAATATGAATGTGGTAAATGTAGTCCCAAAAATATGCAAATGAATCTCTAAAAAAGCACACATTCTTTGCTTCTAAAAGTTCGTCAAGCTTATCTGAGGAGACAGCTGATAAGGCTTAAGATAAGAGAGGATGAAGTTTGTTAAATTAATGCCGAATAAACTGCTGAAGGAATGAGAAGTACAGACAAGAAAACGGCGGTATGGAGGGGGGTAGCTAAAATGAAAATGAAGGCACAATCTGTGAGATGTATTTAAATCTCGGAACCAAACCAACTATCCAGGAGAAGCTGCTTTTCATCTTCCAAGTTAACACAAGCCTTTTGAAATCTCTGTGGCTTTGACCTTTCGTTATTGCTGAACACAGACACCTGCCTTCACCCCTCACCCCAGCCTCTCAGCTGAGACAGGGAAGATGCCCTCGGCCTCTCTGCAATAGCATGGGGCTTTTGCTGTTTCCACTTCAAAACTGGCCAGATTGTGAAATCTGAGTCTTTCAAGAAGAGAGTTTTTTTTCCCCTCTCTCTCTTTCTCAGAGCCAGCATTTTTTTTTCCTGAGAGATGTAATACATCAAAGCAGAGAAGAGATGCAATCATGCAGGGAATGATTTCAAAAACTTTAATGAAGCATTTAAAATAAACTCATTTGAAGGTAATTTAACAACACCACTTTTACAATTAAAAATACTATTTTAGCATGCAAATGAAGAACATTACTCCCGTGTCAGGGTGGAAAATGAAGTGAAACCGAGGGGCCTCTGAAACATGAATGCCGTCTCGGTGATTCCCCATCACTCCGCGGCACTCTTAGGCAGCCTAATGAAAGAATGAATTGATTTAAGCAACATTTTGTTGCAGCAATGGGGTTTGAGGAATTAAATTAACTTGATGGCTGGTTGTAAGAGCCAGGCTTAGAATTGGCATTATATTGTTACTAAAATTAATTTTTATCCTCTCATAAGCTTTATTTGGGTGGTTTTTTTTCTCTTTCTCTCTCTTCAATCCTGAAATGCCAACCAAGGATTCCAACAATTAGCAGAATACTTCATCAGGCCTCTGTGATGTATTAACAGTTGTCTGAAGACATATATGTGAAGGCGAAATTATACTCTCTGGGAAAACAAATTGGACTCCAACTGCTGCCTCCAGAACTGTAGTACAGCTGAATCTTCCTTGGAAGGGTAATAGGAACAGCAAGCTGGCACACAGGCTAAGCCAAGACAGCAATTCTCAATTTTCCTCTTCATCACAAAACAGTTGACACATAGTACTCACACAGCACATCCATGTCTGCAGCAGGCTGCAGATGTATTTCAGCATTGCTAATTCAGGCTGTCGCTAGTGAGTGAGCCCTGAATGACTGAAGTATACAAGCGTCTCTCTACTCAGGAAAATGGAGCAGAGCGCTGCTAAATGAAGATGACCTTGCTATATAGGCAACCTTATAAATAAGCTTAATTTTTTTTAAGTAGGTCACAAATTTTGTTCCTTAACTTCCATAAAAAATTTAAAATGTTTTAAAATAATAAACACAATGCCAACTTGACCATGGCTATTTCCACCAAAGTTCTCACATCAGCAGAATCAATCAACCATGGATCAAAGATATTTAGAAAAAAATGATTTTTCCATGAACTTTCTTATGTTTTTTTCTTGTTATTATTTTCTAAGTAATATGGTGTCACAGCTACTTCCATAGGACTTACGTTGTACTTGGCATTACAAGTTATTTAGAGATGATTTAAGTCATACAAGAAGCTATGCACCGCTTATATGCAAATGCTGTTACTTTATAAAAGGGACTTAAGCATCCAGGGATCTGGAGGAATGACTATATTATGCAAATGCTCTGATGCCTTGTTGATATGAGCATTTTCTGCTATAAACTCTTGATATTTTATTAATTTATTTATTTAAAATATTTACAATATATTTTGTTCATGTTTTCTCCTCCTTGATCCTCCCCACCTCCCTACCTACCCAGATTCATTCTCTCTCTTTCCTCCCTCCCCCTTTCTCTATCTCTTTCTCTCCTCTTTAAAAACTATAAAATAAAAACAATAAGACAAAATATACAAAACAACACACACACAAACACACACACACACACACACACGGAGTCCATTTTGTGTTGGCCAATTACACCAGGGCATGAGGCTTTCCTTGCAGCATGGTTGATCTACCAAATAACACTCTGTTGAAAAAAATAAACTTTCCCATTTCTAGCAGGTATCAATTGCAAATGGCTTCTTGGTTAGGGGTGGAACTTTGTGTCTACCTCACCTTCTCACTGCTGGTATCTGTCAGGCTTGGGCCTCTGCAGTTCTTGCATGTGTTGCCACAGTCTCTGTGGGTTCATATGTGTATCAGTCCTGCTGTGTTTGGCAGATTTCTGTTTCCTCAGAGTCATCTACCACCTTTTACAATCTTTTTGCCTCTTCACATAGATCCCCAAGTCCCGGGCTTTGATAGAGACATCACATTTAGGACTGATTGTTAGGACTGAGTGTTCCAAAGTCTACTCCCCAAGTGATTAACATTCATTGTTCTGGAAGGCATTCTGCACACTACAGGAGTAGAAAAGTAATCATCAACATCATCCAGCTATAAAACCTACTGCCTACAGCAGCAAGATATACTGAGCAACAGTGACACAAATATTTTGGGATTAACCAACTGCATTGTGTTGGATGTAAGCCTCACTCTGTGAGAAGGAATTCATATGCGGCATTGCTAAAGTAGCCAAGAACCTGAGATTATATAGGTATGGGCTTAGAGGAAACCTATAACTATTATTCTACTAAAGAAAAATATCAAGAAAAAGACTCCTTAGGGCATATTGCTATACCCATAGATCAGTGCATCGCTCAATCCTAATCAAAGAAACTTCTTGCAGTAGCTAAGAATTAAAACAAAGACCCATGATTTAATTTTGAATATCAATATCAGAAGAAAAATGACAAAAATCAAAAGTTTCTTTAATATTAATAATACAAGTCTTGGTTATATAGCTCAGTGATTGGGACTATCACTGAGCATGAGAACATGGTTCTATCCTAGCACATTGCAACAGCAAACCAAATACTAACATTTTTAGCATATATGGTAGTCTCACTATAAGATTTCTCGTATAGGCTCCTGTGGTATTTTGACAATACATGCATACATGTGTACATACATACATACATACATACATACAAATAAAAAGATAAATATATGAAAATCCAAACCCTCTCTAGAGGCAGTGGCAGGCAGATCTTTGAGTTCAATGCCAGCCCAGTCTACAGAGCAAGTTTCAGGACAGCCAAGCTTAGACAATGAAGGAAATCACGGAAAACAGAAAAGCTGGAGAAGTTGTAATTGAATGAAGGGACAATTTTCTGGGCCCAGCAAGCAGCAGAACACGGCAACTTTGGCCAAATAGTTCTGACTTTAAAGTCAAGAATAGAAAAAAAAGGGTATCAAATCTCCCTCCTCAGGTAATGAAAGCCACTAGGGCATGCATGTGTTAGGGATTTCCTTGCATACATGCCTAGATATACCATTGTGTGAAGCTGTAAGGTGAAGCCTGGATTGCCTTAAAGACCTACAAAATGGTGGAGATGCCAGAGCTGAGGGATACCTGCCAAGAAGACCTGCTAACATGGAGTGTAATCAGCTCAAAAGAAAGAAGTATGCTCCAGATAAGAAAGCCAAACGAAGTCGGAGATCTGAAGAGTACTTTATCAGAAGACATGGAGGTTGAGAGTTTGGAGTTTGCCTATTTGGTTTTCAGTCTTGCTTAGGTCCAGTATTTTCTCATTATGTTTTTTTTTCCTCTCTTTTGTTATGGTGATGTATGTCTTGTGCCATTATATGTTGGAATTCCATTTTGATTTTATAGGGAATATAGTTAAGAAATTGCATGAGTTTCAGAAGAGACTTTGGAATTTTAAACAAGGTTGAGACTGTTATAGACTATGGGAACTTTTGAAGTTGGACTAAATGCATTTTGTAGTATTATATGACTACAAGCCTATGGGTGCCAAGGAATGGAATATGGTGGTTTGAATAAAAATTGGTCCCCATGGGCCAGTATGGAGTGGCACTATTATGAGATGTGGCCTTATTGGAATAGGTTGATTTTGTTGGGGGAGGTGAATCACTAGGGATGGGCTTTGAGGTCTCAGTGCATTGCTGTCACTTCCCATTTCCTGCAGATCCAGATGTAGAGCTCTCAGCATCTTCTCTAGCACCATGTCTACCTGCATCCCACCATGCTTCTTGCCATGATAATAATGGAGTAAACCTCAGAAACTGTGAGTCCCAATTAAATGTTTTCAATTATAAGAGTTATCATGGTCATGGTCTCTCTTGACAGCAATGGAAACTCTAAAACAGCTCCGATGATCAGATATGTGTTCCTCAGATGGTTGCACTATTTAGGAAGGTTGTAGAATCTTTTAAAAGAATAATCTCACTGTAGAAATTAGGCCATTAGGGATGAGCCTTGAGGATTTCTAACCTGGTCCCAGTTCCTGTTCGTACTATCTGCTTCCAGAGTTCAGATGCAGTATGACAAGCCTACTTCCTGTCCATATCCCCCATGCACTGCCATGTTTTCCCAATCATGATTGACTATAACTCCAAGAAACCATAAGCCAAAATAAATGCTTTCTTTTTAGAATTTCTTTTGCCATAGTATTTTGTCACAGCAACAGAAAAATTATTGCATATGCCAGATTTGAACAATACTTAGTACCATGTGCTAGACACACATTCTCCATTCTCTCTTTTAATTCTCTCGTAAATTCTCTGAGATGGTATCACTGCAGTCCATTTTTAAGAGAACAAGCAGCTGGTATACAGCAGAACTATAATCCTTTACTTAGAAATTCACAGTTACCTTTGCCACAGTCCATGCCTCATAAAAGGAAAATCTCGAAATGTGAATACAATACTCTAAAGCTTTGTTCTAACACAGACCTCATGCATCTCGCTAAATACTAGTTCCTTTCAGAGTAATGCTGCTGGTACACACTTAGACCCACCCCAGATTCCTTTAAACCCTGTTTATATGTCCAATTAGAAAGTGTGTACCATTTTCTCCTAATAGTTGATGATTGTACAAATTAATTTTAAAATGTTGTTTCCACCTTGATCCTCCATCCAGTCTCTATAGAAAATTTTTAAAATATTTGCAACATCTTTTTTTTAACAAAAGTTAAAACCAGTACATAACATTTTGAAGAGACTATTTTGAAGGGCACAACAGATGTTCAAATTTTAAATTCTAATATATCTATTTTTTACAGCTTTTACTTTTAGAGCAGTTTCAGGCTTACAGAAATACTGAGCAGAAGGTTCAGAAAACTGAGCAGAAGGTATAGAAAATTCTCAGAGACTACTACCTTTGCCCAACATAGTTTCTCCTATGAACATCTGCATTAGTATAGCACATAGACACAATTCATAAACCAATATTGATACACAATTGTCAATTGATATCCATAGTTTGTGCCAGGGCTCATTCTTTGTATGTTCAATAGACTTTGACACACGTACACTATGAGAGCAGTGTATATGTTCAATAATACCAAACATCCCATGCACCCTGTTTATCCTCAGACAATCGCAGTCCTTGGCCACCCTACTTCATTATCTTTATGGTCTTGTCCTTCTGAGCATAGTCACTTCTGTCTGGTTTCTTTCTTTTAGCTGCACATTTAAGTTTCCAACATGCCTTCTCCTGGCTTTCATATATCTATTTATAATTTAGAAACATGTTAAAAGAAGCACAAAAAAGTCTCTCTTTCATCTCATGGTCTACATTTCAAAAATGTGCATATGGTAAAAGACCAAATGAATCCTGAGCCAAACGCATCACAACAGTGGAAATTATGGTATGGCATCTCTTTTCTCTCATTTCTGGATTTTGAACCTTAATAGAAATATTCTTACATTATTTAACAGACAAGTTAAGAGAGAAGTTCTTCGCATGTTTGTTTTATACTTATTCTTCACTCTACTTAAAGGGATTTCTACTCCCTCTCTGTTTACCCCTGTCTGGTCTCTTTAGAGTTAAATTTTTTGTGTGTCTTTTAGCTCAAAAACAAAGAAAACATAAAAGGAAGAAAAAGAAATAGGTAAATGAAAGAAACACATGTTGATAAATAGATGCCATTCAAGATACACCCATAACTATATGGGGCCCTTTGTGGATTTGTAAATATAGCCAAAGAATAAACTTCATGGTACTGAAATAAACTTAATCTATTCTTGCTGCCTCTGTCACTCAAGTCAAGCATGGTGTAGTTTTCATGGTAGCAATGTTGTGGTGAGCCTGTTCTTCATGGCAAGAAATGCACTCAACATTCTACCTGCAGAAAATAATGTAGTGGTTGAGAAAATTTGTACAGAAGGGCTGGAGAAGCAAGAAAATGGGATGAAAAGTCATTCTTAGATGATCATTATGTTTATGTTCATAAAAGGTTAACAGTACTTATAATATGTAAAATTAATATACATCCCTTCACCAATTTTATTTCTCCTTCAAATCCATGTAAATGAGCAGAAAGAGTTTCTGGACCAAAGATCACATGGACTTTGCCTGGAGGCAAATGTAAAATTTAAGAGATGAAAATACTTTACAAAGCTATTGAGATGCTCTTCATAGCCAAGGCTCCCATGATTGGTGCAGCAGAGGCCGCAGCTTCCTGTTCCTCTGTGAACAGAGTCCTAATTAATTCATTTTTGAACTAGGGATTAAATATAAAATATTGTCAAACAAAAATCTAGTAGAATATTGTTTGTCCATCAATACAGGGAGCTTTGTGGAAAATAGGGATGTGACTGTCTTTTATACATTGAAGACTATGAAGTTTATTCCTCAAGAATTTCAATAATTATTTCAGTTGCAGTTTCATATAAATGTATATATATATGGTTGTTATAAGGCTGCTTCTACATGAACTGGTACCTATTGGAAAGGGACAGACATTGAATGACTAGACTGAAACTTCTGAGGCTATTTTTTTTAATAAAAATGTATGTGATTCATTAAAACAATTGTATAGTAACAAGAACAGGATTGTTGCAGGGAATACTGAGGGAGGTTAGATTGAATGCCAAGGTAAGAATTAAAAGGAGACTATGTAAATCAATTAGTTAAATTCATAGTGTCTTTGCTCAGAACCAGAGCTTAAAAGTGAAAGTTTCCTGAAAATGAGCAACAGCAACGTGTGTACAAGGAGCTCAAGTGTACATCAAATGATAAACTAAAGAGGAAAAGAAATTTGCTATATGATTCCCTGTATTCAAAGTATATTACTCCAAATGCAGGGTCAGGGGTGGGGTGGGGAATGGTGTTTCCCAGGGGCTGTAGATAGAGAAATGGAAATTAATGAGCATGAAGTTTCAGTTTTCTAATGGGAAGAGTTCTAGAGATTAATTATACAACAATGTGAATAGATTTAATACTATCTGACCTACTTAATACTAACTGACTGTACTTAAAAGGGTCAAGATAACAAATTTCATGCTGTATATAATTCATTACAATTAATGTCTTTCGAATTTCTGCTAAAAGTTGGAGTGTTTCTACTTTCCATCTGAGTGTTTCTCCTCCTCGCTAATCAGGCGTGTCTATCCCACTGTATTTAACTTAATCAGCTCTTGTCTCATGGATATCACTATCATGCCATTTTTTGCTTGTATATTTTATTATAATTTTGGAATTTTGCAGCTTTCATTTATTTTTAAACAGCATATTCTGATTGCAGGTCCCCGTCTCCTTACACCTCTGAGTTCCCACACACAAATCTCTCCTCCCATCTGGGTCCAAATCCTTCTTGTCTCTCTTTAAAAACAGGCATCTAAATAATAAAAAAAGATAAATACAAAAAATTGGAATATGACAAAACAACCAACCAAGGAGAGACAAAAAAAAAGAAATAAGAAACATATAGATATGCAGAAACACACACATTTGTAAACACAGACATAGCATAAAATAACCAAACAGGAAGTCATAATATACTCAAAGTACTATTAAGGTAGAGGGAAAAAAAAGAAAGAAGAAAGTTCATACAACATTATGAGACAAAGAACCTCCAAAGATGCCATTGAGTTCGTTTTGTGTTGATCATCCTCTGCAGGGCATGGAGCTTACTCTTAAGAATGATTTATTTTCTCAGTGAGACTAGCTTGGAGAATATTAATTTTTCATTTTCAAGTGATGGAGATATCTTCTGGGTTAAGGATGGGGATATGTGTCCACTTCTCCTTTCATCTTTTGGACCCCATCTGGTAGAGACCTGTTGACCTGTGCATTCTCAATGAATATGAATATGAAGAAGACTTGATTATTTGGTATCTACCATCCCTTCTGGCTCTTACACTCTTTCTGCCTCCCCTTCTGCAGAATTTCCTATGCCCTGAGGGGAGGGATTTGATATCAATATTCCTAGGTCTCTCATTTTCTGTGTATTGTCAGGCTATGGGTCCTGTATTCCCATCTGCTTCAGGAGGAGGCCTATCCAATAATGTTTGAGACAGACCAATAAGTATAACAGAATGTTGTTAGGAGTAATTTTATTGCTATGTTCCTTTAGCAGAGCAATAGTTTTTGCCATATGATAAAGTCTTTGATTATTTTGGTGTTGACTTTTGTGAACGGTAATAATTATGCATCTATTTGGATTTTTCTATGTGGAGCCACCCAATTTGATCAGTATCATTTCTTGAAGATCTGTCTTTAGTCCTGTGTGTATTTCTGACTTCTTCATCAAAGATAAGATATTCACAGGTATATGAATTTATTTCTGGATCTTCAATTGCATTGATTCCATTGGTCAATGTGTCTGTTTTTGTGGTAATTCCATGGTGTTTAATTACTATAGCCCTGTAGCATAATTTGAGATTGGGGATGATTATGCTTCCAGTTCTTTTATCATTCAGCAGTGTTTTAGCTATCCTGGGTTTTTTGTGTTTCCATATGAAGTTTAAATTGTCCTCTCTAGTTCTGTGAAAAGACATTAACAGATTCTGGATATTGAAATTTTGATCGAGATTGCATTACATCTGTAGATTTTTATAGGATGACATTTTTTCTCTATTAATATACTTATCTATGAGCATGGGAGATCTTTACAATTTCTGATATCTTCTGCAGTTTCTTCAGCATCTTAAAGTTTGTATCATACAAATTTTCAACTTGCTTGGTTAGAGTTATGTCAAGATATTTTATATGATTTGATGCTATTATGAAATGTCATTTCCCTGATTTCTTTCTCAGTCTGTTTGTCATTTTTATGTAGACAGGCTCCTAATTTTTGTGAGTTAATTTTGTATCCTGCTACTTTTCTGAATGTGGTCATCAAATATAGGAGTTTTCTGATGGGATTTTTGAGCCACTTATATATACTATTATACATCTGCAAATAGACACACTTTGACTTCTTCCCTTTCTCTTTGTATCTTCTAGATCTTTTTGAGTCTCCTTGTCGTTCTAGCTAAGACCTCAAGCACAATATTGAATTCATATGGATGAAATAGACAATATTGTCTTGTTCCTGATTTAGTTTAGAAGTGCTTTGAGTTTCTTTCCATTTACGTTGATTTTGGGGTATGGCCTTATCGTAAAATGCCAATATAAACTCCCTACTCTCTAGGACATTTATCACTAAAGGGTGTTGAATTTTATCAAAAGTCTTTTATGTATCTAATGCAAAGATCATGTGATTTTTTGTCTTTCAGATTGTTTTCTGGTAGATTACATTTATCAATTTATGTACATTGAATTATCACTGCATCTTTGGGATGAAGCCTACTTGATCACGATGAATGGCCTTCTTAATGTGTTCTTAGATTCTGTTTGCAAGTATTTTATTGAGAATTTTTGGATCTATTTTCATAAAGAAAATTAATCTACAATTCCCTTTGTTGGGTCTTTGTGTGGTTTATGTATCTGAGTAACCATGATCTTGTAAAAATAACTGGGCAATGTCCCTTCCATTTCTATTTTGTAGAATAAATTTGAGGAGTGTTAGAGTTAACTCTTCTTTGAATGTCTCATAGAATTCTATGCTAAAACCATTTAGCCCCGGGTTATTTTTATTGGTTGACTTTTAATGACTATTCTATCTAATCACTAGGGGTTATGGATCTGTTTATCTGATCTTGATTTAACTTTGCTAGGTGGATGACATTGAAAAAAATCATCCATTTCTTTTAAATTTTCTAATTTGTAGAGTGCAGATTTTTAAAGTATGTCCTTATAATTCTCTGGATTTTCTCCATGTCTGTTATTATGACCCCTTTCTGTCTTTAATTTTGTTCATTTGGATCTTCTCTCACTGCCTTTTAGTTTAATTGGCTAAGGATTTGTCGATCTTATTGATTTTCTCAGAGAACCAACTCTTTATTCCCTTGATACCTTGTATTGTTTTGTTTGTTTCTATTTTATTGACTTCAGCCCTGAGTTCGATTATTTTTTGCCATCTCTTCCAGTTGGATGTTATTTCTTCTTTTTGTCTAGAGGTTTCAGGTGTGCTGTTACATTACTAGTTGATAATATCTCCCTTTTTATTTTTAACTAGGTAAATAGTGTTACAAACTTGCGTATTGGAACCGCCCTCATTCTGTCCCATAAAGGTGGGTACATTGTATTTTCATTTTTCATTCAAGAATCTTTTTAACTTCATTCCTAATTTCAGTCTTTACAGACTTTTAATACAATAGTGAGTTGTTCAGTGTCCACAAGCTTGTCAACTTTCTGTTGATTCTGTTGTTGATGATGTCAAGTTTTAATCTTTCATGGTCTGATAGGATGCATGGGGTTATTTCAATTTTCTTGTAACTACTGAGACTTGCTTTGTATCTAAATATGTGATCAATTTTGGAGTTCCAAGAGCTGCTGAGAAGAAAGTATATTCTTTAGTGTTTAGGTGAAACGCTCTATAAATATATATTTGATCATTTTGGTTTATACCATCAGTTAGCTCCAGCATTTTTCTGCTCAGGTTTTGTTCAGATGACCTATCTATTGGTGAGAGTAAGGTATTAAAAACTCCCATTATCATTGACTGGATGAAGGTCGATACGTGACTTAAGCTGTAGCAAACTTCTTTTCCAAACTTGGGAGCTTTTGTATTTTGTGCATAAAGTTAAGAATTGCAATATCTTCCTGGTGGATTTTTCCTGTGTTGAGTATGTAGTGCTCTTCTCCATCTCTTCTGATAAGTTTTGGCTTGAAGTTTATTTTGTGAGATATTGTAGTGATTACATACACCTGCTTGCTTCTTAGGTCCATTTGCATGGAATATCTTTTATTATTATTTTACCCTGAGGTGATATCTATCCATCTATCTTTGATGTTGAAGTATTTTTGTTGAATACAGCAGAAGGATAGATCCTGGGTTTTTGTCCATTCTGGTAGTTTGTCATTTTACTGGAAAAAAATTGAGACCATTGATTTTGAGAGTTATCAGTGAGCAGTGTTTGTTGATTCCTGCTATTTGTGAGATTTTTTTCCCCTTCTTATCTGGTGGTCTGATATTATTTATTTCTACTCTCAGCTTTTGGCATCTTTTGGTTTCACAACATACTTCTTCAAAAAATATATTTATTTTATTTTCTACTATAATTAATATTTCCTGAAGGAGTTAATAAGTTGAAAAGAGGGGTAGGTGGAGGTAAATCAGAGAGAAGAAAATTTTAAAAAATTAGAAGATGAACTGAAATCCACAAAAGAAATTTAAAAACTGAAGAAAGACTTTGAAGATGAGCTTCCTAATGAAAGAGGGAGCCAGCTAAATGAATCATGCTCCCAAAATGCTGACCTATTTCCTTAAAGCTATCACTGCCCCCAGAGAAAAATGAAGACATGCTTGCTCAATTAGAAGAAGAACCTATAAGGAATTACCTGTCTATCAACATCTATAAAAAGGATGCTGAAAGACTGAAACAAAAATCACACCAACAAGTCTCAATGCCTTACTTACAGGCAACTTACTGAATTATCACTTAGAATTTCTCTTCTACAATTCTATATAAACATCACCTGAAAAATCAGAGAAATTGAAATGTAGAGTATACATCACAAGGTATAATTTAGGGCCTTGAAATTGTATACTTCTAATTCTGAGGGTTCTAATAGAAACAAAACAAAATATATTCTTAGTAAGGTCTTTATTAAGGCAAATATGACCCTAAGGCTAAGGATGTGAAGTGGTGTGAGGTTTGGATTTAGTCATATTGGTAAAAATAAGTGTTCATCACCAGAATTCCTATTAAATGCCTGCCAATTTTTTTTAGCAATTTAACAGAAAATTACTTCCTAAGTGAAGCTTTCTAAGTGTTATTATCTCCTTTTCATATGTTACTAAGTTTTAATACGCATTTTACTAAGTTGTGGTAAATGATGAACAGAGAACTTCTGTATTAGAAGCCTTGGTTCTTGTTGATTATTTCATCATTGCATTTTCAGTTGGTAGCTTATCTATATCTCCTCCTTGAGATCTCTCCTCCCATTGGTCCTTTTTAAAATATCTTTCACTATAAATATCACTATGCATCTGCATGACGGCCGAATCAACACACAATTCAATGGTATCTAAAGGCATAGGTTCAAATTCTAGCTCATCTAGTTACAAGCTGTGTAACTTGAGGCAAGTCCATTGACTTTAGTGCATCCATTTCCTCAGCTAGAAAATATAAGATTAAGACTTATCTTTGAGAACTCCGAGGAGTAAAATCAAATTAAATCAAATACTGCATATGAGCAGCCTAGCTATTCTCTAACAAGTGTATGTGAAAGGATAATTGTTGCTGCTCTTGTTGTTCTATATCTATTTCTTCTGTATAGATATGTTTCTTCCTAAAGGTGGAAGGAAGGCTCTTAACACTCAAGAACCTTGTAAAACTTACAAGACTCAAGAAACCACAAAACTCACAAGATCTGCAGGCCCCTTTCCAAGGTTATATAAGCGGTAGACAATTAAAACTTTTGTGAGCCATCACTTATGCTGGAGTGACAGTTTTGGTAATTCAGGTGACTAAGGGACACCCATCTCATGAAGACAACCCTTCACATACCCTCTTGTAAACAGCTGTAGTAAATTCATTGGTTCACTGGGTCAGACTTGAATGAAATCTTTTCTTGATCCATTGTTAGTGCCCTCTCTATGGAGAAAGATGCTTGTTAACATCTTTGCAGGGAAGTTGCACAGTGCTACTGATGTCTCAGCAGCAACTTGCCAAACTGATGAGTTTTGGAGAAGTAGTGGTGTGACACAGGCAATGAATGGTAAGATGTGCAACTAAGGCTGATACATTTTAATACAGAAAAATCTATTGGAACACTCCAATATGGCTACCTTCCCTGTGTGACGCAAGAGGCTGTGCCTCCTTCATGGGTGTGTTTCAACTTGGCTGCCTTCCTGTGTGTGATGCAGGATAGTATGCCTCCTTGTTTTAATGGTAGTTGAATGTCCTCTGCTCAGGTTGATAAGACATGCAACCAAATTTTGGAAAGGAGGGAGACAAGATTTCCCATTTGGTTCTCTTCCTGTGTGTGGAATAAGGTGACATGCTTCCTTGATTAAGTGGATCAAACATAATACTACAGGCATGCTTCCCAGATAGATGATAGAATAGAAAATATACTTCAAGTCCTGAAAATATTAGTTTGGGAAGGGATGGTAAGCAGGCTATGGCAACATGTGGGTGATCTCTACTGTAGTTGATAATACATGCAACTAAGTCTCAGCTGTTTACCTAGAAAATTTGCCTATGTAAAGAGGAACTATAACAGCAAAAAGACATGAAGATACTATCCTCTGGCACTAGTGTTTGATTTAATAGGAAAAGGAGAAAAAGATGGAGGTAGAAATTGAAGTGGAGATACCACTGATGGGCCACAAGGGAAAAACAGTATAGATTAAAACTGATACAAAACACTTTCCATCATGCAAAAACTTGAAACCCATGGTAAGAATCAGACAATGATGCTGGACGGAGCAAATAGAAGTGACAGAAGATGCCCCCAAGGAATAACTTCAATGCATTGTAGGGGAAATGCACAATTTAACATGCATTAAGGGGCCTTACTAATGACCTGTTACAGGAAACTATGATAATCAGGAAATATTGAATTAATTTTAAGTAAAGAAATTATACCATTAGGTTTTACTTTTAGAACTAAAGTTCTAAATATCCTAAATTCATTAGAGACATCCAAATGGAGGGAAGGTTGTGAGTGTGGAGGCTCTTACAAGAGACATCCATGAGCTGTAGAAAGGCCCCAGGAAAATCAATAGAAAAGAGTACTGTCTTATACAGTAAAACTGATAGCACATGCTATGTGTTTAACTGTCCAACGAGTGTGAAATGACATCAAAATTTCTACTGTAGGTAAGTGGATGATAAAAAGACAGAAGGGAAAATGTACTCAGAACATGGATAGAGTCAGCTTTATAAAAGAACAACTGTACATTATTCATATATATATATATATATATATATATATATGTATATGTATACACATACACATGTATACATATATATGCACACACACACAGAGAGACAGTGATTGCAAAGGGTTATTTGTATTAGGCACCCTTGACTCACTAATAATCTGAAAGTCAACAGTCCTAATGTTCCAGCTGTCCTTTCAAATTGAAGATTAGAAATAAAACAAGACATTGTTCACAAACAAGAAAGCCATAAACTTTAATGAGCTTTGAAAAATAAATAACTGCTAATTCTTCTCAACAGCTAGAATGTTCTTCCTAGAGTTGCTAAGTATCAATAGTATATTTCTCTAAATAAATCCAAGGAAAAACTGGGAAGAAATTGTATTAATCATACTAGTGAAGGCTTCCCCCTGAAGCCACATGGGTGCTACACTGAGCAATACCAAAATACCTATATCATATCATAGAACAAGAGACAATATATGGTCATCCTCATATGTCTACAGAATGGCATCTCTAAGGCAACAAAACATGATCAGAATATCTGCATACCTCATCATAAGGTGTCTCTAAACTAGGGTTTCAAGATACAGTTTGAAAAGCCGTGCAAGTACAGTTTGACAAGCCATGCAAATTTTCCCCAAACATTTCTCTTCCCTGACATGTGTTGTGTGTCTGTTTAGTAAGGCAAAAATAAAATAAAATAACAAAAAGAATGAGAAGTTGTCATTGTATTGACCCAGATGGATGCTAAATTCTTTACATGGTCTATCTCAGTTCTCACGTCCAACACTTCGTAAAGTAAATGTCACTTCTATTCCAATTCCACTGATAAAGAAATCAAAGTCTGAAGAAGAGAAATGCTCTCTCCAAAGCAACATGGGAAATGGTACAACAAGTTCTTGAGCAAAAATCTTGCTTCTGAGACCAGCTGTCTGAACCATATGTGACCATGAGCTTAGACAAATATCCTTTCACGCTCAATTTTTAGGACTTTGCCAGAAAAACAGTATAATATTTGTGTCAACTCTACTCAGAAACTGTAATGAATCTACTTCAACTTTCCTTTTGGATCCAAACACATGACCATTTATTACACCTACCTAGAGACAGTTACCAAGAGAACACATAATGTCAGGTACAGAGTTTGGCTATCACATTTACACAAGAAAGATAGATAGAGAAATATTGTTACCTGGAGAACTGCTGATCCCAAATATTGAACATTCCCATAGTATTTCCTCAGGGATTCTCCCAACAATGATGTATTATTTTTTAGCAATCCTCTACTATTTGCTACTTTAAACTGTTTGGAAAAGAGCAATATTCTGAGTTGGTCAAAAGTGCTATTTGCTTTTATAGCCAAGGCTTTGCACAATGACACTCAAAAATAGAAATGATGTTTTATTTGATGAGGACTTTATACTTCCTGCAACCTATAGTGGGAAAAGACACTTGAGCTTCCCCTGTAAATTTTGCCAGCTCCCCAATCTGGTGCAACGATCAAGCTCTCCCCTGGAAAATTTAAATCTCACCTTAAAACATTAAATTCTTCTTCACTTAATTTTTTATTGCTAGGAGTTTATTGCTGACTTTCTGGCTCTAGGAAGATTAATTTTTAATGCTTTTCTTTCTGTATTCTTTGATCAACTTCATCCATTCCCAATTTGAATGCAATTGTACCTTTCTAAGAAGCATTTGACACTTGCTGGTTTGCATATTTGAGACAAGGAGAAGTTGTTCCTGCAGAATTGAAGGCAGGCATTCCTGCAGAGAGTAACTGAAAGATAGACAGCCATTCTGCGCCTTTCATGTGACTCCTGTTGATAGCAAGCGCTCCAACATCAGTAAATCTTTCAGCTCTGGGTCTTGGCAGGCAATGAATTCCCTGAGAGGGTTATTGTGTTAAATCCTGTCATTGTCATGCATAAGGTAAAGACTGAGTTGTATCTCTCAAGCTACTGATCCTCACTACAAAAAGCAAATAGGAGAAACACGCATTAAAACAACTAGCTTTTTCCACTTAACCCCCAAAATGCAAACAAAACATAAAGATTTTCTTTACAAATCTAAAGGTTTTTGGATTTTAATATGCATACATGGTACAAACAAATAAAATGATGAGATTTAATGACATGGAAAAAGTTCTTAGAGATTTGGCTAACAAGATGGCAGTTTACAAAACCGTGAGTATAGAATTAACTTTCTAAGGTATATGTATACCTGAAAGGACTGAGATTATGGACAATGATTATCTTGAGGACAATAGAAACAAAAGTTTATTCTCAGCTTTAGTTTCTCTATTCTCTCCAAATTCTCTGCATAACTATACTTTTGACATTAAGAGTGATCTAAACTGGAAGCTTGTTACATTTAAAAGAAAAGCTGAAATTAAATAAATGCTGTAAGACCATATGCTTGAGGATGTAGAGGATATTGAAACATTGACAACGAACCATTAAGATTTACTAATATACTAAGAACACCAAAAGAGCATTATATTCCTCATTCCACAAGTGTGTGCTGTTATCCACTTTTGCCACAATGCAAACAGGGCTCAGAAAGTAGACGTAACTTGTACAACTTATCAAAATCAAGGGAGAACGATCCTAGTCTCACGGGACTTCAAAATGTCTATCACTGTCATCGTACCAGACTGATTTAATTGCAGTACATTTCTACAGACAATTGAGCAACCTCACAGATCCAATAATTTTAAAAAGAAAAGTAATGAGCCCTACCTCAAAGCTAAATCAAGAGCATATTTCTAAACCATTTTTATTCTTACTTCAAAAAATAATATATGGGCATGCATAAAATAATATATTAATTCCTTCCATTACAATTTATGAGCATGCTATACTTTATGATGCATTTTTCTTATCTCGTAGGCTTTCTAACCATTTGATTTATGTACTGTGCCACCCAATATCATCAGAAATTATATTTGAAATATTTAGCAATCTGTGTATAAAGATAAATTAAAATATAAATAAAAAATTAAAACTTATGTTTCTATTGTGTGTCTAAATATATCAAACTATATTTATAAAATTGTTTAGAAAGTGATATAAAGTATGTTCAAATATATTCATCTAAATAAAATTATTTTGTCTATGGTCTGCTACTGTTTTGTTTGTCAGACTGTAATTGGCAGACCACAATCATACTCATACATAAATAAATATTAGATCATTTATTGTCCTTAATTGTGATTTCTTTTTCCAGCAACATTGTTGTGTCTGAGGTTAAATCCTCCCCATGATGCTGAGGTAACTTCTATTCCATTGTAACTTTTTGCAAGCCCTTCATTTAAACATTTTAATGTACCCAAATATATTTTAATCAATTAAGTAACAATTCACTTATCTATAAAATGTAGATTGTAATGGTTAGTCCAATACTAGAGTAAATTAATGTAAATCTTCAATAGACCCCCATATGAACATAAGCTCCCACTTCTATAAAAATGATGTGGTTTATAACCAAGAATGATGAGTGTTCTATGTGTTTTCCAATATCTGTGTCCTTAAGTCAAAATATAATACATCCCCCTGGTTCTGTATAAACCCATTTATTCCCTCTTATCTTAGAGTACAATGTATAAAGACAGGACACCTTGAGTGTCTAGTCACTGGTCTCTGATCTCTCTCTCTCTCTCTCTCTCTCTCTCTCTCTCTCTCTCTCTCTCTCTCTCTCTCTCTCTCTCTTTCTCTCAGATCCATAATTCCACAAAAATTAAAAACCATACAAAGAATGTCACAGAGTGGGTGCAAAGTTGGGCAGCCTCTGCAGTAGCAGACCACAGCTTCACCTGGCACAGGTGACATGTGTTTGTCAAAATGTGACATCACTTCCTTTGTTACCTTTCCTGCCAAGATTTGGTCTAGCACAGGGGCACTGAGGTAAAGAAACCAGGCAACATGAGCCTAGCAGGCTGGCTCCAGCATAAATGCAGTCCCCAGTGAGAATAAGGTTATACAATAGTTGAAAAGAAAATTATATGAACCAAAGAGAGTTTCTGAGAGACTTCCATCTCAAAGATACTGGCTAATGAATAAAACAGTTGTTGAAAGATGATTTTTTGAATACTAACAGCCCTGGAATATTAGTAAAGTTGCCTGAGCTAAGCAAATCATTTACTGTAAAAAACTAGTTCATAATATTTTGGAGCTGAGATCCTGCTATCATCTACCACCCACAGCTACATATGTGAGAAAACTCATGGTGCTCTTCTGAGACCAGGAAAGATAATGTTATAAGTTTGTGGAGAGCAGGGGAAGCATGATATTCAAACTGAAACAGAAAGAAAAGGTCCTTCCATCTTTCTATTCCAGTCAGGCTAGAGATTAGGAGAGCCTTCTCATGTTCAGAATCATCTGCCTTTGCTCAACCAACACATCCAGATGCTAATCTCATCCAAAAGTGCCAAAACAAACATACCAGATATAACCTGAACACCTCATGTCTCACCCAATTTGAAACATAAAGTTCAGCATTACTACACTGAAGATGGAAGGATTAACAACCAGGATATGGTAACAACTGATAAGAACTTCATAAGGAGGAAAGAGAGCTTCAAAGGAACAGAGAAATGCTTTTCATTTCCCTCTAGCATACTGCTTTTCTCTTCCAACTCAATACAAGTTGCAATCTTCCCAAAGGACTGATTAGATAAGGTCATTCAGTTCAAGGCCCTCTTCTGCTCATCAGTGCCCAGGAATAACCCCTGAGCACCTTCCAGAAGGCTTGCAGCTGGCATCTAGCTCCTTTCCACTAAATTCCAGCCACCCTGTATGTCCCCAGAATACTATGATCTCTTTCACATATTTATCCCCAATCCCTGCTATGCTTTCTCCCACTCCTTAGAAACCAAGTCTCATTTAAGACCCAGGTTATGTGCATCCTCCTGGGAACCACGTCCTCAGACCTCCCAGCAGAGCTGACAGTTCTTTTTCAAAGTACTATCATTCAGCCCCAGTTCCACCATAATTCTTACTTTTTCTCACCCTGAGAATAACAACAGTACCTTTTGATTTCTGAATATCCAGGCTGTAACACAACTGTGGGCAGAGTTTGTTGTTGTTTGTTCTATTAATGTTGTTTTAATTGTCTCCCCCTTCCCCCCTAAAAGGTGAGGCATTAGATACTTTAAGCCTTGTGGGTTACATGTTCTCTGTCACAACAGCTAAACTGTTCCTGAACAGGGGGGAAAGCAGCTGTAAATAATAGGAAATGAGTAGCCATTACTGTGTTCCAATAAAATTAAGTATGTCAACCCAAGGCCTGTCACAGACTATCTAGCACATAACAGATGCAGGCAACTACCTAGTGAAGCCAGAGTCCACTGTCTTTTCTTTTAAAGAGAATGGGGTCTAGCTCACCTTTCTCTCATGCTGAAACACAAAGCCTGAAGCTTGATAGAGGGGAGCTATTTACATGAGAAGAAAATGGCCCTCCTTCGGATATCCTTTCTCTGGAGTTCATCGGTATTGAAACATAAATCATGTTAGAGATGTTGGGGTGGCTCTGATCAATGATAAACAGCAGGAAAGGTTTAACAGGCCACCTAAGACTCTAAAATTGAGCATAGACACTATTTTTTGATTTGTGGGAAGGACAACTACACACCATGTATTCTAACCATGTGAGTATTTATAATCCACAGGCAATGTTCTGAGACCATTGGAAAATCTGGCTAAGGAAATGACTCCCCTGTTGAATTGGCTTTGACATGAGACACAAGCATTACTCAAGGCAGATTTTTCTTATGATCCCCTAACAGTCACAAATCATTCTCCCCTTAACACCTATCCAATAGGTTTCACAGGGACTACCTTTTATATGAAGCATAATAGGTACCAATCATATACATAGAGGACAGGCCTTCAGGCAGAAAGGAGGATCTGTACTGACCACTTGCCTTCAGTTAATTTCCTAGAGTTTTGAAGCCATCCTAACAGCGAATCTTCAGCAGGAAAGGCAACATTCCCTGCTATTCTGCACAAATAAGAAACTGTTTATTAATATTGATGTGTCCCTTCCAAATGACTTTTTTTCAGTACTGGGGATCAAACCCAAGTCCTCATGCATACTAAGCAAGTACTCTATCACTGAACTATATTCCTAGCTCCCAAATGGTATTTATTTATCCTAACAATAATGCAATTTCCCCTTGATCACAAATTTATCAGTAAATTTCTGGTATGAACTGCTGAATGAATAATGGATCATGTGAATGATGCAAGAGACCTACATTTGAAACAGAATTCCAAATTTAGGCTTCAAAAGGCTCTAAATCAAATACCCTTCCCAACCCCCCAGCTTCTTACACATGCCTTGTAAGGTTTTGTGCACTCTGATATGAAAATCATGGCAACCTGGTTACATGAGAACTGACACCAACTAACAGCTTTTAGAAATTTCTCTTTCACCCTGGATGAGCATGAGTTCACAGTCCATGGGCCCCTGCAACCCAAATATCACTGCAGTAATGCTTTCGGCATAGCATTCAATATCTTTCTCCCAAACTGTCGGGACCAAGGCAATGATGCCGTTACATTTCATTACAGCGCATCTGTCAGGTATAACCCAATTGTTTTGCTCAGTGTCCACTAAATCTGTCAGTCAGTTTTCACAGGATTCTCTGAGCCACCCTACCCCTTCCTTTCTCCAGCCTCTAACACCAGGAAAAACAAAAACAAAAACTGGAGCAGGCTGTGTCAAAGTACATCATATTCAAAAGGCTGAAGAGATTAACAGAATAGACATCTGATATTATGGGATTTGTAAATCAATTTATGAAGTGTGTGATATATGGAATCAAGAGGCCATAACAGTCTTATGAGAAAGATCATAAACATGTTGTCCCCTGTATATTAAACATTGTTTTAATTGTTGTTGTTGTTAATTGCCAAAAAGAAATACTGTCACAGACCTCATACAAAACAGCTAACGCTTTTCTAACTTTACTACTAGTATTTTCTTTTAATATGCCTCCTCCAAAACTGACTTAGATTATTTTTTTCCTGGCATTTCCAAGATGGTGGTTTACACAGCTGGTTGGAAGTCACTGACCCCTTGGGGACTCACAGAGATTTGCACAGCAATACTGACACTTGCAGGAGCCCCAGAGTCCCTAAAATCAGCATTTCCAATTCCTCAGTCTGTCTATTTAATCACTAGTTTCTGTGTTCCCATGTGCTAGATTGGAGCATCCGAACACATCTGTTTTTCCAGCAAGCCATGTGAAATGCCACTCTGTGACACAGGATTATGAGGGCTCCAGAGACTTTATGAAAACATACAGAACAAATGTCTCATTATATAAAGGGTGCTGGCTGTACAGAGTGTGCTGCATTTAGAGCCGTGCCTTGTAGACAAAATGCTGTCACCTTGAAGCCATCTTCATTATTATTTCTGGTGTCTTCAGAGTCTCCATGTCCATCAGGTAAGTAAACGTAGTAGAGTAAGTCACATATGCTGCTTATCCCTGAGCAATTTTCCAGAGCAAAGGATGCCAAAGAGAGGGGGATGGAGAGAGAGAGAGAGAGAGAGAGAGAGAGAGAGAGAGAGAGAGAGAGAGAGAGAGAGAGAGAGAGAGAGAGAGAGAGAGAGAGAGACAGAGAGACAGAGAGACAGAGAGAGAGAGAGAGAGAGAGAGAGAGAGAGAGAGAGAGAGAGAGAGAGAGATTGTTACCTTCCATTCCATTCCACAAATGGGGTGTGCATAGTATCAAATGAGAAAATAGATTTAAATGAATTTTAAATGTACAAAAAAAAGCAGATAGATAGTAGTAAAGATGATAAGCTCTAGAACCAAAAATATATAGATAAAAACTTGAGGTTAGAATCCTAACCCTCTCTCCTATAACAGAGATATATTTTTCTTTTCCCCAAGCCTCAGTTTCTCTGCCCATAAAAAGAACAATCATCTCAGAGAATTCTTTCTTTTGAAATGCGTGTGTCTTGGCAGACGGTGTGAGCACAGCTTACTTGTGGATGTCATAGGACACCTCGTAGAAGTCACTTCTCTCCTTTCACCATATTGGTCCCTGGGACCAGACTCAGTTCATCAGGCTTGGGAGCGGATACAAAACATGGAAATGTGTTTTAAGTAGAGTTTTAAAATAAAATATTAATATATATGTTCAAATCTCAACATTTATCAAGTCTCTGGCACCCCTTTTTAAGCTTGACCTCATGATGTGCTCTTTTCTGTTCGGTAGAAATTGGGGTGAAAAGAGCATCCACCATGGTAGCACCTCCATTATCCCCAAACATATCATTGTGCAAAATTGTAAAAGGTCTTCCAAGGCAGTCATAATCCTAGGGGTCTATACCATAGATTTCTATTCCCAGAGACCTCTACAAGACATAGCCTGAGCGACCACTTGTAGATTGCATGGATCATTTTGGGGGATACTCTATGAATCTCAGAATAGAGCACAAGAACTTCTGAAAACAATGGAAAAATAATATTCTCCTTGAGCTTTCACTAGGAAACCCCTGACTGGGCCCAGTTTGTCAAAAACCACCCCACTGTCTGGCAGTCCTTAGTACTTAAAGGCCAATCTTCAAGTAAAATGATCTTTCACTCTGACCACTTTCTCGTTAAATGATTATCACTGCATCTAACATTCTAAAAACCTTTCAGATTCTCTAGTCTGTTTTGTTTGAGGGCCTTAACATAAATAATCCATTACTTTTAAAGTTATCGATTCATTATTTTCCTGGTAAAGGTCCAAAACTAAACCACTAGTTTTGACCAAAAGGTCTGAAAGAGACAAAGGGGCCTAGATAGCAAAATCCTAGACACATTGAGACAACTCTCTCTCTCTCTCTCTCTCTCTCTCTCTCTCTCTCTCTGTCTCTCTCTCTTTATTTTTTCTTTTTTGGGCTTAGCTCAGAAAGATGGTTGTAATTGAGTAAGTTGGTTTTAAGGATGGTTTCCAGGCCTTTAAGATGTACATAATTAACATATACAATTATCAGTATCAGTAGTATAAAAAATAAATATCACTTGTTTTGACATAGACCATGACTGTTTCATAATCAGTTTTAAGTCCACTTTTCATGCAATTTTTAATGTAAGGAATACTCTTCCCCAAACTGACAGTGACAGAGACTGAAAGAGGAGCTGTTGTTTTCCCATCATTTCCTGTCAACACCAGATTTAATCAAAACTTCTATCAATTCTTGAGGTATAACAATGTAATTCTAAATCCTTAAAGATATGCTTATAAGTCTCTAAAATGATCATTAACATTCCTTTAATAAACAATAAGAAAAGTGCATGAGTTCATAATTTAAACACACCTATTATCAATTTCCTGCCTTTAGACATTTGTCCTATCTTTCCTCTTGAAAAAACACCAAAAAGAAAGTCAGGTTCAAACCAGTGATCAAACAAGGGCTTTGTGAACTCCTTTGCATGTACTATCCACAAATTTCAAAGCATTCTTCCAGAACAATGAACCTGCCACTGAACCAATGAGACTTTCTACACAATGAAGCAGGATTTTTATTTTGAAGGGGACCACAGCACCAGGATTCAGGCCCAAGAGGACAAACTGTTTCCCTTGAGGATGTCAGATAGATGTGAAGTGCTGCAAACAATATAGAATAAGTGCTTCAAAGCTTCCAAAGAGCTAACTATTTTATACTGCCATCAAAAACAGGAAGCATGTCATTAGGGGAACATACTATCAACTCGATGACAAAATAAAATGTGTAATTCATCTTTGGACTCAGTCATGCTGACAGCTAGTTTGATTTAACTTCTTTTTGAAAATCAATTCCACTATCACACTCATAATGAATTACAGAAGGAATTTATAACAACCTGGCAACACCAGTGTGCCAGTTAATGGCACGGGTAACACTTACTCAGCAGCTGGGCTCTGCATATGCTGGAAAGCTACTGCAGTGTCACATAGAGGAAAAGCCATTGCGATTGTTCCCATTTTGCAGATGGACTATTTGGCAACAAGCCATTAATTATGGCTACTTGGCTACTTTGATTGCCAGTTGTAGCTAAGTTTGTCTGATAACTATCCAAGTGACCCCAGTGTCACCTAATCTTTTTCAACATATTTGCTTGTCAATCACGTGAAAAGATTGCACTAGATAATCTCTAAAGTAACTTCTAAAAAAATTAGTTTTTTGTGATTCTTTCCCAAGTCAACTCTGAAAAGTTCCAGCTATACATCCAGTGTACAAATCTCAGAAACGCAGTCCATCCCAGCTCTTTTCAATGACAATTTCCCACAAAGATGAGAAGCTCTGAAAAATGATTCTTCACTGAGGCAGCCACCAGCCACTCATGACCAGTTACACTCAAAAGACAGCTAATTAGGCTTTTTAAAACTCAAATTATTATTTAATTTAAATTTAAATAGGTAAATCTACCTATCAGCTGCAGGATTAGATGGTACATGGATCTGTCAAAAGATTGATTAAAAAAAAGAAGAAGAAATTGGAATTTGCAACTTGGATATTGTTCTTTTTTTCCCTATGGCAGAAGACCTGAACTACTTGGACATATTTCGACCTTATTCATCTCTGATGCCTTTTTTTAATCCCCAAAAAGAAGATTCCTTGTAACAGCCTCCAAAGGGAGAGTTCTAGTCATGTAGAGTTAATCCATAATGTACAACCCAAATTATCACACTTTTGACAGTATAAGAAGGTAATATTAGTGATGATTCTATGAGACATGCACCAAGCTCATCTCAAGGCAATCTTGGACACAGTCATCTAAATTCAAGAGATTCTATAATCATAGATTCTCTGGATTTATGATTCCAGACTTCACTCTGAAAACATTAGAGAATTATCTAGAACAGTAGTTCTCAACCTGTGGGTCATGACACTTTTGAGGGTATGAAGTAACAACAAAGTAATTTTATGGTTGGATGGATCACCACAACATGAGGAACTGTTGTTTTAAAGGGTCACAGCATTAGAAAGATTGAGAACTACTGATCTAGAATGACATTTAACATTACAACTGCCTAGGCTCCACCATAGAGCTATATATCTAGAGCAAAATATCTGGACTTGGAACTTCAAATTCTGTAGGATTGGACCCAACTAGAACAATGTTATCTTGTCATTGTGTTTAGTGAATCCAAACTAAACACCACAAAGAGGTAAGGGTACCTGGTATCGCCATTTCTATAGCATATTAATGAATATATTTGAGAACTGTCTTCACACATATCCTTCCTAATCTTTGTTTGTTCATAGTCAAAGTCACAGTAAAATATTCTAAACAAATGAGCCTCAACAACCTCTACTCACTCTGATTCTTAATATTTCCAAAACCTTCCAACTTTTACTTTGTGAGAATGGTCACCATAAGGATACTAAAAAAACCAAACCTGGTTTGTTCTTCACATTCTTTCCAGGACTAACATAGGAAGGAAAAATAAAACAAACACAAAATTGCTTAATTTAGTGATTAGTTCTGTTAAAAGCCTCATACAAATGAGGCCCATGATATCAGGAATCACTGTTTTTGTCTTACGTGCTGCTTTCTAGCATGTAGCATAGCAGACCTCAATAAATATTCATTTTATGGAAAGACATGATTGAAATGAAAGAAAGAAGTAACCTTCTTGCCATTGTGTTTACTGAATCCCAAATTAGATGGAATAAGTAAAGCTGTCTGAGAAAATAACTTTTAACTAAACTTCATGCACATCAACCAACCTAGGAAACCATGGAAAAGAACTTTCTTGGCAGAGGAATCAGCAAATACAAGGTTCCTCCCTCTACAGAAACTTTTCTCAAACAGAATTCAATTCTATTGCTCAGCATAGTGAAGGACAAGATTCCTGCATGAGGGTAATGAGAGAGTTTGGGGCTCGGGAAAGCCAGTGTTTTTAAATTTCGGGAGTCATATGATCTCATCTATTATTTATTGATGTACTTTCATTGCCCTATGGAGAATAAATGGTAAAAGAATAATGCTAGAGATATGGAGGTTGCTTAGGAGACTATTATGGGGCAACAAGTTCAGGATTTTAGAGGTGTTTGACTAGGAGCTGGGCAGAGGAAATGGAAGAAGTTAGAAAATCATGGCTATGTCTTAGAGGTAGAGCTAGTAGGAGTGGCTGGTGTTTAGTATGCAGGTAAGGAAGCAATGATGCTCAGGTATGACCTGAGCCATAAGCATTTCCTATGCTACATTTCACTGAAGGCTGGGTCATTACTGTGGGCACGTTTTCAGAGCTTATGACTGTATATGTATGCATGCTTAAAAGCTCCTGTTTCCAATTCCTCCTCCCTAGACAATGATAAGCCTATCCTCAAAGTACAGAAAGGTTCATACTCCCAACATCACAAGGATTACCCACCAAGGTTGGAAGCTCTGCTCTGAAGCATTCCATCTCCGTTATGGAAGACCCCACTTAGTGAAAGGATCCAGCAACAAGAATCAACTGCTCTCAGTTGTAGGCATGTCCACAGACAGCTCCAAGAAGAAGGATTTGGTTAACAAAGTATGGAGCTAGTACTGGTCCAATTCCTAGGATAAAATCTGAGATTATCTAAGTGAGATCCAGGGAACACTGAAATGAAGCAGAGAAGGTGCCAAAGGCCATGAATGAGCCTTGGAACTAAGAATCTGAAAACTTAGAAAATGGACAAAGTAAAGGATCCTGGGATATAAACTTAACCTCCCTACAATTTCCCCAAACAGATTAAAACTTACTGAGACTTCTCAGCTACATTTTGACTGAAGCCTCAAGGTCACTTGAATCACCTGCTTGATCATCACCTTGGCAACAAAAAGAATGAGAGGGAGGGTTAAAATGTTTTCTATAGTAACAAATTAATTGTAGAAAACTGCCTTGGGTTTTACATTACTTGTCTCATCACATAATAGTGTATAAAGCAACCTTTCTCCCAACATGAACGAGTAAAATTGGATACTGCCAATATGTCACCTTTGTGTATGAAAAGGACTCGGGTGATATTTGAAGGATGTTACTACTGATTGCCTATTGTCATCACATGAGATTAGAAGGTAGTGTAAGCCTGGCTTCTGATTGTTACAGCCATGACAAGAAAGGCCTTCCGTCACTTCTTATTAATTTGCCGTGAAACAGAATGTCACATTGACATTTCAAATTATCCCGTTGCTTTGTTCACAGGATTATTTTAAGCTTAAACTCATTGCATCTCCAGCTTGGCTGCTTAGATGAACTACAGCTCAAATCGCATGCTTTGACCTGCGCACAAGACCAGATTTTACTATTTATAAAAATGATTAACTGTTTTGTCTTGGGAGTCAAACAGACCTGGGCTCAGATACCCCTTGCTCCATTTTCTAACTGGATCTCCTTGGGCAAGTAATTTATCTCCTCTGGGCCTTAGTTTCCTCATTTGTACCAAGAGAAATAATATCTACTTTCTTTCTCTTAGAAAGATCAAGTAAATTATACACAAAAAGCACTTAAAATTAGACTTAAAAATACAACTTGTAAAAAAATAATACCAACAAAAAATGGATTTTATCCCTGCCTGGTTTCTAGATCTTTCTCGATGTAAATTAAATGTATTCATTCACTTAATCACCACAGCATCTCTCCCTAAATTTAATGCTATTTCTTGTTCCATTATACAGATAAATAGTATACTGAGTGCCCACAGGTTGATTATTTGACTACACAGACCAAACAATCTGGGTTCTAAGACAGAGATTTTGTTTTCTGTTACTTTATATCTATCTAGATGTTCTGACATAAATACTTATCTAAGTGTGGACAGCTAGCCAAGACCTCTTCCTCAATTTCAAGGTCATACATTCAATATGTAACTACTCTCTCATCATTCTCCTTTAGTATCCCCTAGACACAAATTTAGCAGGTTCCAGCACAGCCCAGCTCCTCATCATGTCCCTGAAACCTGCCTGCACTAGGCTCTTCCTTCCCCAGAGTATTTTACATCAGTATCATCCCCCCATAGTTTCAGCCCTCCCTGTACTGCTTCCTCTCAGACCACACACTTGCTCCATCAGGAAGTGATTGCGGAAGGTTGGAGAGATAGCTCAGTGGGGAAAATGTTTATTTTGCAAGTATAAGGATCTAAATGTGATCCCCAGAACCCACTTTCTAAGCCAGACATGGTCACTCATGCTTATAATTCTAGCCCCAGAGAAACAGAAAATGGCAGATCTCTGGAACTTTGTCTAGCCTACTTGATGAATTCCATGCCATTCTCACAAAACTAAAGAGGTGATTGATACCTGAGGAATGACACTCAAGGTTGTTCACTGTCCTCCACACAAATAATGCACTTGGAATGTATATTCACCAGCATACACACACACATACACACACACACACACACACACACACACATGTAAAAACAATACAAAGAATAGTATATAGTTTTTGGCTCTACTCAAAGTATTTCCAGGACTCACCCCCTTCTTGACACCTGGTTTATAACACCTCGGCCATGTGGTCATCTTCTCTAAAAGGATCACAATGACAACCCCCTAATAGCTCACCCCAAATGTGTTCTTTGCCCATTCATTTAACCTTAGCATAACGATATCCTCCAATAACTTCTGCTCCTACTAAAGGAAAAGGTCAAAATACATACAGTATCAACAAAACCTGACTGGATTGGGCCTCACTACTCTCTTCGACCTTTTGCTCTCTATTACTCTATTCAGGCCATATTTGTGAAGCACAAAAGACAAAGGTATTCTTAAGATAATTGCAGTCATTTACAGAATATTACAGTGTGTGTGTGTGTGTGTGTGTGTGTGTGTGTGTGTGTGCTTTATTTGCTCTGGAGGACCAAGAAATTGGTGAATTCACCATGTGATTATGTAGTGCCTCGGGAATTGAGGGCAACAAGGCTAGAGAAGGCCAAATACCTAAAGAAGATCTGGGCTCAAGGCCAGGCCCCAGTTCCTGTAGTTTACACTCTCGCTTGGTTTTTTTAGAATAGAATCTTTGGTCAGAAAAATCAGCACTCTTATATCTTAGGATTGCTGTAATATTGGAAAAGAAAATTCTGTAAAAATATTCATAAAAAGCTATGCTATTTCTGGGAGAGAATTTAAAGAACACAACTTAGAGGAACCCAGTTACTCCCCTAACTAGTGATTATGATTACACAGAAAAGGAATCTGTGGACACTGGGCCATAGCAGGCACAGAACCTTGCAAATAGGTTGTTTCACAGCTATTAATAGTATTGACTTCTAACTATGACATTAATCTATATTCACTATATTAAACAGATAATTCTGAAAATAACTTTCCGTCTGATACTATACAAATGAAATACTAACAATAAATAAATAAACATTCCCTAGAAGACAACTAGCCATGGATCATCATTAACATATTCTCTCAAAATCAATGAATAATACAACTGTACAAGACCAAGGTCACACCGTACATAATGTTCTTTCATACTTTTGCCTACTTAATACAATACAGATAACTTTAATATCAGAAATATAATTCTTCAGAGTATTACTTTAAAGGCTATATAGGAGTGGCACTGGGAGATTCAGACTGCATTTGACCTTAACAGCTACATAGTATTACACAGGCAATGCTGTAGAACTCAGTATAGCATTCTACCAGCACAAAACAATGCTCACACTGGTGGGCTTTCCACTGATGTCCGAGACATAGAAAGTATTTCCTGTGTAATGTTCAATCAATATTCTATTAAGAATGCTGAGCAATCATTAGGGGGACTGTAGCCATTTCTCCAGCATCAGGAATTGTATCCCTTATGAAGGCAACCTTCCAGGAGCACTCAATGAAAGCAACATAAGCAAGAAGGGCATGGCGTAAAAACTGGGAAACACATCTATTCCAACAGAGTTACAAAACATACAAGAGACAATGCTAAGACATATTCTCAGTCTCATAACTCCTCAATAATAGAAAGTAAATACCCTAAGATCACACAAATGTCAGAGGAAAAATTCAGAGTCCTATTTTTTAAAAAGACAAGTGGCACCCTTAATATTAATATAGCCTTCCTCCCTTGGAGTCATAAAAAATAAATCTTATTTTATGTTTACTTATAATTTTGAGTGTGTGTGTGTGTGTGTGTGTGTGTGGTTTAAATGAGATATTCTATATAAGCTGACAATGCTCCATCCTAAAGCCATAAGTTATGTAACAAAAAACCAGTACCAAGCACGGGAAACTTCCTTCTCAAGTTATTGACCAGGGTAGTCCCCAAAACAATATAGGATATTGCCATTCCTTTTACTTGCCACACAGAAATTGAAAGTAAGACCCTATTATTTATGAGGACACCACACACTTCAGACAAATGTCTTGAAGGAATTGAGCTAGAATTTACCTGGAAGTCTTCTCTTAAGGACTGGCACTCACAATACACAAGCTGTCAAGAGAGAAGAGCGATCAATAGTCCCACCCATCTGTGATGCCTACAGACTACAATAATGAACAGCATGACAAGATATCCTGGAAGCTGGAATTGTTGTGTTTAAATACCAGGAGTTACAAACAGGACTTAAGACCTCCTCAACAGGAAGAATTAATGTCTGCTACTATAAGTCTATCCCACTACTCAATAAACCATCTGATATCCCTTCCGTAAACCAATATAATTTCTAACTTACTTTTGCCCATTTATTCCTATACCCACAGATAAGTGAAGCTTTCACCCTTCAGCCAAGAAGCTTCCTTCTGCAGTAAATGGAGACCTTTATAGAAAGCCATAACTGGATAAACTGTAGAGAACAATTGACCATATGATACCCAGTCCAAAGAACAAACTCATCTACAATACAACCCCATACCTAAGGCTCAGGGAATATCATGGAAGATGGGATGAAATGATTGTAAGAACCAGAAGAACAGGAAGTCTACCATAAGAAAGACTTCTATATGTGACAGGAAAGCTGCATTCAGGAAACTTCAACAATGTGATTTCCCAAATAAAACCAAAAAATAATAATAAAATGATAACATCAATTGATATGTCGACATGAATGGGGAAAGCTCACAAGATTCCTAAGAGAAGAGCTATAGGAAGTTAATGAATGCCAAATAGAAGAACATTACTCTTCTGCATGAAGAAGCCTCTCAGAAGTTATCCAATTCTAAAAAGTTAGCCCTAAATACCTAAACACACACACACACACAAGCACACACACACACACACACACACACACACACACACACAAAATACAAAATATATATATATATATATAAAAATATATATATATATATATATACACAAAAAGGTTATCAGTTGGTTTATTGAGTGGTGGGATAGATTTACAGTAGGAGACATTAATTCCTTCCTGTTGAACTGGTCTTAAGTCCTGCTGGTAACTGAATGGGAGCAGTGCCTGAATCTGTTGCCTGCTTGTGGATCTTAGTCACCTAACTGGGTTACTTTGTCTGATCTTAGCAAGAGATGATATGTCTAATCCTGCAGTGACTTGATGTTCTAGGATGAGGTGATACCCAGGCTAAACAGGGATGCCCCCTTCTCATAGAAGTACAGGGGGAGAGGAAGGAGCTGTGGAAGAGAAGAACAGGGAAACGATGGGGGCTGATATTGGGAAAAATAAATTAATGAAAAATAGAAAGACAAAAGAAAAAACCATTAGTGACTATTGTGATAATGTTATTGTTATCTCCCCTCCCCCTTGGTGGGCTCTGCAGTTTTGTTTTTTCAATTTTTATTATTTTATTTATCTACATTACAGTCATTGTCTCCCTCATTCCCCCTCCCAAAGTTCCTCATTCCATTCCTTCTCCCCCTTGCCTCTGAAACGGTGCTGCTCCCCCCTGATCAAACTTTCCCCTTCCTTGGAGCCTCAAGTCTCTCTTAAGGATTAAGCTCATCTCCTCCCACTAAGGCCTGACCAGGCAGTCCTCTGTTATATTTGTGTCAGGGGTCTAGAACTGGCCCATGTACCTCACAATATTAACCTTAAGCATAAATGGGCTCAATTCATCAATTAAAAGATATGCAATAACTAACTGGATTTAAAAAACTGTATTAGATAACTAAGACATCAAAACCTAGAGAACCAAGTGATGGACAACCCAATGAGCAAACAGAAGCTATAAACAAGCCAACAGTGGTCCTTACATCTGAAGATTCACACTTCAGAAGCCAACCAAAAGAGATGAGAGAGCACTATATATTATATAAAGCATGGAGTAATTCATCTTGAAGGTACAAGAACTTCAAATACTTGCGCCAGTAAAAGACATGAAAAGGTCACATAGATGCTGAGTTAGATATTTCAAACCCTAGTCTCATATTAAAGTAATTATTCCAAACAAAATATCAGAAAAGAAACTACATAGCTAAATTATGACATAGATCATTAGATTTAACAGATTACAGAACACAGCATTCAATAGATTGGGGGAATACACATCCTTCTCTGCAGTACAAGAAAACTTCTGCAAAATTGATCACATTATAGACCAGAAAACAGCTTTAACAAGTAGGAAAAAATGAAATAATACTTTATATAGTACCAGACAAGATTCGAATAAATCTGAAAATCAACACTAAAAGAAAGCTCAGAAGTTGAACAGAAACTTGGAGACTAAACAATATACATTTATTGAATGAACAAAGAGACCTTGAGGAATTCAAGAAAGAAATGTTTACACTTCTAGAATCAAATGAAAAAGATAGCTAAGCATATTCTTTTGGCCTATAGCCAAATAATCCTGAAATGAAAGTGTAGCTTAAAAATGTTCACATTAAAAAAAATGTCAGAAGAAGGAAGACCAAAGTGAAGATGCTTCAGTCCTTCTAAGAAAGAGGAACATAATACTCATAAGAGGTAGAGGGTGGGAAGGACTTGAGAAGAGTGGGGGAAGGGGAAAGGTTTAGTTATGGAAGGAGACAGGGATGATATACAGAGGGTCAGGATATTGAACAAAGGTTTGTAGTAATGAGGGATGGGGAACTGGTGGTAGCCACCAGAAAGTCCCATATGCCAGGAAAGCAAGATTCTCCCAGGAATCAGCAGAAATGACATTAACTAAAATACCCAACAAAGGTTACAGAGAACCTGTAGAGACCATATCCTGAGATTAGGAAAGGCTCCCGGTTGAGGGATGGGGCCACCAACTCATCTCAAAAAATTTTAACTCAGAATTGCTCCTGTTAAAGGAAATATGGGACAAAGTGTGGGACAGAGACTGAAGGAAAGGCCATCCAGAGACTACCCCACCTGGGGATTCATTCCATATATAGACACCAAACCCAGACACTACTGCTGATGTCAAGAAGCACTTGCAAATAGGAGCCTGATATAGCTGTCTCCTGAGAGGCTTTGCCAGAGTCCAACAAATACAGAGGTGGACACTCACAGCCAACCAATGGACTGAGCAAGGGGACCCAATGGAGGAGTTAGGGGAAGGACTGAAGGACCTGAAGAGGTTTACAACCCCATAGGAAGAACAACCATATCAACCAACCAGGTGCCCCAGAGCTCCCAGGGACTAAATCACCAACCAAAGAGTATACATGGAGGGATCCCTGACTCCAGCTGCATATGTAGCAGATGATGGCCTTATCTGGCATCAGTGAGAGGAGAGGCTGTTGGTCCTGTGAAGGCTCGATGCCCCAGAGTAGTGGAATCTCAGAGCAGTGAGGTGGGAGTGAGTGGAGGGGGAGCACCCTCATAGAAACAGGGCAGGGGACAAGATAGGGGCTTGTGGAAGGGAAATTTGGAAAGGGGATAACAATTGAAATGTAAGTAAATAAAATATCCAGTAAAAACAATCAGAAATATCTCAAATAAATAAGCCAATGGTCTACCTCAAGACTCTAGTAAAACAAGACACTTAAACCCATTAGAAAGCAAGAAAATAGTAGATTAGGGCAAAAATCAATTCAAAAAAGACAAAAAAAGATAATCAAATGAAGACCTAGTTCTTTGAGAAGATTAACAAGATTGACAAATCTCTAGCCAAATTAACTAAGGGAGATAAGACCCAAATAAATACATATTAAAAATGAAGGGGGAGTTTTTATAATAAACTCCAGTGAAATCCATAGGATTTCTAGGGATTATTTCAAAATTTTGTTTTTTGAAAAGCATATATCATGCTGACAGTGTTGTGTGTGTACACTGTTTTAGGTCTGTCCACTTTGTGTGACAACAGATTTGAGAGGCTCACCTCTGAGAGAGGCTAAGTCTCCTCTCAACAAGCATTAGTGCTTCTGGTCTGGGCCTGAGCACTGAGCAGATCCCAGGCGGCTGCTCTGCACCCAATCTCACAAAACCCAGAGGATGTGGGCCTCCCAGGAGCTCTAACCAGGGTAGTACCTTAGGTAAGGAGACAGCAAGTCCCCTCTCCAAAAAGGGAGTAACTGGGGCCCACTAGGACCCAGGAATTCACTCCTGGCCCAGAGCACTGGTTCCTTCCAGTCTGGGCCCGAGCACTGAACAGACCTTGGGCCTCAGCTCTAACCCTAGTAGTAATACCCACTCCACACCGCTCTGAAACAACCAGGATAATAGGAAAGACAGGCTCCAGTGAGAGACAATGCAGGTAGCACTAAGGTGATCCAGATGGCAAAAGGCAAGTGCAAGAACATAAGCATCAGCAACCCAGGATACTTACTTTGCATTATTAGAACCTAGTTCTCCCACATTAGAAAGTCCTGAATTCCCCATATCACCAGGAAAGCAAGATTCAGATTTAAAATCACTTCTAATGATGATGATAGAGAACTTTAAGAAGGACATAAATAACATTCTCAAAGAATTTGAGGAGAACACAGGTTAACAGGTAGAAGTCCTTAAAGAAGAAACACAAAAATCCCTTAAAGAATTATAAGAGAACACAACCAAACAGGTGAAGGAATTGAACAAATCCATCCAGGACATAAAAACAGAAGTAGAAACAATAAAGAAATCACAAAGTGAGACTACCCTGGAGATAGAAAACCTAGGAAAAAAATCAGGAGTCATAGATTCAAGCATCACCAACAGAATACAAGAGATAGAAGAGAGAATTTCAGGTGCAGAAGATATCATAGAAAATATTGATGCAGCTGTCAAAGAAAACACAAAATGCAAAAAGTTCTTAACACAAAATATTCAGGAAATCCAGGACACAATGAGAAGACCAAACCTAAGGATAATAGGTATAGATGAGAGTGAAGATTCCCAACTTAAATGGCCAATAAATATCTTCAACAAAATTATAGAAGAAAACTTCCCTAACCTAAAGAACGAGAAGCCCATAAGCATAAAAGAAGCCTATAGAACACCAAATAGACTAGACCAGAAAAGAAATACCTTCCATCACATAATAATCAAAACACCAAATGCACAAAACAAAGAAAGAATATTAAAAGCAGTAAGGGAAAAAGGTCAAGTAACATATAAAGACCTATCTATAAGAATTACACCAGACTTCTTACCAGAGACTATAAAAGCCAGAAGATCCTAGACAGACATCATACAGACCCTAAGAGAACACAAATGCCAGCCAGGCTACTATACCCAGGAAAACTCTCAATTACCGTAGATGGAGAAGCCAAGATATGCCATGGCAAAACCAAATTTACACAATGTCTTTCCACAAACCCAGCATTACAAAGGATGGTAGTAGGAAAGATCCAATACAAGGAGGGAAATTATACCCTAGACAGAGCAAGAAAGTAATCCTCTTCCAACAAATCCAAAAGAAGATAGCCACACAAAGATAATTCCACCTCTAATAACAAAAATAACAGGAAGCAACAATTACTGTTCCTTAATGTCTCTTAACACCAATGGACTCAATACCCCAATAAAAAGACATAGACTAACAGATTGGATACATAAACAGGACCCAACATTTTGCTGCATACAGGAAACCCGCCTCAGTGACAAAGACAGACACTACCTTAGAGTAAAAGGCTGGAAAACAATTTTTCAAGCAAATGATCCTAAGAAACAAGCTGGAGTAGCCATTCTAAAACCTCCAGCCTGAGAAAGGGAGGGACTCATGGCTCCACCTATATAGGTAGTTGAGGGTGGCCTTGTCAGGCATCAGTGGAAGTGGAGGGCCTTGGTATCCAATAGCTTGGATTCCCTAGTGTTAGGGAATTTGAGAGCACGGAGGCAGGAATGGGAGGATGGTGGGAGCAGACCCTCATAGAAACTCCCAGAATTTTATGAATTAGATATGATAGAGACAGGCCACCAGAAGACTAGATTCCAGAATTCAAACAAAAAAATATCTTGATACTAAAATTTGTTTTGAGAGTTGTATATTGCAGAATACACAACCTTGGTGTATCTACTCATCAAGCAAGCTGAGCAGACCTGCTTGAACCTCTGATATCCTGGAATCTCAGCTGAATGCAGTGAAGACACAGATGCTAGAGGCTTATCAATTTACTTTTCCCCCTGCCCCTCTTCTACTATCTCAACACCCGTAATCAACTTGAAGAAGTTAATGAAGAGTCGGCGCCCCTATTCCCTGGGCTTGGGACTGAGGTGGTTAATATTGGGCTGTCTTTCTAGGGATAAGTAGTGGTTTTGTTGGAACAGCGAGGAATAGCCAGGATTTATTGCATAGCCATAATGTATTGGTAGAAATCTGTATAATTGTTATTAAGCTGAAGTTATAATTTCTTAAATGGTACAAAATTTACTTTGATTTTAAATTTTAGGTTTTCATTGGTATGAGTTTCTTTTTTTTCTTTTTTTCTTTTTTTCTTTTGGTTTTTCGAAGCAGGGTTTCTCTGTGTAGCCCTGGCTGGCCTCGAACTCAGAAATCCGCCTGCCTCTGCCTCCCAAGTGCTGGGATTAAAGGCGTGCACCACCACCACACGGCACGAGTTTCTTATTGATATAGAAGTGAGATTAATATTGTTACTCTCATAGGCATTGTGCCTATATAACACATTTAGGATTCTTTAACTTTTTTAACTGATTGGAGATGGTTAGCCTGTGAGTTAAGGGCCTATAGCAAATTCATGGCTTTAAGTTTATTGTTAGGGTGTTTTCTATATTTTATTTAGAAATAGCTAAAAGGAGTTAACAGACAACAGTCCAGATTGCCTTACATGGATAGTTGGTTTTCAAAATGTCAGAAGTCCACAGAATTGATGTTACAAACATTTTTGCATTAAGGTTCATTTTGATTAGAGACCTGTCTGCTCCTGACAGCTTCCCTGTCTTGGATTCTAAGAAGAAATTGAGCATCTTTGGAGTTACTCCAGTTGTGGTGAGACAGCCACTAGGCAAGAATTGCCTCTTTTCATCTACAGACAATTACTGTCCTGAAAAGGACACATTTGTGGAATAGTCGACTGATTATATCTGCCAAGACAGAGTAATCAGCCCTTAATAATTCTGCATCACTAAGTCTGTCAGATGATCCTGGGCCAGAAGGCTGAAGATTGGATGCTCCAATGTTTTGTAGTATAGGGACTGTCCGGGTGTTCAGCGGTCTCTATAAATTGGCTAAGTTTTAGAAGCTATGCTTTGTGCTTCCCATAATTTCAGTTAATTCAGTCATTCTGGATTTCTGACAGGGTTGAAGACTTATAGTCTCATAGCCAACCCAGGCTATTTCCTTTGAGAGAACAGACTTGAGAGGATGGTTTTCAGCTGACATTCATTCTAAACTCAAGAAAAAAGCCAGGTTCAGAACTAAGTCTTTTAGTTAGGAGAGATGACAGAGGTTCTGGTTAGTCAACAAAATGATGGACTGGGTATTAGGTCTATTTTGATACAAATTAATATAGTTATACTCTAATTGTATTTTGAGAACATTTTTATCTTAAGAGGAAGGGTGATATGTAGGAGTAGCTATGGTGGGAGGAGTAAGGAGAGAAAGAGGAGGAGTAAGGAGAGAAGGAGGAGCTAGGAGACGGGGGGGGTAAGGGAGGAGGGAGGGGGCATGCAGGCAGACGTTCCTGTGTCTCCGCCAGTCAAAGATAGTTGGTATAGCTAGGTTGGGTTTTGAGTTACACTTCTGATTGTATGGGCTTCTTGTTATTGAGCATTACCAAACTTATAAAGCCTTTGATTAACAGTTTAAAATAAAAATTAAATGAAAAAAATAAAAAATAAAAATATAAAATAAAAAAACAAAAAAACAGTCATTAGTTATTTGTAGTTCCTTGGCTACAGGGGTGGGAGATTTGGGGTGGAGGACAGGAGGGTTCCTCCTTCAGCATTAGCATTTCTATCTCTATTGTCATTGTTAATTAAGTGCCAATATCAATATGTCTCAAACTCTCTCATGACCTAGAAAGAGAAACACAACTGAGCTCATTCTTTGAAGCCTGTATTACCAACATCAAAACAAGAGAAATGCATAACAAAAATGAAAATCATATATTAATTTCCTTAATGGATATAGATGCTATAATTCTCAAAATATTTTTAGCCCTTGGGTGCTCAACTACTAAATTGTCTTTGTTCTAGTTAGAATCTCTGTTGCTGTGATAAAACACTGACCAAAGTAAATTGGGGAGGGAAAATTTATTTTCATTTTATATCTCTAAGCAACTGTCCATCATAGAAAGAAGAGACTAGGAACCTGTAGGTGGAGACTACAACAGAGGACATGGAAGAACACTGCTTACTGAATTGTCCTACACAGTTTTCTCAGCCTGCTTTCTTACACATTCCATGACCTCCAGCTCAGTGGCAGCACCCATGGTCTGGGCCCTCTCACATCAATGATTTAAAGAATCTACAACCACAGACTTACATGTAGAACAACTGAGATTCTCTCCTCTCCAGTAACTCTAGTTTGTGTCAAGTTGACAAAAATGAACCCCCACACTCTGTACCATTTGGAAATTTTTCAGCTTGTATATGTATATGCTACAAAGATGGAATCACACAGTACATATTGTTTGAGATATTTTTGACAAACAGAACATCAGTTTTATAGACATATGTTAATATACTCAGACAGCATTCTAAGATTTGACAAAGTAACAATTATTTGGTTGGAGCTTAAATAAAGAGCTGCAGGCAACTAAGGAATGCTGAGAGTGGAAGAAGTAATCTTCCCCAGGGGAAAGCACACCAATTTATTATCTCATACCAAATGGGCAGCCCAGAAAATACACACACAAGTAGTGTTCTATAGACTGAGTAGGATATATATATATATATGAATGTAACAACATATAATGACATTTTTTTAAAAAGAGAGACCATGAAATTGACTTAGAGTGAGTAGGTATATATGAGAGCCTGGGAGGATAAAAAGGAAAGGAAAGGGGAAAAATTATGTAATTATATTATAATCTCAAAAATAAAATGTCTGTGTGCATAATTAAAGGAGCTATACGGTAAACCTGCAAAATTATTTAGCATCTCAAAAAGCATTTTACTTAAAACTCATCAGAGATGTACAGAAATGAGAGCTTTTACCACTGTCCAGAAACAGATAAAGACAATGTTTACTCCAGAGAGTGAGAACAAAGACAACTGAAATGAGCTTCCTGGAAGTGTGGGCAAGAGTATGTGTTCGCTCTGGCCTTCTTTTTTTTTGGGGGGAAGGAGGGCAGGGGACTGATATATGTTAGCAATTATTACATTATAATAGAAAGAAAGCATTTTTATAAAATTTTTAATGATATATTTCATTGACAAATGTTGATATAAAACATACTCTCTTTTTTGTTGGTTATTTTATTTATTTAAAGTTCAAATGTTGTCCTCTTTTCCAGTTTCCCCTTTGCAAACCTCTCCCCCCTTCCTCTATGAGGGTGCTCCCCCACCTGCCCACTCACTCCTGCCTCACCACACTAGCATCCCCCTATGCTGGGGCATCGAGCCTCCACAGGACCAAAGGCTTCCCAGCCCATTGATGCTAGATAAGGTAATCCTCGGCTACATATGCAGCTGGAGCCATGGGTCCCTCCAAGTGTACTTTTTGGTTGGTGGTTTAGTCCCTGGGAGTTCTAGGGGGTCAGGTTAGGTAATATTGTTGTAGTTCCTTTAGGGTTACAATCCCCTTCAGCTCCTTCAGTCCTTCCCCTAACTCTTCCATTGGGGTTCCCACGTGCAATCTGATGGTTAGCTGTAAGCATCCATATCTGTATTGGTCAGGCTCTGGAAGAGCCTCTCAGGGGACAACTATACCAGGTTCCTTCCAACAAGCACTTCTTGACATCAGCAGTAGTGTCTAGGTTTCATGTCTATAGATGGGATGGATCTCCAGGTGGGGTGGTCTCTGGATGGGCTTTCCTTCAGTCTCTGTTCCACACTTTTTTCCTGCATTTCCTTTAGATAGGAACCATTCTGGGTTAAAATTTTTGAGATGAGTGCGTGGAACCTTCCCCCAACCAGGGGCCGTGCATTCCACTGAATATAGTCTCTACAGGTTCTCTCTCCCCTTTGTTGGATATTTCTGCTAATGTCATTCCTGTATGGCCCTGAGAAACTCTTCCTTCTCTGGCATCTGGGACTTTCTAGTAGCTACCCCCAGTTCCCCATCCCCTACTTCTACACATCTCCTTTTAATTTTCTGACCCTCTGTACTTCTCCCCTATCTCCTCCCACACCTGATCCTGCCCCTGCTTTTCTTTTCCCCTCCTCTCTCCCTCCCAGATCCCTCCTTCCCTCTTATCAATATACCTCATAACTCAGGATAGACCAAAGAGACATGCAAGTGCTAGCAAGCAACTGATACATTACCAAGTGTTTACTTAGTGTTGATCATTCTTATTTATATTTATTTTTAGACATTCCTTACAAAAAATGATGGATAAAGCCCTGGTACATGATAATCTACTTTAATCAAATATTCTCCCAGAAAGTAGTACTTGCCCTGGGTTTTTTTGGAATACTGTTCCTTTACTATGGCATTTCTAAGTGAGCTTAAGGATACCTGTACCATTTTGCAGTTTGTAAAGGTCAAATCTGTTTTTGTCTACTCATTCATAAATTCTCCTGTAGCATCACACACTCTGACAGCTTATGTCTTTTTGGTGCTTCTGGGAAGTCTATAACACAGACTCATGGGCACACGCACACACACACACACTTGTGCACTCACTGCTCTGAATAGAATGCTCACTTCTGTGCTTTTGTGGCCCTGTGCAAGTACCTCTGTTCAAAAAATCAAATTAATCTTTTAAAGTGTGTAGGTATTTCGGATCTGGGTTACCTCATCCAAGATGATATTTTCCAGTTCCATCCATTTGCCTGCAAAATTCTTGATGGCCTCATTTTTAATAGCTAAATAGTATTCCATTGCATAAATAAACTACGTTTTCTGTAACCCTTCTTTGGTTGAGGAACATTTGAGTTGCTTCCAGTTTCTGGCTATTACAAATAAGACTGCCATGAGTATAGTGGAGCACATGTCCTTGTGGCATAGTGGAGCATCTTCTGGGTATATGCCCAAGGGTAGTACAGTTGGGTCTTCAGATAGAACTATTTCCAATTTTTGAGGAACCACCAGATTGATTTCCAAAGTGGTTGTAGCAGTGCAATCCCACCAGCAATGGAAGAGAGTTCCTCTTTCTCCACATCCTCACCAGCATGTTCTGTCACTTGAGTTTTTGATCTTAGCCATTTTGATTGTTGTGAGGTGGAATCTCAGGGTTGTTTTGATTTGAATTTCCCTGATGACTAAGGATGTTGAACATTTCTTTAGGTGCTTTTCAAATAAATAAATAAATTATTAAACTAACAAACAAAATGTATAGGTCTGCGTGTTGGTATGTGTACACAGATTCAAATTCTCATGGAGGCACAAAGATGGCATCAGCTCTCCTAGAACTAGAGTTACAGGAATAGTTACAGGAATTTGGGAGTCACTTGGCTTGTATGGTGACCATCAGTCCTCTAAAAGAGCAGTCCATGTCCTTAATTCTAGGCCAACTTTCCAGCCCCAATCAAGCTCATTTTGGTTACAGACAGCATTTGCACAGGAAACCTCAGTGCCAGACACTGTACTAAGCATTTTAGATTATGTTATGTCATTTGAATCTAAATTCAGCTTTACAATGTAGGCATGGAGACACAGTTTAGTAATTATATAGAGTAAAGCAACTAGGCAAGTTAATTCAGAGGTCAGCTATTTAGAATCTTATGGTCACTGATGATATCTGCCTTTCTTGCTCCTTACTTTACTTTTCTTCAAAAAATATTTACAGAGTAGCCATTATGGACCACATTTTCAGAGCAAATCATGACCACCTCGAAATAAATGACTGCATTCTTTTAGCATTTCCACTGATTAAGCCATATCTAAAAGATAGTTGCTGCTAAATAAATACGTGATATATCACCAAAGATGTAGTCTGGCATTCTGCTCTGTCTACTCTATCTGCCTCTATAATCAACAACAAGAAAGAGAGAGAGAGAGAGAGAGAGAGAGAGAGAGAGAGAGAGAAAGAGAGGGCTCTGATTGAAACAAAATGGGACAGGCTGGCATTCTCTTGACATTACAAACAGGTTGGATATCTCAGGAGAATCTTTATGGTTCATTAAAAGTATATTAAAAACACAATGATAATGACTCAGTTCTAGTATGTCGATGGTTTATAATTCTATGGTCCGTGTTTTCCAAGTCCTTTAGTGATCCGAGAAAGGTAGAAATAATTAGAGATTTAAACTGAGGAAAAAAATTAACATAACAATTAGGACTCTAAATGAATTTAGAATGAATAGTAGAAGTTGGATCAAAACCAAACATGTGACACTTCTCAAGCTAGGAAACAATAACAAGAGTTTGTGGTAACAAACATGATGTCATAGTGGAATCTACCACAGAAATTAGTCTAATAAAGTGAGAGATTTTTATAGTGATTGAATTCAAGGACATGATGATGATGATGATGATGATGATGATGATGATAGGTATTTCAATTGAGGACAAGTTGATAAATAGAAGGTAGAAGTTATAATCATGGATAGGGGTTTTCTGGGTGGGGGGAAATGAGGAAAGGGGATAACATCTGAAATGTAAATAAAATATCCAATAAAAACTTAATCCAAAAAAAAGAAGTTATAATCACAAAGAGATGATGGTAAAGTTACTGAATCATCTTCATTTCCTGAACAGAAAGACTGCATAATGGAAGTGTATTCTGAAGTAGTCTTAGTTTGGTATTTTCAAGGTTTATTTCCAAGAAAGGCTCCATTCTTACTTCTTCCTGTATCTTTTCCCTCTGGTAGATTTGATATAGGCGATTTAACATGATTTAAATTCAGAGGAACAAGACAGTCAAGAAATTGCACGGTAGAGATAGAATGCAACTGAACCTCACTCTTCACCCAACTAAGCCTTTAAATCTTGACACTTTGGCAAAGAACAAAAATCTTCCCTTCCCTTCATCTTCGGCAGTCACATTACAGTGGGTAAAATTGATATTGGCTTCCATCCCCCACCAGCTTCACTCTGAATGCAAGAAGAGCCTTCCCTAGAAATGTTGCTACACCAGTGAAGACAGCACTGCACATATACACCCAAGCTGGCATATGGCCCATAAGCAGTGGTTGTTTCCATTGCCACAGGCTTTCTCTACGGATTCAGAGTAAGACAAATACATGGTTTCTTCACTGTATGAGTCATTTTTCCAGACTACAGGCTGAGCACCTGTTAGGTTCTTGGGAATTTTCAGTATGCAAAAGCTTTAGCTATGTCTTTTCTACTTGGAATGCAATCCATAGGAAAGAACACATTCATAAGAAGAATTAAGGACGGGATACAAAAGTTTTTGCATCCTTGAGCCTTAGAAGGGCACAGGACATGTATTTAGGCCTTAGTGATGTTATCACTCACTTCTGTCTCCATCTTCTGTACAATCAGAACCCCGCCTCAGAATCTCTCTTGAAGATAAGCTAAGCCTTGTGCCTGCTACCTAGCTTTGTGTCCTATCCCTGTTTTGAATTTCATTTCACATTCTGATCTTTCTTTCCCAGCCACAACAATCCAGTTTTCCTCACTTGCATAGAGACATAACAGTCTCCACTTCTTTTGAACACCTAAATAAATTGATAGATCTATCAATTTCTTAGGTGCTTCTTAATTTGTCATAACAATATTTAACTCTTCCTATGACTGTGTTCTTTCCTACCAGTTTCCCAGGTGACAAGGACCTTGGGAAAGTTTTTGCATCCTTCACAGTCACAAGAACCTATGAGGTGTTGAGCTAAAAGTCTGAGGTGAACTTATGTTTCCTAATTAGTCATCTATGATATTTGAGGGAATGATAATGGAAAAGAAAATTTGAAACACATAATTCATCATCCCCTGCATTGTGACTCACTACAGAATTTTAATTAGAATGACTCTTCATGTTACACATGGATGTTCAGAAAATCACAAAGGACTTTTAGCTCAGAGTTTAGTTTGTCTGAGACTGAAAGTACATGACTATCTTATGCTAAACCATATATATAGTATCTCAAAAAATACCATTTTGAGCCCTGTTCATTAATGCTTATCACATCTAGCTGGGAAGAACTAGCAGAGCAGTACAAATCTGACAGTCCATTTTTCACTACAATTCTCTTCATCTACTTCAAAACAAACAAGGATGTGCTAAACTGAGTTTGCTCTTTCAGTGAAACAAATCTGGTGACAGTGGAATTTCTCAAAAAAAAAATCTGTTTCTTCAAAACCTGCAGAACATATCACATCCAAAGTTCTTGCACCTGGGAAATGGAAAATGAGGCAAAAAGTCAGTTTTAATGACTGAAATTTCAGAACACTAAAATGCAGCAAAATAAATCATGAAAGCAATCCATCAGGGAAGGTTGTTAGAATCACATGATGAGTTCTGGTTGACAAAAGACTATACAACCAGATTCTGCAATATATCAAGTCCTTAGAATTTGAATATTTAACAATCATCTCTTCATTGCTGTTCCACATTTATGATTCAATAAGAATAGCATGCAGTCATTCCTATGAACTGAAAACACATGCTGTGTCATGAGTGCTGGCGTGATTACTGGATTTTGCATGATTTTGTTCAGTTTCCAAATGTCTTTGTCAGATGGGTCCTACAACACCTGACTTTACAGAGTTGCCTGCTCTGCTCCAATGCCAGTCTAATTCCCAAGCCAAGGCAAGGCATCTCATCCACGAACCTCCTTAATGAGAGCTTCTCTTGTTTATCTTTGCCTCTTGCAATGATTCATCAAGTTTTCTTCTCTTCCAGACCAGTGAAGATTGACACCATCACAGTAGGTGATTCGTGTTATTTTGTTTAGGAACAAAGTTCACTCTGTTGCTGTAAAGCTGTTGTCTGATTCTCTAAAGTTCATGAGCCAATTTGCATGTAGTGATGAGGAAAGAATGGCAGTGGCAGCTATAAGAGTCCTCAAAGGGCCAAGTTCTCCCTCTCCAGTGCACTTAGGTTTAGTTAGGCCCGTCCAAAAAAGATGAACACTTGTCATTCCAAAGACTGTAGCTGCTTCTTAGTGACTCTGAGATATGACTAAGAAGGCACCAGGTGGAATGCAATCTCTCCAGCTGTCAAGTCTAGGTGGATATTTTACTCTAGCTGGCATCTGAGTAGTGTCTATTGCCCTAACTGCACCCACCAATCAACTTAGGGGCTGGAATTTGAAACCCACTATAAAGGAATAAAGGTTGAGATAAAGATAGTGCAAGTTTCTCAAATGATACCAATTATTGCAAAAACCCAGATGGATCTGATGACTTCCTGTTCTGACCCTATGCCCCAGCATGAGATACTACACATAAGCATATATATTAGTCAGGATTCTCTGGAAGAACATTGTTAATATAAATGAATATGAAGGGAAAGAAATCAGTAGCTGTTCAGTTCATGAAAGTGGAGTTCTCTGTAGCCCCAATCTGGTACTGGAATCCTGAAAGATTCCTGGAATGCTGCAGGTCTTTAGTCTATGCTGAATCCTAAATAAGCTGGATTTAGTACTGGCTGTTCCAACAGATTAGATGAACCTGCCAGCAAGAGTGAAAGCAAGCAGGCAAAAAAGTAAACTCTACCTCTTCCATGTCCTTTCATGTAGGATGTTATACCCCAGACATAAGATGGTCTTCTTGTTTCAACTAATCTGATTAAGAATATTCCTCAAATTAGTACCCAGCATCTTGAATTAGTTTATACAGATATGGCCAAGTTGACACCCAAGATCACATCACAGACATCACAAAATGTGACTCTATAAACTGACCCATTGCCTTCAAAGTTTTTCTCTGGAGACTGAGGATACAAAACAGTCCCCACACCTTGGCTAGGTTATCTCCAAAAATTAAGCAAATGTATTGCCTTCTAAGTAGGCATTTCACTCCTAAGGAAAAGATAAAGGAAGGCTAGGACAAGATCTCATAGGAGGCTGCCTTGGGAAAACCATTTTTCACAGAAATGAGAAAAAGAGAACAGTGTTGTTTTACCACAAATGGGCCTGTTACCCAGAAACACATGCAGCTTCCCAGAGATCAGCCCTCAACCACTCTACAGCCCTCAATCACTCTATGAAAGAGGATGCATAGTTATGACCCATCACTTCCGGGTAAACAATAATATAGAACAGATGTGAACATTAGAAAATGTAAGCTATCTTAGGACCTATTTTACCTGAAGAGGTTTTTATATTTTCTGGATTATGTTAAGTAAGAATAAGAATAAGAATGTGAGGCTTGTGTGAGATATTTTAGTCAGTACAAAAAGAAAATCAATGAACTTTCTCAGTATATTTAAGCATGGAGAGCAGCAACATACAGTTACCAAATTGTGGTGGTTTGAATATGCTTGGCCCATGGGAAGTAGCACTATGAGGAGGTCTGGCCTTGTTGGAGAAAGTGTATCAGTGTTGGGGTAGGCTTTGGGAGTCTTCTTCAGGCTGCCTTCTGATCAAGATGTAGAATTCTTGGCTACTCCAGCATCATGTCTGCCTGCACAATAACATGCTTCCCACCGTGATGATAATGAACTGAACATCTGAAAGTGAAAGCCAGGCCCAATTAAATGTTGTCTTTTATAAAAGTTACCTTGGTCATTGTGTCTCTTCACAACTAGAAAACCTTATCTAAAATACAGATACAGCTATAAAACAGGGCAATAAAAACTAACATAGACCATTTAAGAAGATTGAAGAGGTTTATATTACTGAACTCTAAGATAGTTATTAAAGCTGACCTCTTCTTTAGGCTTCCTAGAGAATGAGTCAAAAATAATTTTCAACATGTGAAAGAAAGGAACTTTGTGAGTATGAAATCCAATCACTTTATGTATGACTTTCCTCTATCTACTAATTTGCTCTCTCATTTTGAAAGTTGTAATTTCTTAACTTAGAGACTTAAAGGGAGGAAATTTTCTGGATCCAGATTTAATAGTATTGAATGTCCTCCTTGACTTTAAACTGAAAATCTCTGGGAGATAAGCTAACATTCCGGCCACAAGGGTACAATTTAGGAAATTATTCCTTCATAGCCTCCAGTAGTACACCAATGGAACAAAAGATTACACTAAGTTTATGCTTTATTAAACTGCACCTTGGAGTTATGTGCTATAGAATGATGCCCTTCAGGTACTGGAATTTACCTGTTTGTTATTGGTCTCTATAGGGCTGCAAACAATTATCTATTAGGACAAGCTTAGAAGCCAAACATTTTTTAACCAATCTTGAAGAAGGAAAAAAGGTTAAGTCTATATGAGTGAACAAATATTGTGTCCCTAATTTGTTTCTTACTGTGTAGTATTTAATGAAGCTAAGTGTAATAGATTAATTTCTAAAAGTGAGTTAACATTTAATATACACAAAATGATTAATTGGTAAATTGAGATGGATTTTGTTTTCCATTTTAGGGACCTTGGGCTAATGAGATCAATTTGCTTCCTGGTTCTAGGATTCCAAAGTATAACCTTTAAATGTTCATGTAAATACTAATATTCCTAAAGACTAGAGACAGATTTTTCACTACCTAATATGGAAACTCCAGGAAATATGCTTTTCAAATTTAACTAAAAATTAATTACAGTTAAATAAGACTTAAAACCCCAGTTCAGCTGTCACTATGCTAACATTTCAGGTGCTCAGCAACCTTAAAGACTTTGGGGCACTATATTGCCCAGCACAGGTGTCACCATCATGAGGTTCTGTTGGCAATATTATGAAAGTCTGCCTGCACAGTGTTTTAAAAGTAAATATTGATATATTTAACAATGAAGCAAAAGTGAATTTTATCTATTTTGTATCTGCTAAGGACTAGAGAATTTGTTTTAATTAAACATTATGTTCATAATTCAAAGTTTACACTCAGTTATTCTGAAGCTTATAAAGATCTATCCTGGAAAACAGTGTCCTTTCCTTTATGCTAAGTGATGTGGGGATGAGATCAATCTAGTGGCAGAGATGGTCCAGAAATAAGTGAGTACAGTTCACTTAAACAGCAACTATAACAGAAAGGTGCAGATACATGAACTGTTGAGAATGAGGATCATGAGAAAAATGATATTCACAACAAATATTGAGTAGAATTGGGGTTTTCTGAATTCAGTAAGAAAAGAATTAGAAGAGGAAACAGTTTGTGCAACGATTTGAGAAACCCATGACTAAGACACACCTGAGGGCTGTGTGAGCCTTTCAGTGTCACAGTGAAAAACACGCATGAGAAAACAACTGGACAGAGGATGTGTTTTGGTTCAGATTTTATAAATCTCAGTCCATAGACACTTGGCTCTGTTGTTTCCCATTTGTTGTGAGACAGGGCATCATGACAGAGAGGATATGGTATGATCAAAGTGGTGTACCTCACGGTGGACTAGAGGGGAAAAAAAAGAAAAGGTGTCTGGGACAAGATACACCCCTAAAAGGTACATGTCAGCTACCAACTCCCCCTTCACCATCCAACAATGCATTCAGCTATGGATCAATCCACTGGTGGTATGACAGTCCTTCATGATCCAGTAAGCACTGCCACCTGGGACTAAATCACATGAACTGGTCTAAAATCACACAGGGCTAAAGGGAACAAAGGCCCAGGAGCAAAGCATTAAGAGATAACTAGATGAAATTTGACAAAATCTGAACTGATACTGAGGGTATCCTAGTTTGTTCACTGTCACTGTGATAAAAACCACTTACTTAAAACAAGTTGGGGGAGGAAATGGTTATCTAGCTTACAATTCCAGATCATTGTCCACCACTGAGGGAAATCAAGACAACTCAACCATGAAGATAGGTGGTAAGAAGGCTAAAAATGCATGCTTCTCACTGGCTTGCTCTCCAGGCTCACATCCAGTCACCTTTCTTATACTTCTGTAGACCACATACCTAGTGGCAGCATTGCCCACAGTGTACTCGACCCTCCCACATAAATCATAATCAAATGGTTTTTATAATACCCCACGGACTTACCTACAAGTTAGTACAAAGGAGACATTTTATCAGTTGATATTCCTGACTCCCCACATGACCCTAGTCTATGTAAAGTTTCAAAGAAAAAAACAAAAGTAAGCAGCACAGAGTAGAAGAGAAATCTGTGGCACCATGAAGGCAAGACTTGCTTTTCAGGAAATAAGGAACTGGTGAAGCTCAGGACAAACAGTTTAAACATACCCTGAAAAACAAAATCCCACATTTATATCACATGACACCTAACTAACTTAAGGCCCATCATTTTAAAAGCATGGTTAAATGATAACATAAAAATGTTAAGGAAGTAAGAAGTTTGGGTCTGGAGAGATGCTCAGACGTTATGAGCACACAATGGTCTTGTAGAGGAACTAGGGTTCAGTTCCCATCACCTACATCAGGGAGTTCAAACCACCTGACTCTAGCTTCAGAAAATCTGACTCCTCTGGCCTCTGTGGAGAACTGTACATGTATACGTGCACGTGCTTGCACACACACACACACACACACACACACACTTAAAATAATAAAAAAATAAAATTATATTTTTTTAATCTAGAGAAAAGGCTCTGACACTAAGTGATTTCATTTTTAAAGTATATGCACCTGACAAAATATTTTAAATAATTTAAACAAAGAGACGTGGAAAAGGATGGAACCCATGTTCTGAATTTTCACTTCTGTTCTAAAGCCCTACCCAAATGACATGAAAGTGAAAGAATAACTTACAGACTCTTTTGCACATGCACTTCTTTCTGCCCCCAATCCCACCCAGAAGGTAAAGAAGCCTCTAAATTCACTGTGCCTTTCCCTTCAGGACTTGATTGCAAAGGTCCCCTCAGAACTCTACTGAAGCACCAGGGGTCCCTAAGCAACAGCCCTGCAGCTACTTAGAAGGAGCAGCCTGAGAATGGCAGTCAGCTCTGTGGGGAAAATTAATACAAAGTAGCCTGAGAGCTGGAGAGTGGAGTGGTGGTGAAGAAAGAAGCCATGTAAGATAGTGAGACAGAAATTATCCGTCATTACCAGCTCAATTATAGGGACTAAGACTACAATAGTTTGGGGAGGTTGTTGTTGTTGTTGTTGTTGCTGCTGCTGCTGTTTTGTTGTTGTTGTTGTTGCTGCTGCTATTGTTGTTGTTGTTTGGGTGTAGAGGGCTGCTTTGATTTGATTTTTCCTTATGTGAAATGACACAGAAAAATATCTTCTAAGCTTGGCTGAGCACTGGCAGCATATTGACAACTGCTTTGAGTGACAGCTTGTCTTCTTCAGTAGCTTTTCAATACTGAGGAAGGTCATGCCTTTGGAGATTTCCCTCACATCAGAGTTAATTATATTGAACAAGAACTTGGTCTAGAAGACATCTAGGTCCTCCTAGATATCAGGGATTTCATTACATGTTAGACATCAGGAAACCTGCTACCCATATGTCCAGCTACCATGCCTCATCATATGTTAGACCTAAAACACAAATATCAACTCATCGCATTGCAGCTCAATGATGCTAGGAAGGCATGACAATAGAGGAGCTGGGTACCACTCACAGGTGCAGCCTCTGTAAGACAAAAACTGAATATACCTTGTTATTGGCATTTTGATCTTGTTCACATGAGAACAGCCCCTTCTTCTTTATATTGTTATAATTCAGCATCTCTATGAAACTTCGGATAATTCATCAACATTAATCAATTCTGACCCCACTCCTAGGGAGAAGGAATAAATTTATAATAGTATTGCTATACCTGAACCAAATATAGCCCAAGACAAGAATCTTAGAAAAATAAATACATAAGTTCTAGAAGGAAAATAAGTTTTGGTGAAGACAAAGGAATGACCATTATAAGTATCTGTATGGATATTCACACATGCATGCATGCACACACATACATAAAAGAGGGTGATGTTACTTTGATGTAGTAAATTTTATTTCATAAATGACTTTGAATTAAATCTCTTCCACCCAAGATAGACCTCAAATCCCACACAGCATATTACTTTGAATTAGAATCAAGTTCTTTTTGATTATCTTCTACAAAATCAACAGTATTGATGGATATCCTACAGTGTGCTATGTACCAGGAGGGGCAACGAGTTCTTGGTGAGAGATAATGTTTGAAAACAATGGCCCACAGTCTAATGACTAAAGTGGAGGGAAGAAAAGAAGGAAACCTAAAACAGTTTCCCAGCTTTCTGCTTACCTGTTCTCTCCATCATATCACACCGTCCAGAACAACATAGGAAGAAATCACTTCCAAGAAACAGAAGTGCAGCTAATAATGGGATCCACGAAGTGTTATATCTAACTAAAGTTATCAAAGTAGAAATTATCACACCAGCTCAATGTTTAAGGTTAAGGTTAGATTTCTTTTTTCTTTCTTCATGTTTATTATAACAGTTCAACCTCTCTAGAGAAGACATGAAAGTTAAACTGAAGAGCCAGCTGCACATTCATCATCATCTGGAGCAAAAGTACTCCTCCAGGAAGGCTGCCTAGCCTCCCACTCACCAACTCAGACCCACCCATTTTGTGGTACAATGGGTGGATATCATGAGTACAATGCCGTAGTAAGAAATTCCTCAAAGGTCTGCCTCACCTGCACAGGGACAACAGACAGTGAGCAGTGGTTTTAGTTGCCTAATTTTGTTTTTATGAAAACTCTCAATGGCAGATCTAAAATTTCAGAAGAAATATTCGATTTATCCCTCTCCCTCCCTCCTCCTCTAAAAGTTACTTATCAATATAATGGAAAATTCCTTGCTGTAGGTTCAAGACAGTTTTTAAGATTTAGAAAGAGGTAAATTAATTTATTTGTGTGTTTGTATGTACATAGATATGTGTGTATTTACATGTGTGAGAATACATATGTAAGTATATGTACACACATGTCTGTTTTCACTTGGAAAAGCCAGAAATCAGCCTCCAGAGTGATTCCTCTGGAGCTGTATGCCTTATCTTTTGAGACCATGATTCTCATTGTACTGGGGATTTACCCACCGAACTCAGGGATTTGCCAACCGAACCAGTTTCCAAACCCTGGAGACTTATACACCAATTACTATGTGTTTGGAAGAGAAATGAGTTGGCAAGTAGGTCTTAAAAACAATAAGCAAGCTTATGATAAGAATTTATAAAGTCACCCATTTCTGCTTTAATGTTAGAAGAAAACAGAATGTTACATGCATAAATGCTGTTATAGTCAGTCATTTTGCCACCTTAGGCCGTCTGCTTGTTTAAGGAATGGTAGACCTGTAGCCAACTGGCCTCTGAAGCCTTATTAAAACCTGATCCAGCTCCCACAGAAAGCACTTTTCCACCAGCCATAGTCTACCCTGATGACTTTAGTATCAGGATTGTCATTATTCAATAAGAGAGTCAGCTGGTTCCTGGAGTAACCAGTTACCTAGTGTGTTGAGAACATAGAGCATTTCTAGGATGCAAGGGAGTCTGTGACCAAATTGCAAAGTCCCAGGGAAACTGTGTTGAGTCACACAGTGGTCCATGGTACCCTAATCCCAACCCCAGTTCTACCCACTGTCCCCAGCCTTGCTTAGTAGGAAAGGGATAAAGTCAGTGCTTTGTGGTATATTATCAAACCCAATGACCCCAGTGAGTGCCTGGTTCTATGAAACTCCTCCGGCATATCTGTAGTTTTTATAACTGCTTCTTATAGAGTGTCTGTTCCCAAACGGAGAAGTAGGAGCGTCATTCCTGAGATGCACATGGCTTGAAATTGTCCTTCAGTCTGACCACCTGCCTCATCACAGCAAGCCACATTTAAACACATTTACCCCATCCCTTTCCCAGTAGTCAGGAGACAGATGTGCCCAGCGCATTTGATTTGTTTTGGCAGTTTGGGCACAAACTTAATTATGATACACCCGTCCAAAATTTTTTTTCTCATTCACCTCCCTTCTTTGAGTGGATCACACTGATAAAGTATGATTTAAGTACGCTTTTCAGTAATTCTAATAATTGACCCAGGGAAATTAAAATAATATTTTCCTGTTCTACTTGTCATAACCTGTTGAGATATCTTTCAAAATGTGCTACTGTGGGGAAAAGAGAAATTTCATACACATATTATTGCTGAAATTTCCTGGCTCTTGGTCTCCCAGAAGAGCAATGCATGAAATATTTATTCAGAAGTGGAAATATTAAGAATTAAATGAGTTTAAACCATCCTAATTATTTTATGGGCATTTCTCCACTGCTTAAAGACTCTACAAATGCTCTTTAGCTCTGCATAGGCTAGGTAGACTAGAATATCTTTCTGAAAATGTAAAGAAACTGTTAAATGTGACTGACTTGATTCTATTTAAATAACTCTCAGGACAAAGTCACTGGTTTAGGTTTGAACAAACAAAGTCAAATGAATTCTTATGAGACCAGAATTCATTCAGCCTTTCACTGAGCAAGTGTTTACTGAACACTTACTATACTCTAAGAACTTTTCTAAGTGCTCTGATCAAAAGAAGCTACAAAACCGTCTATGCTTCATAGACCTTCTGTTCCAGTGGAATTATAGATGATGTCCTGCTCAAAAGGGCTGATAAATAAACTGAAGAAAACTGATAAACAGAGAAAACTTGTATTGTCTTTCTAAGACTCTGACATCTACATCAGGGTCTAAATTGACAGGTGAAAACAATCTCTTCCATCACCATTGTCAATTTTTGTAGGTCTGTTGGTTTACATTTGTCATGTGTTCTCACTATGCAGCCCCAGCTGACTTGGAGCTTCTTAGACAGCCCATGATGGCTTCAAGCCCACAGTCTCCCTGTCTCAGCCTTCTTAAGCCCTGAGATTGTTATCATCTTTATGTGTCTTAAAGTGGTTATAAAAGTGTGCCTACTGAGATCTAAGAATACTCAGACTATACTCTGCAGCTGCTAATAGGACTCAGGAACTTAGATACAATAATCTCTTATGGGAATTAGCCTTTCAGGAGATGGATGCAGGCAGCATTGTGATTGACTGCTTCAGCATTCCTATCTGTTAAGTACTCCCTCCTCCATGAAGCCTTCCTGTCTCTGAAGCCTTGCACTATGTTACAGATAGCCATTAGCAGGGGTTCTGACTCGACTCTTTGTCTTATTCCCAGACAGCCCATGTTTCTAGAGAATCAATTTGTTTCTGTCTGGCATCTTAAAGGTAGAAATGTGGCAACCGCTTTCTCATACTCCCACCCTGCCCCCACAATACAGCAAAGTCCATGGTACAAAAGAAACCTCCAATTTAAACAACATGATACTGAGTTCAACAATGGTCACCAAAGACATTGCTGGGATCCCAAAACTTGAAAAATCTAAATGTTGCCACCCATGACAATGCATGTGATGAAGTTAAGTAAGGATGTAAGATAGGAGATGTCCAGTGTTATCAGAGAGACACTAAATGCAACATATGTACTAGGAAGAGAGAAGCAGAAAGATTCAGCAGATCTACAAAAGAAAGCAGTGTGTCCATGGAGACAGAATGGCCTGGTGAGACCAACACACACACACACACAAAAAAAAAAAAAAAAAAAAAAAAAATGACAAGAAGCAGATCCTACCCTAGAGTCTCAGGGAAAGCACAGATTTCCTGACGTGTTGGTTCAACCTATTGATTCGCACTTCAAATTTCTGGACTCCAAAAGTGTGAGAAGCATAAACACCCAGTGCTTGAAGTCACCAGGATTGTGCCTATTTTCCATAACAGCCATGAGAAAATAATGCATATGATTCAGCAAGCAGAAGAGACCCTTTGAGACGATGCTTTGGTTAAGTTGGAGTGTCAGTTACTCAGTCAAATGCAAATCTAGGTGGTGAGATGAAGGAGATTTGCAGATGTAATTTAAAGCTCCAAATAGTTGAATTTTAGGACAGATATTACACTGGGTGAATTAGCTCACCTGATTGGAAGGATTTAAAAGCCCATACGAGGATTTTTCAAGAGACAGGAGAAACTCTGCCATTAAGCCACCATTAGCCTCTGTCATGACGTTCTGTGATCTTTCTGCCAACCTCTGAATCATAGCTTCAGTTGATTCGTGCAGGCTCCAGCCTCTTCTGGCTGCCAGTATGAAATCCTGACTATAATCAGGTGTCCAGCATTCACCCAGCTGGACGTCTGGGTGCCTTGTATTATCTAATCCTCCCAACAACCTTAACAGGTAGGTACAATTATGACTCTATTTCATAGGGAAAAGTACATACACTTAGAGGGTCAACTGAACTGTTCAAGGTCACAGAGTTGAAAGAAAGTACAGCTGGCATTCCAACCCAGGCTGTTTAATCCTAGAACCTCTCCTTAAATTCATGCCATGAATCTGTACTAGTCATGGGAGAGAATAATTACAGGATTTCTGACCTTCTTACTGTGGAGAAATAGCAAATAGTGACTTCGTCTACAATGAAGCAAGCCCCATCATTTGAGACATTCAAGGCAGAGCTGGATGTCTTAGAGGGATCTTGTTGTGTAACTTGCTTAAAGTCATCTTAACCCTTCTCCCACTACTGGAATCACCTGGCTGACCCTCCTGTTGCACTTGTTTCTTAGAACAGAAATCTGAACTGGAAAGATGTTTGACAGACAGGGTTTGAGACAGTCAGCTGATAAGACTCTGAGGATACCACAGTGCTCCCAGATACCTACTGCTCTTTCATATTAATGAGAAATAAAACTTTATTAGCATCATCTGCTGGTTATTCCTTAACATAATCAAAGTAAGATTTTTACATCTTACTTTGTGACATTGTGAAGCTGAAGAGAAAATTGTCCACTATAAAAGAAATGTTTTGTCCAGTTGGGAAACTAGTAAACGCTCACTCAACATTCATCATGCTAGAGAATTCAGTTAGGGTGGTGGGTTCTAAGGCAGTCAGGAGTAAGGATGGAAACTTCCTAAAGAGCCAGAAGGACCTTAAGTGGGGAGTTTCTTCTCCAAGTCAGTCCTACCTGCATGATAGCAGAGAACACGGACTTGGGAATTAATCAGAGCAGGATTCCAGGCTCAGCTCATTAAACACATGACTTTGGAAAATTACTTTACTTCTTATACAAGGAAAATAGAGCACTTAGTTTTGTTTTTACATCATTACATAATATAGCTTATCTAATCAATTCAATACAAAAAAAAAATAAAAATTTATTAAGGTTATCTTAGACTCTCACAGCCCAAAGAGAACTGGTATTAATGATTGCTTGAATAAGTCTGCTAACCTGTTTCCTTTCTAACTAGCCTCATCAATAAAATAGGTCTGAAAACAAATTGAGTCTTCCTCAGTAGTGATGGGGCAGACACACAGGATCAGTCAGGCAAAGCATTCAGCATAGGATATAACAACACTCTTACACCAGTGTGAGCAGCCATTGAAGTTTGCTGGAATCTCTCTTTAACATGAACAGTTCCACATCCCAGGAAACCATTTGGCCTCAGGCCAACTGGGATGGTTAGTCAATACCCATGGCATAACTCCACAGGAAAGAGAACAGAACACTGTCATGTTCACAGGAGTGCCACGATGCTGGGTAGTGCATGAAAGCTGCCTTATCCACAGGAAGTCATTGTGTGGGTTGCTTTAAATTCATTTTCATTATCTAACATGGGTTTGTTTGGTGCAGTTGTACTAAATGGAAAAAAATCTCAAAGTCTGCAATCAGCTGCAGAAAGCCACTGTCCTTGAACAAAACTGTCATTCACCAAGAAGCAGTTCTGTGCTCTGTCAAACTACATCTCCTTTCTGCTCACCTTCATCTTCAAGCTGAAGAAATGAGCATGAGCTTTCTTTTGGACTCCCTGAAGTGCCTGCCTCTCTTGACAAGCCAAAGAGAGGCTGAGCACATAGCAGCCTGAGAACCGCCCCTCCAAGAACCACTGGCCCCCCACTGCCTAATCAGGCCAAAGGTATCTATCAGGGTCCATTTTATTTCAGCCTTTTAACTGCTGCCCTCTCTGTGCTAGCACAGTAGGACACAAGTTCCATCATCATGGTATATGTTCTGCTTTCAAAATCCCAGCCTGTCAGAATTAGAACCAGCAGAGATTAGAAAGGTGTTTTCTCAACCACTGCAGACCATGCTGATCTTTGTTCACCTGGGGAGACTTCCCTCTTGAGAGTCACATGACCCTTTCTGAGCCTTCTCTTTAATAGACTACTCAGTTGAGGCATAGCAATAAATGTTTGAATGACATTTTCTTTAGCTACAATGTACCCTGGGCTTTCTAGTTAAAAGCTTGGGCCTTTTACCATCTAAATAAGGACCAACCAACGTCTTGTGAGTTATGGTCCTTCATCTCCCTTGCTTCCCCATTATTTTTCACTTGGTTTCTCTCCATTACTCTTCTCCTTGCTCTCCCTAATTATTTTGCCTCCAGTGTATTCAAACCTTTGGACTAACAAGTGCTCAGAGCTGTTTGCGACCTCCTGGGAGACCAACTGAAAAGTTATCCAGACATTCAGTTCTAGCTATATTTGCAATATTGAAAAGCTAAGACCAAGCTTAAGTCTCCAAGTGTATCCTGAGTACATATCCTTGAATTTAATGTACTTACACACACACACAAATTTTGCACAACCTACAACTCTAAGTATCATTATAGGAATCATAAAAACAATTTCTTTGTCTTTGTTCTCATCTGATCATGAAAAATGTCAGCCACTGACAAAGACCCTATCCACCATCATCATTTGTAGGGATCTGTTTTTAATAAACACATACATACAAATCCAGTAAAGTACCACATAGATTTTCTGGTCATTATACTAGGCCACTGTTCCTGTTACCTCTTTGACACTATAGCTTCTGAAAAGATATACTCACCCCCATACCACAACAGACCACACTGATACATGGTTGGTGTTTCAGAGGGTGGGATAACCTGCTCAGCTCTGCTAAGCCCCTCTGAATATACCAAGTAGAAAGGATTGGAGTGAATCCATTAGAGCTGGCCAATGTCCCTCTCTCCCAATATAGCCAATCTGAATCCATGGAAACAAGCTGTCCAGATATCAGAGAGACTGGCAATTTAGAAACATTCTTCACTACCCTAAATAACAATATATGCCAATGAGTCAAGATCTTCATGTACAGATAACCCTTAAAATGAGTTCTAACCCTAGGTTTTGCCTCAAACAAATAGACCTCTAAAAACTACCTTCATATTTCAGGCATGGACAAATACAAACGTACAATCTGTGCATTGGACCCTCTACATTTCTACACAAAGTATCACTTTAAATCACAATGCCACAATAATTCCTTTTAGACATCTAGCATAGTTATATACAATGAGATTTTTTAATGAATGAGCTATAGCGCACCTTAAAGGATTCTATTTTTATGAATATTTCCCAGCACCTGAGATCCACAAAACCTCCAAATGTACTAGAGGACATATAAAGCCATCACTAGCTCAGGAGCTGAGGAGCACTATGCCACTTTGCTGATGTGGGTGCTTTTGTGAATTTTCCAAGAGTCTGAATCCTAAGACCTATGGAACCCACAAAACAGAAATCAAACCTAAAGGTATTCATAATTATTTCAATAAGAAAATGGCTGAAACAAATGACTCTTGAAGACTCCACACTGATGGCTTTTTCATAGGAGAAAATAAATTCTGGAGAAACTAATGAAAATTAATGATGGTATCCTAGGCAGATGCCTCATCTTGCACATAAACTGGTGAATCCAACAGTCTTCATCCAAAGATGACCAAGTGTACCATTGAGAATGCTGGGAGATGATGCCTGCTTTGAAAAGGAGAAGTTTCAGAAGACACCATCAGCTCCAGGCACAGTGCTTCTCTACACAGAGGACATTTTCCACAGCCTCCCCAGATCACTTATCTTACATTTAAATATGGACACTCTATGTCTTTGAAAGGTATTTATTGCTTTAATAGCATTAAGAATGCACTCCATGAGAATCCTGAACTTTTATCTGTTGTAGAAAAGTATTAATCATCTTGACACCACATTAAGCTGTACCTCCCAAACAAATGCTACATCCCTCAGCTACCTCCAGCTCTGTAGCTTTAACCCAAGCAAGGCTGGACCAGGACAAGTGGAGGTGTATTCCTTCTGAAGGAGCAACCAATGGGGGGGGGTTTGTGTGGAAAGGATGTGGTTACCAGACTGTTCATCCCTTCTTGGTCTGATATATTCCTGAAGTGCCAGGTCATCAACTTGAATGTTTTCCATTAAGGGACTGAAGACATCTAGTGTTATAAAATGAAAACACCCCTTCTCTCCAAACCCCATCTCCTGCCACATTTTATTTATCAGTGTGGCACTCACCACTGTGTGATGTGCACAAATCATCATCTCCAGATTTCTTTTTCTACAGTGAAACATCCAGAAGTCTGGGTCTGTATCTGTCTTGATCACCAGAGTATCTTCAGTGCTACTAAGTCTGAGACATGGTAGATTCATAAAGAAAATGTTGAACAGACAAATGAATGAGGAGGGGTAACTAATGGATGGCAACAAGCGTGGAATCTGAAGGCTGAAAGAGAGCTGAGAAGACCTGATGCCCAACCTCCTCTCCTTTACTAGCTGCATCTTGATGCTCGGAGAATGGCACAAGAAATAGTACACACATGCAGACAGAAAGTTTGCTCCTAAGAAAATCTGGCTTCCTTACCAAGAAGGAAGAGGAAAATGGAACTTCTGACTTCACAGGACACAACCAGCCTCCTGGATTGGTCTTCCTGGTAAGCAAATCCTAAGTGTTCTCACACACACACACAAACACACACACACACACACACACGCATATTATAAAACTAAATTATGCCACATGATAGACAAGTTAATTTTCTTGAGTGGCAATTATTTCACAGTGTATTACATGTACCTAAATAGCACATTATATTTTTTCAAACACAAAATTTTAGTCAGTCAATGAAGCTGAAAGTGACACTATAAAGATTTCTTGAAATGGCCGAAATTAGAAAAAATATAAAACTTCTGGATGTTTCATTGTAAAAACAAAGATCTGGAGATGGTGATTTATTTACATCACACAGTGGTGGGTGTCACACTGATGAATAAAATGTGGCAGGAAATGGGGTTTGGCGAGGAGATATGTTTTCATTTTGTAGCACTAGATGTCTTCAGTCCTGTTTGTTTTCAAAAGGGAAAAAAAGATAGAGTCCTTTTCACCAAAGAATTCCTAGAAGGCATAATGAGCAGGGTACAATCTATACTCATAGCAGGGTTGGCATTACTGCTTACCAATGTTAGGACTTTGATCAAGGTTCCTCAAACTCTCTGCACGACTATTTTCTCATTGCAAAATGATGATGACAATAGTATCTGCTGCATAAATGACTGGAGACTAAAAAAGACAACATGTGAAAATGTGAAACACACCAGGGACTTAGACTGCCTCTGGCACAAGAAAAGGGCTTAAGATACGTAAATTACCATTATTAAGGTGCAATACATGTGTCTTGATGAAAACAGAACTGAGTAAATAACAGGAAGACATAGGCTAGACCACAATAAAATGACATTAGAAAAGTTAGAGCATAAAAATACTTGGAGCTTTTTAAAGACTATGAACTATAGGTTTGTCTTTAAGTTTAGAAACAATAAGAGGAAAAGATAAAATAGTGTGCACAGCCCAATTGAAAAAGAATCTTTAAGCCCTGATTAGAAATTTGGACTTCACTTCAGGTCTATTTTAAGAAAGACAATAACACTATCTGATGTTCATTACATATATACAGTATTCTCTGATGCAAGCCATGGTCTCTGAGGAAACAACATGAAGTTGCATATTAGCTTGTTATTTGTTAATGAGTGCCTATGGGATCAACTGATGATTGAACAGAGGAGGGAGTCAGGCTGCAATGCCTTCTGTATAATACCCCACACAGTATAATCAGAAACCATTTCAAAGATGCCCCACATTGGTGCTCAAGGCTAGGACATTATACACTGTATCAAACATCCTTAGATAAGAATCACCCTAAGTAAAAGTGTTGACTTTAGATGAAGCCTTCCAAATATTGGGTGGGGCAATAAGTCTTCAGTGGAAAAGGAATCTGGGCAAGGCTTGTGCATGCCCAGTATATCTTTCTAATTAAACAAAAAGGCAGGAAACTGAGATGAAAGAGTCCTAAACCTGTCAGGCGTGTACAGCCAGCTAAGTAATATGTAGTCCAGAAACACACACACACACACACACACACACACACACACACGCACACAAAACAATGTCTAAAAATAAAAAGAATTCCTAGGAGAAAGCTTCACCCTTTTACTTTGACTAGCTACATCCAACAGTTCCCGTGTTCCTCCCTAGGCTTTCCAAGCCTTTCCTGTTGAGACTATTTTATTTATGATAGCTAACCACACCTGTAAAGAAAAGCAGCCCAGCCAGGGAAAAATGAGAAACTCAGCTAGGGATCTTCAAGGCTCCTCAATATATTTTTTTACTCATTTTCTGAGGCAGAAATCTCCACTTACAAAATTCTTACAGCTCAATTTGTCTTATGTTGGTTTTTCAGTATTCCCATTTTTTTAAGTATACACATACACATGACATATCATCATTTTCTCTGACTAATGTGTTCAATTAGCGTAGATATTAACTTGAGCTGCCTGACCCATGGCAGTGAGTAAGCAGGTACTTTCAACTGAAGTTACCTAAATGTCCCAGTATTAAATTAGCCTTTCAGAGACATCAAATGGCTGGCATGGAGGATGACTTCTTAATGTTTCTATGCCTGTGATATAGAAGCCTCAATGAGGATGAGTCACTGAAGTTTGTAAACTTACTACAATGAGCTAAACAATAAGTGACAGCTCAGAGGAGTGGGACACAGTACCTGTGTCAGAACTGAGATTTCAGACAAGAATGAATATGACCAAGGACCTTAGGAACCTGGGTGGGGCATTTAAGAGTTGGAAAACTTTGAAGACAAGATTTCCCATTTCTTCATTTCTCAAAATGATAGGAAGCTAAGCTGAGAAAGGCAGAGTTAATGGCCCATATGTGCATGCTGTTAGTAGCAGGGATTCAGTACAAGTTTCTTAGCACCCTAGCTGGGAATCCTCCTCTGTTCTACCTAAGCAGAGTAGTAAAAGAATATCGAGACGCTTGCCACAGTTGGAAGCATTTCAAGATATATCTCAGCAGGAAGTTCTCAGAAATGTACTAAAGTCATTTTCATTTTTATTTTATGACTCACCAGTGAAACATTGACCCCACTACGATCACCCTCTTCTATTCTATGGATTATTTAAGGCTATGACATGAAGGCTCATAAAGGAAAGGCTACTAATGTCAGAGAAGGAGAAATAAATCAACCTGTTATATCTAAGAGCCCAACAGGATGCACACCACTGCCCACCCAGGCCTTTGAAAGGCATACCCTTGTCACTTAGAAATTCACATGAACTTGGTTATTTATCACTTCATCCACTTATTTATTTTCATTTACACATATAGTTGTTGCATACTGATTATCTATTCTGATCTCCAAATTAGAAGATGCAGAAAAACAGAAAACTGTACCTTAGTTGGTCTCCTGTACTCAACACATAATAAATTCAAAAGGGAATGTGTGTTGATTGCATGGATAATAACTGAATGGACAATAACACTTCAAGATGATTTTTAGCTACTTCATGTACCATATTTCTCTGTCAAACCATGAAGTTCATTTGCCTGGTCATTTCCATCTCTTCTCCCCACTGTTCCTGGTACAAAAGTCTCATAGAAAAAAATAAGATGCACAATATTTGTATTTCTGTCCTTTCTTATACAGCTAGTCAGAGATATAACTGGACTAAATCACTAATATTTAGGAAGTATATCTCTCTGTGGAACCACACTACCTTGCATGTCCTTTGAGTTACCTCCTTTGGACACACATGTATATTTAGGTATTTCTTTCTATAAACATGTACCCACAATAATTTCCACAATAATTTTCAAGTACATTTGTTTTGTAAGCCATGAAGTCTTATAAGCTTTACTAGAAATAAAAGTTAAAGCCATCAAAAAGTTTGAGAAATACTACCTACTTTGTGCCCTATGTGGACATTTACAATGTGCTTTAGAACCTTGGGCACCATATCATGAAACTAATTTCATTTTGTTAAACCCCATTTCTCCAAATTTATTTGTTCAAGGGACACTTTTCATGAACCAAATATCTGTTCATATCACATATAACTAATGTTCCAAGACATAGTTGAAGTAAGGCTAAGACAGAAGCTTTGAAAATGATTTGGTAGTTCTAGTCAGGAAGTGACTCACATAAATCCTGAAGTTACCTGCTGAAGGAAATTCTACCCTGAAAGAAAAGCTACCTCAAGGACAAGCTTGACTGCGTAGGAGTTGATGTCAAAAGCATTCCCTCTCCAGGAAAAAGACATCAGGATGGGTATGGCCCTCATGCCTCACTGGACAAAGACAGGGGGACCGGAGCCATTACAAGGTCCCCTTCAATTACTGGAGGTCAGGCCTCTATCCCTGCCTTCACAAGATTGGAATAGCCACAGCCCTTCTATACTTAGAGAAGGGAGGAGATGTCAGGGGCAGCCCTGCTTACACACTGAAGGCCTAAAATCAGCAATAGGCATGTCATACATGCATACTAACACCAAGTCTTGGGTCTCTGTGGAAAAATATTGAAACAGATGGCTATAAGCTAATGTAAACAGGCAGCTTTTGTGGAAATTTATCAGCCTGAGTAGTTATAGACCTTGTAAATAGGTAGCCTTGATGGATAATACCAACTTAGATAAGAACAAGTGAATCATAGGCAGAGTCATAGTGACCTGTCCGCTGAACCTTCACCCAGTCGATACCCTGTTCTGAAAGATATCTGTATTCCCCCTGAACACCCACGCTCCAGTGTCATCCCCTTCCCCACATCCTGCCGTTTTGTGTTTATAACCCCTGTGTGAAGGAGTAAAAATTACAATTTGAAAAAAATAAATAAATTATTAAAAAAGAAAGAAAAGCTACCTCAAATCACAAAAAAACAGCATTATACTTTTTAAAATCATTTAAATCTGTAATAAATAAATAAATATCAATGTATATATTGTCATCTAATTAATTGATCAATATCAATTATAAGTGCTTGGATAGTAAGCTTTTGAAAATTAAAAAAAAAGAATAAAGAAAAACTGCCTGAGCTTTCAAGGTAAATGTAGCTCTAAACTGAGTGTCTGAGACAAGGGGCTAAACAAGGAAAGGCAACAATTCTGCAGACAGAAAAGGAGTGCACAACAAATCCAATACTGTCCCTTGATTTTCAGCCACATTCCAGTTGGAATGAAAGTGATGCCTACCTGGATGCTGGAACTTGTTCTTTTTCCTCCCATTAACCCTTTGGTGATCAGAACTTATCCCAAAAACCCCAAACCAAATAGGCTACCATCTTGAAATTTGGACAATGGGAATTATCTTACATTTTATACTAAGTATTATTTTTAAAAATCAGAAATTTCTATTTCCAAAACTCTGCTTTCCTTTCCTAGAATTGCAATAGAAATGAGTCTTCTAGATTTGGAACATTTCACAGCGCCTCAGTCTCTGCTCTTCCTATTCCCACGTCACTCTGTAACCTTGGACAGGCTAATTAGCTTTTATGTGCCACATTTTCTCATCTGAAACATGGATTATGCAAGAACTAATTATGTATTACATGTAAAATGTTCATACTGATGTCTGATGCATGATTACCTATCAATAAAATAGCTGTTAATTTTCCAGCCATCAATCCCCGCCATTGCTGTGCTTACTCTCCCTATATAACTAGGTTCTGAGAGAACATGTATTCGCCCTGAATACATGTTCTGAATCTGTTTCTATTTGTTCAATAAGAACAAATGTCTGTCTCTCAGAACCATAACATGTACATATTTAAACATGTATAACATATACACGCACATGTATATGTATAATGCATTCACCATTCACATACATATATCTGTAACTAAGCAATTAGGGCACTAATTAGTAATAACAAGAACAAATGAATGATTGCTTGAAATTTCTATGGAAGTATAATGGTCCTAATTAATGACTTAATTTGCTTACTGTTCTTTTAAATTGCCAATTTTAGTCCACAAATAAAGATTTTTTTCTCATTATTAGCATAGGCATTTAAAAAGAAAATCACTATGGTATCAAAATGGTTGAGAGCATAAATTTTCTTCAATCAGTCATCATCTGTCAGCATCTCTTCAAAGCAGAACAATAGTATCCAAAAATCTACTATATACCATCCAGGAACTATTATACCCACCCAGAATATTGCTGAGAGTCCTAATCTTCAACAAGCACACTGATAGCTTGTGTCTGCCTGCATTGACTATTACCAACAATAAGCCAACACCAAGCTAGGCATGTAAGAGAGCCATAAACTAGGCCAACATAATATGACTCCTATGAAGCACAAAGTGTACTCAGAGGGAGAAAGTCGATTAGAACAAGGTATTTCCACTGGTGACATGGGGCTACACATAACATATTTAAATATATCTGTTTCTATTTGTTCAATAAGAACAAATGTCTGTCTCTCAGAACCAAAAGGGTCTAGTTATGTTAATCTATTCTGAGAACGGCATAGGACTTGTAATTCACATTCTTTATTCAATTCTCTCACTAAGGGACAGAATGCTCACTGGGATCCATGAAACTGGTGCCCATATTCTATCTTCTGCATGGATGAAGACCTGATAAGGTATGCTGATCCCCCAAAATAAGTCTCCCAAAGACAGGTCCAAGTAAATCCTGGCATGTTCCATTTAGTACAGTACGACAGTGTTGAAAGCTGGATAGAATGGACTTGTTCAAGGAGATATAGTGCTTACTTACTGATTTCAACTCCTAAAAGAATAGTGGAATGAGGATATGATGACCTTATTTTCCACACCAAAAATCAGGACACAGAGTCTAACAAAGGATTTTTTTTCCACTTCTGGGAATTAAGCCGTCTGAGAGATGTAGCTTAAATGCCAAAATACTGGCATTTCTGGGACGTTGATAGTATATGGAAACAACAGATAAAAGATAGTTGAAATCAAGACTGCCCTGGAAATCTCAAGAAATAAATATCTCCCTATGGGAACGTGCTTGGAAAACCAAGCCTTAAGACCTATGAAGGCTAATAAACAGGGGTTGGTGGGTACCACAATTTCTGAGTTCAAAGAGTGGCCCGATGGAACTTAATCATCATCGGGTGAAGAAAGAAGAGCCAAAAAAAAATGTATTTCACAATATAATTAACTGTTCTAGCTTGATTCCACTCACCATTCTGAGAGCGCTGTGTACTTCATAATGAAAGAAACAATGTACTATACTAATCAACTGTTTAAATGGAAATAAGGCAACATCCCTTTTGTGTGTTGGGCATTTTAGTCATATGCATCAAGGGGCCACTGAGGTTAACTGAACATGAAAGATTGAATGTATGCAGATTGTAAAGGCTTTTCCTTCTGCTTTAGTTTCAGTACAAATGGAAACTGATTTAGATTAGCAAAGTGGCCCAAGTCTCAAATTCAAATCCTCAGCAAAATATCTGATTATATTTCTCGTTTTAGCATACCAGGCCACATCATGGCTTGGGGGTCCAATAGTGACTCTTGTAAACCATGCCATGTGAATAATCTGTGCTACATATGTTTTCTAAGAGGGTGTCTTAGGATTTCCATTGCTGGGAAAAGGCACCATGATCAAGGCAACTCTTATAAAACAAAACATTTAGTTGGCGTTGGCTTACAGTTTCAGAGGATTAGCCCATTGTCATCATGAGAGGAAACACGGCATCATGTAAGCAGATTTGGTGCTGGTGAAGAAGCTGAGAATTCTACATCTTTATCTGAAGGTAGACAGGTGGAGACTGTCTGTGGTTAACACTTGGAGTGACTTGAGCATTTAAGACCTCAAATCCCTGCCTCTTGCTGTAAGAAGACTTGGAAACACGTCTAAGAAGGCCACACCTTTTAATAGTGCCACTTCCTATGGCCAAGCATTCAAACATGAATCTATAGAGGCCATACCTATGCAAAGCAGCACAAGAGGACTATAAACAACTTAGCTCTATAAAATTGCCCAGAATCACTCCTAAGAGACAGTTACAAGTGGTTAAATGTCAAGTACAATATCTAAGTTCTTCTCGTACTATGAATCCACTCAGATATCCCAGGGTGGCACCAGCTACTATTTTGAAAGGTATTTGGTTGTATGCACTTTCATCCTCAGAGTGGATGATGAGTTCTGAAGTTGCAGTAAGTGGTCTGTTGTACCGTCTCTTTTATTCCCCTTTAAATTCTTAAAATATGCAACCTACATTGTAAACTATTCATATCGAGTTCATATTATCCCTCTCCTCAGAATCCACCAGAACAAAATCCTACGTGTACCCATATGGATTACTGTCACTAACTGCAAAATGACACCCTCTGGCTTTAGATCATCCCGAGATTTTCTAGCCTAATATAAGATAGATCACCAATAGTTAATGCCTGCAGCAATAGTCCCCACCAATGATGTGTAAGAACTAATGAATAAATATTTTCAGGGATGTGTTCTCCATAATCCTACAAAGGCTCCATAGTGGTACTGAGTCTCAGTTGTCCATAGTTGGGGTAATATACTCCCCAATGCATTCTTCATTTTCCTAGTTCTCAAGCCTTTCCCCTCATCATTGGTTTTTTTTGTCACACACACACACACACACACACGTCCAAAACAAATGAAGAAAACATTTACATTTGCTCTGCAATTTTCAAGGGAATATTTTACTTGATATCTAAAATCTGCTGCCATCAGCCTGCCCTTCACCTGCTGCAATGGTTCTAACTTTATAGTTTGCTTTGACTGATTCAGAACATAATCCAGACTCCCAAACTCATGTCAACCCTATTCCATCACAAACGTCTCAGAAACTGTCTTTTCCCCAACATATTGAACTATCTAACTTTTCTTAACTCAGTGGCATCTAGACTAATAGTGCTAAAGTAACATGTATAGAAAGATGCACCTGGGACCCAAATCAGATTGTTACTGCCTGAGGTTCCATTCTCTCATTCATCACATAGCAGCATTAATAGAGTTGCTGAGAGGCTTGAATGGAATCACTTTGTTGTATTTAAAATAGGCACACAACATATTTTTAGTAATTGAGCACATGTGTGACTCCTTGGATGTTTAGCAGAGAAACTGAGATCTCCCTCCTTCTATAAGTTAGTTTTTATAAAGGGCCAAGATGCTTATCCAGCCACTGGAAGAACCACTGCAGGTCAGTAATAAGGGCCATTCAGCTTAAACACTCAAGAGACCAGTGCTTCTTCAACCCTCACCTTTCACAATCTCTTGAGGCTGCACCTGACACAGAAGCATACACTCTAGTCTCCTTCTCCCTTCCGAGGCTTGCCTGAGATGTCACTCATGACAACTTGCTTCTACTGGCAGAAAAGAGCCTTGAAGTAGCTTTCTTGGATCTTCCATGAACTAGCAATGACTCCAGAAGATAGAGCTAATGCTAGGTTAGCCTCAGAAACATCAGAATATTTTTATTTACAGTGAACACAGCACAGGAGACATCAGTCCACAAGAGGAAGGAGGGAAAGGCTTACAGTTTTGAAAGAATGAACCATGCCTCCGACGTTCGACTTTCCACTGATAAGCATGTTTATGTGTATGTGTTTTGCCTGCCTGAATGTATGTGCACCACATGAATGCCTAGTGCCCACAGTGGGAAAGAAAGCATCAGACACTCTGGAACTAAAGTTATGAGCAATTGTGAGTCACCATATGGCTAGAAAGCAAAACCAAGTACTCTTCAAGAACAGCAAGTACTTGTCCATCTCCCCAGCCCCAGAATTTTAAATGATTCAACTACAAACAGCACTATATTAAGTCTATGTCCAAGCATCAGTCTCAAAATGCAACATCTTGACAAAATATCAGATACACCAAATATTTTGTTTTTCTCATTGTTGAAACAAGAGTACCAAACAAATCAAAAGTACATGATCATTATAATGAGCCTTAACTATACATTTCTTGTTTGTCTTAACAAGTATTCTCGGGTGAAAAATGACACATATGTGTATCTGTTTTATCACTTTAAAACAAATACTGCACTTATAGTCTTTTTAATTGCCATCTTGGGTACAAGAAATTTTTGTTGTCTAGGTGGTCTCTCTGTGTTGTTGACATTGTATCTCATAGCTATTGAGCAGTTACCATGTGTCAGGGACCTAGGTATTTCATATGAATTTTAACATGTAAACTTCTTAGTTGCAATAAGAATAGGTATTGCTCTGCCCATTTTCGATGAAGATACTAAGGTTCCAAGAGTTAAACTAGTCAACCCAGGAAGCTACCCTTGTAAGAGAGAAAACTAGAATTTAAATTTAGTACTGAATCCAAAGCACATAATTCTAACTGCTATAATATGCAATTCTGATTTTAGTACAAGATGAAGTCTGTCTATGTAGTCTCATCACAGAGTGACAAATGACTTCTCCTTTTCTGTTTTGTTTTGTTTTGTTTTGTTTTGTTTTGTTTTGTTTTGTTTTGTTTTGTTTTTGATTTGACAGCCAGGAAGCTCATGAACAAAAGCTAGTGTGCAATGCCACTCATTCTAGGTTTCCTTCTGTTATTTTCAATTTTACTTTTTATCCCTTTGGTTATTCCTAAGAATGCATCTACAGTCCTGATGATAATCATTATATTTTATTAAACAATTCCGCAGAACTGTAGATCATGCCTTTATTTCTCTTAACACTTATCTGTTTGAAATAATCACCATGTAAAACAGTCAGTGAATATAGAAAGTAATGAGAAAAAATAAGGTTTTTTTAATTTCCTAGATGATTTAATATTTTATTTATTAATTATTAATTTCCTGATTATGCATATTATCCATATGCATACGTAGAGTGTGTTGCCTCTTAAAAGTATTCTAACAGAAAAATATTCATGGATGATTCTGTGATAAATAATGCATATTGATCATAAGCACCCATTCTGAAAACCCATTAAATATATTGATCTGACTTTAAAAGGGAATCTGCAGCCAATGAAGCAGAGTGATTCACTGCTTTCAAGAATAATGAAGACAGATGCAAACTAAATGAGTCGCCGAGCATCCCAAGGACCAATGGAAAAGTTTGAAAAGTGAAAGATGTCATGAAAATCAGATTATATTACTGAGCTGGTGACTTGCAAATCATTAGGGAAACCATTTAGATGGAATTGGCTGGTCTCTAGGACATCTGGCCTGTCATCAATAGCAACTATATCTACAGAAACTGTGGTCAAGTGGTGCTTGAAGATATAAGGAGTAACTATCCAGTGATCTTAGAAAAAGTCATAGCTGTTCCATCGAAACATAGTTTTTACTAGACTCCTGATGCTTTATGATACAGTGTCCCTATATTCTAAACTTGTTCCTCCAACGTATTCTACAGTGAGCTGCTTTTGGCTATCTCCTCCATAGCATGGATCATGAACAACTGCACTTCTCAACTTCCAAGAAAATCCTCACCTTAAATTCACCTTCTTCTGGGTTCCACATTCCAATGTAGCTCTTTTCAGTCTTCCTTGGACCCCAGTAGCCTCTTCCTGTCAATGGTTGCTTGCTTCTTATCATTTTCCTCTCCTTCAATGTGGCACTGTGACAGGAACTTCTGCTATTAGGACCTGCAGCTGGGCCAGGTCCTCGTGGTCTGCTTCTGCCTGAGAATCTAGTCTTCTGGCAGACCACACACTTCTCTGTCTCCTTTGATCATCCATGAACACAAAATCCTTGAATATGACTCCTGGGAGTTTTATGGCTGAAATTTCCATTTCATTTTAGGTTTGCCTATGATGGATTTCCTAATCATTTTATGCAAATTATACCATGTTCAGTTTCTAGATGAACACTTAAGTTTTTCAGCCACAATATAGTTCTCCTGTGAGTTTTTTTATGCTAAATGGGAATGTGTCTTTCCTGCTGATTGAAATATCCATCTGTGCCCTGGTCTAATAGGCCATATTAGTCACAGTATGTACATTTGAATTGACTCGTCAAACCTGCCAAGGATATCAAAGCATCTCTCTGAGACCTGCGGTGACTGTTCAAGTTGACTTGGGTCCTATAAACTTGGAAGTTGATTGCATTCAAAAATCTTTTAAAAATACTTATCTCTAATCTGGTCCCTGTTAGATATAAATTTACGTAACATTAAAGCTGGTCCAAAAAAGCCATATTGAAACCAAGTAGTTTATGAACTTATACACACACAGAGAGAGAGAGAGAGAGAGAGAGAGAGAGAGAGAGAGAGAGAGAGAGAGAGAGAGAGAGAGAG
>NW_021604618.1:5648495-5665032 GCF_004785775.1 Grammomys surdaster
GAGAGAGAGAGAGAGAGAGAGAGAGAGAGAGAGAGAGAGAGAGAGAGCTTTGATTAGTCACTGTACTTGGAGAATGATGTTCTTTAAAAAGCCCAGTGCCATATGTGGAATACTTCCCTTTGATTTGTTGGAATCCCCACAAAAAATGGGACACCATTGAGTAGCATAAAGGAATAGCCATTCAGTGATCTAGGAAAAAAATCATAGCTGTTCCATCCAAACAGTTTTCACTAGAGACTACTGTTGCTTTCTGATACAGTGTCTCTATATTCTAAACTTGTTCCTCCAACACATTCTACAGTAAGCTAATTTTGCTTCTTCTAAAGCATAGACCCTGAACAACTGCATATTTCAGCTCCCAATAAAATCCTCACCTTAAATTCATCTTCTTCTGGGTTCCACAGTCCAACATAGTCCTTGTTAGGAGACAGAGACATTTGTAGTCTGCCAGTACACTAGATTCCCAGGCAGAAACAAACCATGAGGACCTAGCCAAGTTGCAGGTACTAATAACAAAAGACCCAGCTGGGGCAGAGTGCCATGTAGAAGGAGACTACAATGATAGTTGATAATAGTCCCCTACAACAATGAAGGCTATTTTTATTTCTCTTTTTTGTCCACCAGAACTTGATGGTAAGACCCTATTTCTGAAGATACCACATACTTCAGTTATGTGACATGGAGGCATCAACCTGCTATTAACCAGGAAACTTCCTTGTACTGGTGAGCTTTCATAACACTGGGAGGTGCTGTACAGGTCACTAGGGAATAAAGGTGATTAAAACTCTTATCCAGCTTTGAACCATGCCAGCTACAGTAATGGCCATTCTAGCAAAATATGTCCATTGATGTAATGGTAACATAAATGTAATGGGTAACCAACTCTTTTCTGATTAGATTTATGGCCCAGAACAGAAGAGAAGTTCATGTCTACTACTGAAATTTCATCCAAGATCCTATTATTTGGGAGCTCATAGATTCTAGAGGTAAATCTATAGTTACTATTTTCCTAAACTGACATTTTATAGAACTACCTTCTAAACATGTATTTTTATACTCAGAGATTAATACAGCTTTCAGTTTTCATAGAAGAAGCACATTTATGCAGTAGAGGATGGTTAATACAGAGATACATAACTGGTCAAAGTAGTCTATGGAATTCCAAAGGTTGGGAAGGACCAGACTAAAAACAGTCTCTTCTGGACTTGATAAGACCAATGTATTCATGAACTCATGACAGCTGCAGTTATCTGCATATGACCTACACAAGATCAAGATAGTCTACATTCAAACAAGGGTGAGAGATGGTCACAGGTTCCCCCATCCCTAGTTGAGGAAGTACTGGAAGTTAATGGCAGGTAGGGGAGGGAAGAGTTGGTTTTCTTTAGGGTTCTGGTCTCTGGTAAATTGACTGTGCTCCAGAGAGTAGAGCCATACCTAAAGTTAGGGAGTATTAATTGAACTCAGTTAGTTGTTAAAAAATTTAATAGAAGACATGAAATTGGAAGAAGAATGTTGAGAAGGGTTATCAAGAAGAAAGTGTAGGAGAGCGTGAGGGTCAAAACTATCAAAAGACAGTATGCATATATGAAATTCTCAAAGAATAAAGTAAATACTACATTAAAAATATCTTATATACTCTTTCTAAAATATGAATGTTCATATCTGTATTTCACCAAAACTTTAAGGAGATAACAGGCCAATGTTTATAACTGGACAGAGAGAAAAGCCCTAAATGTCTTACAGATGTCACAGGATTTCTTCTTTGTTTTTGTTAAGGATGACAATTGAGATTTGCAGGTAGACCTTCCTTCCTCCACTTGGAAATGTCATCCTCAGTCTACCATGCAGAGCTCACCTGTCTGCCTCCCTGAACTAACCTCATCCTCTTTCAGATTATTTCAGTGCCTTCATTCTTGGACCAAACCAGTGAAACTTCCATACTTTTGAGACCTGAGCTCCCAAGAAGCACACAGTAATTGACACTTTATAGTAACACACATACACACACCTGACAGCATCTTCTAACTTGGCTTCAGATGTCAGCCTTAAAATTAAAAATAGGAGCTTGATATGAGCACAGGTGTCCTATTGGAATCATCAGAGAATGAATAAGTTCTAGCCACAGGACATAGCTTCATTGGTTACTTGTGTATGAACCTTCCCTGAAAGCCCGGCAGATTGTTATAAAAGCCAGGACTACAATGTAGTTAGAACCATTAAAGGAAGGCCCATAGCTTGTACTCTCAAGTATTCACCATGGGCAGTTGTCTTACTGGTACACCTGCTACAACCAGCTGGTAAAGCTGAAGTACTCTCCCTTGTCCCCTAGCTGGACAAAAGCAACCCAATGCCTTCAACAACTGTAGGTTCCCAAAAAGTCGCTGACCCTTGATACAAAAGTTTTAATGTATATTTTAATAATACAATATACTGAGCACCTATCTATTAGAAAAAATTAAATAGAGTCACATCAAGCCATAAGGCAACAGCACTGCCATCTTGAGAGTTACTCTGGTGGACATTTCTATCTTAGCATACAGTGACACTATAAAATGTGGCACAAAGTCCAAGATTCATTTAAAAGGTACAGATGGAGCTTTAGTGCCTATGGGCCAGTTCATCAGGATATTTGATTCCATGGTGAAAATGCCAAGCAAAATTGGTTCCAAGGAACATTCTTTTGTGGGAGCCCAACCACAGTGAAAATAAAACGTAGTTCTATTCTATCTGAGAAAGAGACATTCTCTGATGGAGAATGTGGTGTGGGTCAGACATAGATTAGGAGGGGGAAAAAGTGTCTGCATCCAATCTTATCTGATCATGCACATTATTGGTGCTAGAGGCTTCAATCATGACCTCTGCAAAAAACTTATCACCCTACACACAAAGTCCTATTAAATTATGTCTTATCTCGATAAATGTTTGGTAAATGTTCAGAGTAATATATTAGCTGGAAGGGAGGTTTATAAGTACTGATTCTTGGGGCCAGTGTTTGCCAGAAGCATGGCTCTTGGAATAGACTACAAGATGAAGCCTTCTAGGAAAATCTGTTGAAATGTATTACTAGAGTACGCATATGGGAGGAAGAAGAGCCAATTGCTAGGCAGCCAGAAAAGTAGGTCATCCAACAGAGGACAAGGAGCTTCTGTGAACCTTTAGAGAGGTTTCAAACAGAAGCAAGGAAGCCAGATTTTCATAAAGGATGGTCAGCCACTGAAAGATGAGATGTCTCTCTTTAGCCAAGGTCAGTTTCCAAAGAAGAAGACACTAGAAGCCGACAACCACCAACACTTTCAGAAGCTGGGGGATTAGATGTATCATCTTGAAAGGGAAACAGGGGAGTCAAGCAGCACACCACAGTATGGAAAACATCAAATAGTAGTGGAGATCAGTTTTCATTTCAAGATTACATGAAGGGTTCAGTAACTTTTCTATCACCATAACCCAACCTTAGAACATTTATGCAGCTTTGGGGTTCTAACATAAACCAATTAAAAAGGCTTCCTATTAGAAAGTGTATACTTTGCTTAATCAATAATTAGTCAATGCAGCTAATCTATTTTTTTTTTTTGAAGATTTCAAGAAGATGGTAACAGGCTTGTGACAAGGGTGAGATAAACTGTGAGGCCAATGCTATATAAAGTAGATTTTCCTTTTCATCAGGGCTTCCCTAAAAAGGAATCCCCCTGCATATGAGCCCTAAGTGTTTCTCTGAAGTAACCTGAAATCACATGGCATTGTCCTTCTGCAGACAAAATGTCCAGGAAAATCAAATAATAATGTCTGTTAAACAGATGCTATGTCTGTTTCTATGATGAATTTTCTACATGCATTATCACCCCAACCCTAAAAATAACTTGAGATATAAATTATTAATACCATCATTATCCACAAGAAAGAAATAATTTACAGAAAAAATAAAATATTCTGCTTACTCATATAGAGTATATATGACAGAACCTAAATTCCAAATGATTCTACTCAAAGTGTATGTATAGAAGTTATTCTGAATATTCTCCATCTGTCCTCATAGACATCCCCTCTCCATCCTGCTTGGTGTCCGTGTAGGTGACTTCTAAGGACTCCGTCACCTAAGCCCTATTATCTTCTTCTGTACCCAGTTCAGCTGACTGACAGATATTATTAGTAAGGAACCAGAAAGTAAGAAGAGTCTAGGAATGGAGCATGCTACCTGTTTCGCTCTGTTCAAGATCACAAGCTAGCAGTCATTTCTCTCCTTTACCAAATGATCTTTCTTTAGCTAGATATGTAGCTGGATTCTGATGAGCAGTCCTCCTTCAAACCGCTGTTGCTGATTCTGAAATAATTCTCCATCCGTTGTTCAGGTCCCTTAACTTTCTCTGAAGTTTTACTAATATTGTCTAAATTTCTTGTGGATCCAGAACATGGGCCACAGGGACAGTGTCACATGACATACATATAAGATACTCAGTTAAGAAATGATGATTACTGTTCCTTTTTCATGGATACAGAGCAAAGCAGATGAGTAACCAACTCAGAACCCCGTATTGACTCTAAAGTGAGACGTACCACTCAAAAGATTTGGGTGGAAGGATGATGCACGTGAACAGAGATATGGCTACTAAATTAATGTTCAGAATTCACGGACCTGCTATAAAGAAGGCTAACTTTCTATATCTCTTTTTTTCTTGTGATCATTCATTTCTGGTAATTTATTCTTACAAGCAATTGTTTCTTACGAGACTCTGGTATCTTTCATTTAAAATTGCATTTCTTTTGGGAAACTGACATTTTTAGATGAGGTCTGCCACCTCGTCCCATTTCCTTCTCTAGGTATAAGACAGTGTGTGTGATGTTCCTGTGGCTGACAACCTGGAGTATGATGGAAAGGGTCTGTGCTATTCTTATTCAAATGGCCTCTGTGAGCTCATTATAGTTACTTCAGAAATCTGAGAATTGGAGTTACTATGGACATGAGCCTCAGGTAGTCATCACACACAAAAAGGAAAGAAACTGTAGAATGGGAGGAAAGAGGGAGATAAGGAAGGAGCCATTTAAAAATAGTCTTACCACTAACGATTCAGAACCTTTGATATGGACATTTATTATAACTCTTGATATTTCTAATAAGATCAAATCTGTTTTAATATTTAATCTATTTCTATATCAATTTCTTCTGTTTTCATACTCTTTGCCCAACTAACTTACTACTATTTCTAACCCTCACTGCTTGCAAATAAAGGAGGACTAGACAAGACAAGATTATTCCTAAACCTGCTACTAGCTCTCCTAACCTGTAGCTCTTTTTTTCCTACCTTCTTTTTGGTTATTTTATTTATTTACATTTCAAATGTTATCCCCCTTCCTGGTTTCCCCTCCACAAACCCCCTAGCCCATCCCCTCTCCCCCCTGCTTCTGTGAGGGTGCTCCCGCACCTACCGATCCATTCCTGCCTCATCAACATAGCATTCCCTATGATTGATCATCAAGCCTCCACTGGACCAAGGGCCTCCCTCTCATTGAGGCCAGATAAGGTCATCCTCTGCTACATATGCAGCTGGAGCCATGGGTCCATCCATGTGTACTCTTTGGTTGGTGGTTTAGTCCCTGGGAGCTCTGGAGGGTCTAGTTGGTTGATATCATTGTTCTTCCTATGGGGTTGCAAACCCTTTCAGCTCCTTCAGTCCTTCCCCTGACTCCTCCATTGGGGTCCCCATGCTCTGTCAGATGGTTGACTGTAAGCATTTGCTTTTGTATTGGTCAGGCTTTCACAGAGCCTTTCAGGGAACAGCTATACCAGGCTCCTGTCAACAGTGCTTCTTCACATCAGCAATAGTGTCTGGGTTTGGTGTCTGTAGATGGGATGGATGCCTAGGTGGGCCAGTCTCTGGATGCCCCTGCTCCATTCTTTGTCCCTGCATTTTCTTTAGACAGGAGCAATTCTGGGTTAATATTTTTGAGATGGGTGGGTGGCCCCATCACTCAACCACAGGTCATGCCTAATGGCTGGATATGGTCTCTACAGGTTCTGTCTCCCCTCTGTTGTGTATTCTGGCTAATGTCCTCCCTGTTAGGTCCTGGGAACCTCTTGCTTTCCTGGCATCTGAGACTTTCTAGTGGCTACCCCTAGTTCCCCATCCCCAACTGCTACACACCTCCATTCAATACCCTCTGTGCTTCTCCCCCACCTGTCTCTTGCCTCCCTTTCCCCTCCCCCTCCTCTCTCCCTCTGACGTACCTCCCTCCCTCTACCTCCTCTAATTATTTTGTTTCTCCTTCTAAGTAGGACTGAAGCATCCACACTTTGGTCTTCCTTCTTCTTGAGCTTCATGTGGTCTGTGAGTTGTATCTTGGGTATTCTGAGCTTTTTTCCTAATACCCACTTATCAGTGGGCACATGCCAGGTCTACTCAGCTATTAAAAACAATGACTTCATGAAATTCTCAGGCAAATGGATAGAACTAGAAAATATTGTCCTTAGTGAGGTAACCTGTAGTTCTTAATCAGCACTGGGCTTTGAAAGTGATTCCTCACCACAACTCAGGCCAGGGCAGAGCTGGCACTCCAGACCACCTTCCACAACCAGAGATAGCTTGACTTCTAGGTGCTCCGACATAACCATGCTCACAGGGAAGACACTACCCCTGCCTCAATACCTGGCCTAACTGGGACCCTCAAGGGGCCCAGCAGAGGCGGGCCCTATCCATGCTGCCCTACCAGAGACACATCTTCTTTCTGGCCCACAACTCATCCCAGGTCAGAGCCAGTGCTCCAACTCACCCCCCAAACACACAAACACACACACACACACACACACACACACACACACATGGGGGGGGAACCTTGATTCCTAGGAGCTCTGTCACAATCAGGCTCACAAGCTCACAGGAGGGACAGGATCCAGTCAGAGATAGCAAGGCCAGTTAAGACCTGAGATAACCAGATGGCAAGAGGCAAGGGAAAGAACATATGCAAGAGAAACCAATGCCACTTGATTCCATCAGAACCCACTTCTCCCAACATAGCAAGCCCTGGCTACCCTAACACATCTGAAAGCAAGACTCCAACCTAAAATCCCAACTCATTATGATGATAGAGGACCTTAAGGAGGACATAAATGACTCGCTTAAATAAATATAGGTGAATACAGGTAAATAGGTAGAAGCTCTTAAAGAGGAAACACATAAATCTCTTAAAGAAATACAGGAAAACAAAATCAAACAGGGGAAGGAATTGAACAAAACTATCCAGGATCTGAAAATGGAAATAGAAGCAATAAAGAAATCACAAAAGGAGGCAGCTCTGGATATGGAAAGGCTAGGAAATAGATCAAGAGTTACAGATGCAAGCACCACCAACAGAATAAAAGAAATAGAGAAGATAATCTCAGGCTTAGGCAATACCATAGAAGATATTGACACAACAGTAAAAGAAAATACAAAGTATAAAAAGCCCCTAACCTAAAACATTCTGGAAATAAGGACAGGATGAAAAGTCCAAACCTAACAATAATGGGAATAGAAGAGAGAGAGGGAAGATTCCCAATGCAAAGAGCCAGGAAACATCTTTAACAAAATCATAGAAGAAAGCTTCGGTAACCTAAAGAAAGAAATGGACATAAACATACAAGAAGCTTGCAGAACACCAAATAAATTCGACTAGAAAAGAAATTCCTCCCATCACATAATAATCAAAGCAATAAATGTATAGAAAAAAGAAAAATATTAAAAGTAGTAAGGGAAAAAGGCCAAGTAATATATAAAAGCAGACCTATCAGACTTCTCAACAAAGATGCTAAAAGCCAGAAGATCTTGGACAAATGTCATACAGACTCTAAGAGAACACAAATGCCAACCCTGGCTACTATATCAAGCAAAACTCTCAATCACCATAGATGACAAAACCAAATTTAAACAGTATCAGTCCACTAATCCAGCCCTACAGATGATAATAGAAGGAAAACTCCAACACAAGTAGGGAAACTATACCTACCAAAAACCAAGAAATTAATCATCTCACATTAAACCGAAAAAAAGAGAACCAAACAAATGCAATACCACCAGTAACAACAGAAATAACAGGAATCAACAATCATTGATCTTTAATATCTCTCAACATCAATGAACTTGATTCCCTAATAAGACATAGGTTAACAGACTGTATATGTAAACAGGATCCAGCATTTTGTTGCATACAGGAAAAATACATCAGTGACAAAGACAGATGCTGCCTCAGACAGAAAGGCTGGAAAAATTTTCCAAGCAACCTGTCCCCTAAAAAAGCTAGAATAGTCATTCTAATATCCAATAAAATAGACTTTAAACAAAAAGTTATCAGAAGAGGGGGTAGACACTGCATACTCATCAAAAGAAAAATCCAAGATGAAATCTCAATTCTGAACATCTATGTCCCAAATGCTAGGGAACCCACATTTGTAATCAGAAACATTACTAAAGCTCAAAACACACATTGCATCTCACACATAATAGTGGGAGACTTCAACACCCCACTCTCACCAATGGACATGTCATGAAAATAGAAACCAAACAGAGGCACTTGCAGCACTCAGTCCTTCGTGTTTCTCCCTCCTTGTCTCTGCTCTGTCTACCTCTGCCATCGGCCAAGCTGACATTACATTGATTGGACTGGCTATCATGGACCAGAACTTAATTTTGAACATGAATAATCGTGGATTTGTGGACTGTACTTTCAATAGGACTGTCTCTAAAGTCGATGACTTCTTGGCCAATGAGGAGAAGGGAACCAAAGTGCCCTTAAATAACATGATTTCCAAGCTGAAGAAGCAGCTCTGGATCACACTGTGTGTGAAGGTTGGACAAGCTGTGAATGATTTTATCGAGAAACTAGTACCCTAGTACTAGTACTAGGACACTGGACATCATCATTGAAGAAAGAAATTCTGAATACCGGGATACAACAAGAAAATCCCAGGACCTCAAGGCCACGGTCATCTTGTTTGTGAGGAGAGGAGTCAGTGGTGGTGAGGAAGGGGCTCGGTATGGGCCATCACTCATGCCAGTAGGGAAAAAGAGGCTTGGCCCCAACATCAAGACTACCTTTCAAGCCATCGCTGCAAAAGTAGGACCAGAGAACCCTGCTGTGTCTGGGTGGGAGACAAGGGGGCATGGCACTTTGTGAAGATGGTGCACAACCGGATAGTGTATGGCGACATGCAGCCGAACTCCAAGGCTTACCACTTGATGAGGGATGTTCTGGGCATGTGGCATAAGGAGATGGCTCAGGCATTTGAAGAATGGAACAAAACAGAGCTTGACCCGTTCCTGATTGAAATCACTGCTAATATTCTCAAGTTCCGGGACACTGATGGCAAAGAGCTGTTAACAAAGGCCAGGAACAAAGCTGGACAGACGGGCACTGGGAAGTGGACCGCCATCTTGGGGCTGGAGAACTGCATGCCAGTCATCCTCTTTGGAGAAGCTGTCTTTGCTCGGTGCATGTCCTTTCTGAAGAAGGAGCAAGCTCAGGCCAACAGAAAGCTGAAGAGTCCCAAGTTGTTCCAGCCAGAAGGCAGTAAGAAGTCATTCTGGGCGGATATCCATAAGGCCCTCTATGCTTCCAAGATCATCTCCTAAACTCAGGGCTTTGTGCTGCTCAGACAAGCAGCCACTGAGTTTGGCTGGACCCTCAATTATGGCGGCATTGCCCTGATGTGGTGAGGGGACTGCATCATCCAAAATGCTTTCCTGAGAAAAATTAAAGATGTGTTTGTGCAAAACCCGGAACTTCAGAGCCTTCTTCAGAGATGACTTCTTTAAGTCAGTAGTTGACAACTGTCAGGACTCCTGGCGACAGGTGATCAGCACTGGGGTGCAAGCAGGCATTCCCATGCCCTGCTTCACTACTGCCCTCTCCTTGTATGATGGGTTCAGACATTAGATGCTGCCAGCGAGCCTCATCCAGGCTCAAAAAGACTACTTTGGGGCTCACACCTATGAACTCTTAGTCAAATCAGGAGAATTTATCTACACCTGGACAGGCCACAGTGGCAGTGTGTCATCCTTTTATAAAATGCCTAGTAGCCCTTTGGTTTTTCCCTCCCTCTCAGCAACAGGACAGCCTCTGTGGCACTCAGCACCCCTCTTTGCCCTAGTTCCTGCTCAGATCTCTTAGCCAAGTGTTGGCCGTGATTGCTGAAGAAGTCACCAAGGTCTGTAGTTTCTGAACCACTATGTGCTCCACCTCGATCGTTTGCTCTGCCCAGGAACTGCCCTCGTGCACCACTGCGTGACCACTCCCTGACTGAACTGTGGTGTGTGGGTCAGACAAGCTGCAGCTCTTAGCACACAGAGGGAATGGATGTGTGGGATTGTACAACCTGGACAGTGGATCATGCCTGTGGGTCCTGCTGAAAGCCACTTAGTAAAAGAGTATATGGCTACACTCTTCTGGGTGTGCCTGGAAGAAAGACTCACACTGAGTTCATTATTGGGAATTGGTTTGTTTTCCTTCAGCCTTTTCATTTTTAACTCTGGCTTTTTTTAAGACTCTAAATAAAACGGCAAATTAAAAAAAAATCTAAACAGAGACATAATAAAATTAACAGAGGTTATGAACCAAATGGATTTAACAGATATCTACAGAACATTTCACCCTAAAACAAAAAAAATAAATAAACTTCAGCACCTCAGGGTACTTTCTTCAAATTTGACCATATAATCACACAAAAAACAGGCCTCAAAAGGATACAAGAAGATTGAAATAATCCCATGCATTCTATCAGAGCACCACGGACAAAGGCTGGTCTTCAATAACAGAAAGCCTACATACTCATGGAAACTGAAAAACTTTCTATTCAATTATAACTTGGTCAGGAAAGAAATAAAGAAAGAAATTAAAGACTTTCTACAATTTAATAAAAATTAAGGCAAAGCACACCAAAACTTATGGGACACAATGAAAGCAGTGCTAAGAGGAAAGTTCATAGTACTAAGTACCTTAATAAAGTAATTGGAGAGATCCTACACTACAACTTAACAACATATTTGAAAGCTCTAGAACAGAAAGAAGCAAACACACCCAAGAAGCTTAGATGGCAGGAAATAATCAAACTCAGGGCTGAGATCAACCAAGTAGAAACAGAGAGAACTATACAAAGAATCAACAAAAACAGGAGCTGGTTCTTTGAGAAAATTAACAAGATAGATAAAGCTTTAGCCAAACTAACAAGAGGGCTCAGAGACAGTATCCAAATTAACAAAATCAGAAATGAAAATGGAGACATAACAACAGAAACTGAAGAAATTAAAAAATAAGAGAACCTACAACAAATCTGGAAAGTGTAGGAGAAATGAATGCTTTTCTAGACATATACTAGGTACCAAGGTTAAATCAGGATCAGATAAAGCATCTAAATAGTCTCATAACTCCTAAAGAAATAGAAGCAGTCATTAAAAGTCTCCCAACCCCCCCCCCAAAAAAGCCCAAGACCAGATGGCTTTAGTGTAAAATTCTATCAGACATTCAAAGAAGACCTAATCCCAATACTTCTCAAACTATTTCATGAAATAGAAACAGAAGGAACACTACCCAATACACTCTATGAAGCCACAGTTACACTGATACCTAAACCACACAAAGACCCAACAAAGGAAGAGAACTTCAGACCAATCTCCCTTATAAATATTGATGCCAAAATACTCAATAAAATTCTCACAAACCAAATCCAGGAACACATCAAAACAATCATTCACCATGATTAAGTAGACTTCATCCCAGGGATACAGGGATGGTTCAATATACAAAAATCTACCAATGCAATCTACTATATAAACAAACTCAAAAAAAAACCAAAATGAGAATATCATTAGATGCTGAAAAATCCTTTGACAAAATACAGCACCCTTTCACGTTAAAAGTATTGGAGAAATCAGGAATTCAAGTTCCATACATAAATATAATAAAAGCAATATATAGCAAACCAATAACCAACATCAAACTAAGTGGAGAGAAACTTGAAGCAATTTCACTAATATCTGGGACAAGATAAGGCTGCCCACTCTCCCCCATCTATTCAACACAGTACTCAAACTTCTAGCCAGAGCAATTAAGCAACAAAAGGATGTCAAGTGGATACAAATTGGAAAGGAGAAAGTCAGGATATCACTATTTGTGGATGATATAATAGTATACATAAGTGACCCCCCCAAAAAGAAAAAATCCACCAGAGAACTCCTACAGCTGATAAACAACTTCAGCAAAGTGGTTGGATACAAAATTAACTCAAAAAAAAAAAATCAGTGGCCTTCTTATATTCAAAGGATAAACGAGCAGAGAAAGAAATTAGACAAATGACACCCTTCACAATAGTCACAAATAATATAAAATATCTTGGTGTGACTCTAACCAAGCAAGTAAAAGATCTATATGACAAGAACTTCAAGTCTCTGAAGAAAGAAATCAAAGAAGACATCAGAAGATGGAGAGATCTCCCATGTTCATAGATCAGCAGGATTAACATAGTAAAAATGTCCATCTTAGCAAAAGCAATCTACAGATTAAATGCAATCCTCATTAAAATTCTAACTCAATTCTTCACAGAAATAGAAAGAGCAATTCTCATCTTTTTCTGGAATAACAAAAATCCCAGGATAAAGAAAACAATTCTCAACAATAAAAGAACTTCTAGGGGAATCACTATGCCTGACCTCATGTCATACTACAGACTAATAATGATAAAAACTGCATGGTATTGGTACAGAGACAGACAGGTAGATCAATGGAGTACAACTGAAGACCAAGAAATAAACCCACACACCTATGCACCTATGGTCACTTGATCTTTGACAAAGAAGTCAAAACCATCCAGTGGAAAAAAGACAGCATTTTCAACAAATGGTGCTGATCTAACTCGTGGTCTGTATGTACAAGAATGCAAATCAATCCATTCTTATCTCCTTGTACAAAGCTCAAGTCCAAGTGGATCAATGACTACCATATAATACCAGATATACTGACTCTAATAGAAGAGAAAGTTGGAAAGAGCCTTGAATACTCTGGCACAAGGGAAATTTTCCTGCACAGAACACCAAAGGCTCAGGCTCTAACATCAACAACTGACAAATTGGACCTTGTGAAACTGAAAAGCTTCCGTGAGGCAAAAGACACTGTCAATAGAACAAAACAGCAACCTACAGATTGGGAAAAGATCTTTACCAACCCTATACCTGATAGAGGGCTAATAACTAAAATATACAAAAAACTCAAGAGGTTAGATTCCAGAGAACCAAATAACCATATTAAAAATAGGGTATAGAGCTAAATAAAAAATTCTCAACTGAGAAATCTCAAATGGCAGAGAACTATCTAAATAAATGATCAACTTTCTTAGTCATCAGGGGAATGCAAATCAAAACAAACCTGAGATTCTAGCTTATACCAATCAGAATGGCTAAGATGGTCTGGCCTCAGTGAGAGAAGATACACATAACCTTAAAGAGACTTGAGGCCCCAGAGAGTGGGAAGGCCTGGCAGGGAGGGGGTGGAGGGACATCCTTTTGGAGATGAGGGAGGAGGAATGGGATGAGGAACTGTTAGAGGGCTGACCAGGAGGTGGAAAAGAAAGAACAAAGATAACACAGATGATAGTAGATGCTGGCAAGGATGTGGAGAAAGATCAACACTCCTCCATTGTGGGTGAGATTGCAAGCTGGTACAACCACTCTGGAAATCAGTCTGATGGTTCTTCCGAAAACTGGACATAGTATTACCTGAGGACCCAGCTATACCACTCCTGGGCATATACCCAGAAGATACTTCAATATATAACAAGGACATATGCTCCACTATGTTCACAGAAGCCTTATTTATAATTGAGCAGATGTCCCTCAATGGAAGATTGATGATACAGAAAATATGATACATATACACAATGGAATACTACTCAGCTATTAAAAATGATGACTTCACAAACTTTGTAGGCAAATGTATGGAACTAGAAAATATCATCCTGAGTGAAGTAAACAAACAAGACCCAAAAGGACATAAATGGTATGTACTCACTAATAAGTGAATATTAGCCCAAAAGCTCAGAATACTCAAGATACAACTCAAAGACTATATGAAGTTTAACAAAAAGGAAGGCCATAGTGTGAATGCTTCAAACCCATTTAGAAGGTGAAACAAAATAATCACTGGAGGTACAGGGATATGGGTGACTTGGGTGGGAGATAGGAGGTGGAGAAAAAAGGAGGCAGGATCAGGTATGGGAAGACACAGGAGAGAAGTCCAGAGGGCCAGGAGAATGAATAGAAATAAGTAGCAGTGGAGGGTGGTAAACTTGGGAAACCACTAGAAAGTCCCAGGTACCAGGGATGCAAGAGGCTCCTAAGACCTAATGGGGATGACATTAGCTGAAATAACCCAACGGCAAGGAGATAGAACCTAAAGAGACAACCTCTAGTAGCTAGGCATGGTCCCTAGTGGAGGGAAGGGATCACTCATCCATCTCAAAATTTTTAACCCAGAGTTATCCCTGTCTAAAGGAAATGCAGGGACAAAAATTGAGCAGATGCTAAAGGAAAGGCCATCTAAAGACTGCACTACTATGTGATCTGTTCCATTCACAGACACCAAACCCTGATACTATTGCTGAGGCCAAGATGTACTTGTAGACAGGACCCTGGTGTGCCTGTTGACTGAGAGACTCTACCAGCATCTGACTAAGATGGCACTCATAGCCAACCATTGGACTGAGCCCAAGAATCCCAATGGAAGAGTTAGGGGAAGGGCTGAAGGTACGGAAGGGGATTGCAACGCCATAGTTTCAATTAATCAGATACCTCAGAGCTCCCAGAGACTAAACCACCAATCAAAGAGTATACATGGACAGGTCCATGGCTCGAGCTACATATGTAGTCAAAGGCTGCCTCATCAGTAGGAGGGGAGTCCTGTGGAGGCTTGATGCCCTAGAGAAGGGAGATGCTAGAAGGGTGAGGCATGGGTGGGTGAGCACCCTCTTAGAGGAAAGGGGGAGGGGAATGGGATGGGGGGTTCATGAAGGGGATACCAGGAAGGGAGATAACATTTGAAATGTAAACAAATAAAATGATTAATTTAAAGAAAGAGATATTCCTCAAATGTCTGTCTCCCTTTGCATCTGAGAGGTTTAAACACCAAGTATGAAAGAGTATTACGATTTTATTTACTCAACCATAACCATTTCCTCTTATTCTTACAGTGGCTGTATCAGTCTTCTTTTTGTTTCTGAGATTTTTGTTTGTTTGCTTGCTTGCTTGCTTGTTTGTCTTGAGGAGGTTTGGTGCTGGGGGGGGGTGGAGGTAGTGGAGGTGGGGGGTGGTAGTGATGGTATGTAAAAGCATAGGGAGGTTGGAGTAGTCTTTTCTCAAAGATTCCAAAACCTACCTAGAACAAATATGAGTTTATCATCAAAAAAAGAAAAAAGAAAAGAAAACTCACTTCAGTAATAGGATAAAGAAATCTGAGTGGCATATACCTGTGATTGTTATCTGGACCAAGTTCAAAGGCTCATGATAAAAATCCTTAATTAACACCCTAACACTTCCATTAATGCTGGTGTCAGGAAGCAAAACATTACATTTGGGGTCTAAAGTTTTCCACTTGCCAGATGTTATTATCCAGGCTTTTAGCTCTGTTGTTGATTGGAATACTGCCTTCTGCTTATCTTACACGGAACAAATGGAAAAGGAAGAAGAGGGGTAGTTTATAAGGTACTACAATCTGTCACACTGAGATCAGAGAACTCTGAGAAAGCTGAAAGGTGTGTCAGACCTAATGAAGCTGTATATGTGACATCCCACACGTATACAGATGATGAGAGGATGAGACAGACCTACAGGAACATAAAGTAGAATGCAGTTCAAATACATTTCAAGCCACAAACAAAACATTGGCTTAAAGCACTGCTTCTATCTGGAGAGACCAAGAGAATGAGATTCCTGAATCTCATTCTTTAAAGGACTAAGAGTAACCAGCTCTCAAAGGAAGGGTGAAATAGATGTGTTTCCTCTGGACATCATCACAGACACCCGTCACTCTGGAAACTAACCAGCAGAGCTAGTTCCTGATTATGCTTTTCTGTAGAACTCTCAGGCATGTCACTCGTAACAGAACACTGGATTCTGCTGTATTCTAGGATGAGAAATACCATCTAGGCTTCCAGTTCTGTGGGTAGTTAAAAAAGAAGTTACAGGTTAGGGAACATTTGGAGCAGTAATATACATGTAGAACATGAGGGTTTCCTAGACATTCATTCTCTGTGACACAGAGAAATACATTTGCTGGAGAGGCATACTCTTAGAACTGGCCAATGATGTTCTGCATTGTTCTTTTCATATTTAGCACCATTTTGGCCATAAGATTTAACAGTGCAAGCAAATATCTTTAAAACTCCAGGACATCTACAAAGTCACAGGTCATGCTGCTAAGATGGCAAAAATATATACATGAAAAATACACCAAAGGGATTTCCTATATTCAATCAGAGAGGAGAGAGAGAGAGAGAGAGAGAGAGAGAGAGAGAGAGAGAGAGAGA
>NW_021604618.1:5665042-5679202 GCF_004785775.1 Grammomys surdaster
GAGAGAGAGAGAGAGAGAGAGAGAGAGAGAGAGAGAGAGAGAGAGATCAAGTCCAACAAGTCAATTTGAGTGTGAGTGTCAAAGATCACAAACTAGTAGTCCCTTAAGCAAAATTTTGTAAACAGATGCAACTAGACTAGAAAAATATTGTAGGAATTTAACAGAAATACCATTAGTGAAGCTAGGCGTTTCCACCCATCCCTTGCTTCTATCTGATATTTATACTGATCCATCTCAATCACTTTTAGTTTTATAGAATCCAGAAGCATATACATTTGTAACTTTATGTTATTTAGGATTCTCAGTTGAAAACAGTATGATTCTTTGTTTAAGCAGAAAGCAACCATGTGTTAAAAGATGCAAAATAGCTCAGCCAATCACAGAAGGAATAGAGAAATGAAGGAAGCACGCTTAGGCAGAAGCAGGATAGTGCCTAGAAGGGAGTCTCTCCATTAAAAGTCCCACACAGAAGCAAGAACTGGGCACAGTGGGCTCTGTCACACTTCCTGTGACACGACCACTCTAGGAACTCTTAATCCACTGTGCGTTAGTCACTTGCACATGGAAAACTAAATAAAAATTATTTGCTTAAATTAATAAAAAAAAAACTTTCCTCAAGTGTTGGAATAATCACTGCATAGTACTGTGTTGTAATTTAAAACAGGAAAACACCAAAATTACACGAAACCATGAAAAACAACAAAAGATAATTAAACAAACATGAAGTAATAAGCGTAGAAATTGGTTGGATAAATGACTCAGTCGTTAGGAATAGGTGTCTCTGACTCTTTTAACTGATTTGGGGACCCTTTTCCTCTAACTAGATTGCCTCATCCAGTCTTCATATGAGAGTTTGTGCCTAGTCTTACCGTTTCTTGTTGTGCCAAGTCTGGTTGATATCCATGGGAGGCCTGCCCTTTTCTGAAGGGAAAGAGAGGAGAAGTAGATCTGGGAAAGACGGGAATAGGCAGGGAGAAGTATAAGGAGGGGAAATGGCCATTGAGATCTACTGTATAAGAGAAAAATAGACAAAAGAGAAAATTGGGAACAAAAGAGGGAGGGGGGAAGGAGGGAGGGAAGGACGGAGGGAAAGAGGAAGGGAGGGAAAGAGAAAATATAGTGCTCTTGAAGAGGACCCAAGTGTGATTTCCAGCATCTGCCACTAGATACTCACAACCACACATAATTCTAGCTCCAGAGGATCCAACACCCTCTTCTGGACTCAGGCACTTGCACTCACATGCACACATGTATACACACACACACATACACATACACATACACACACACACACACACACACACACACATACACACACTTTTTTAAAATTCTTTTTTAAAAAGACAAAAAGATACAGATAAAAAAAGATATATAAGAGTGGTTCTTACCACTGATTTAAAAAAAAAAACTGTTTCCCAGCAACCAAGGTAAAATTGGGAAATGAATGTGCCTCATGACCTCCCTTCTTTATTAAAGACATTTACTCAGATTTCCAGAGAACCAGACTTACTTCCTAGCTTTGAAGCCAGAAGTACTTATAACAAAAGTCCATTGAACAACAAAATGGTGCTATCATTTATATAATGATAAATGGTGCTATCATTTATATAACTTATAATTTATGAATTATATAATTTATATAATTTATAAATAATTTATAAATATAATTATATAATTTATAAATAATCATTTATACTTATTTAACAAAAGTTTAGAAACATAGCCATTCTGTTTATGATCATATCATCTATCAAAGTTTAAGGGATGATTTTTAAACTTTAGTTTTGTGATGGCATTTTCAACTTCTGGATAATACATTTCAGTGGGTGGTTGGCTCATAGTGTGCTTTGAAACCATGGCAAAGTCTAACAGATCTGATAAAAGATAAATAGCTCAACTGTCTCTAATACAGAAATGCCAATTCTCTCAGCAGGACTTTTGATGAGCAACAGTAAGAAACATACTGACATCCTTCTATCCAAGGTACCGAGGCCAGTGGCACTGATGATGCTTAGGTTCTCAAGTGAAAGCAGCAACCCAGTACTGTACTACTGAATAAGCTGTCTGACGCTGTTGTCTAACCTGAATGCAGGCAACACACTGGAGAAGACGAAAAAGGGGTGCAGAGTTTGTATTCTTCTTCCCAAATGCTCATTTTGCATTATGTTAAATACTTGAATAAGAATTCAATAGACTGCGCTGAGTCCTGAATACAAGTCATATGATAAGGAAACAAAATTAGACAGAAACAGAGAGTCCTCATTTCCATCCTCTTAGCTAAATTCTGTGACATTGGAAACTCGGGACCAGTCCACCTTGACCAAAAGAAAAAGAGGACAAGGCAGCAGCTGACATGCATCTCCTCTTCTTTTAGACACTATATGTTTTTTTTTTTTTTTGCTACATTGATAGTTTCCCCCAGATTCTAGTGAGTCCAAGCAACACCAGTTATTTTAGAGTTCTTTGGCTTATAAACTTGGACAAAATTCTAGTTTTGGGTCTCTGACAAGGCTGAAGTATCCCAAGGCTTAAGTGGAAACGGGTTCACTTCCAAAACCACTCATGTTTCTGGCAGGATTTGGGTCTTCCTGGGCTGTTGGACTGAGAGCTGAGTTCTTTGTGAGTGGCCCATCTACTGGTTTCCTGTGGCTTCTTGACATAAGTATTTCTCCGCTGGCAGCCTACAACACAGGATCTGGATTGATCTGAGTAAGAAGGGGGAAATAGAATGCTATCAACCCTGACTTAGCATCTTTTATAGGTTAATGTCAGAAGTGACATCTTCTCACCTTTGATTTAGTATTCTCCTTGTTAGAGAAGTAAGCAACTAGGGTCAGCCTACATTCAAGAGAAAGAACGTACAAGACTGTCAACACCAGCACATATGTATCACTAGCCATTTCCGAAGCTGCAAACCACCAGCATAGTTCCTACAGCCTGGAGGCTAAAGTCAATTATGTCAGTAATGTCAGAGTTACAGTCGTGGCCCTCAATAAGACCTAACAAAAAGAGTCTTTTCAAACAAAGTATTAACATTGAAAGCATGGTTACCCTCACTTCAACATGGTAACTAAGACACAAGGAGTGGGAGACACTTATTCTTACTACTTCAATCAGTTGTTCTTATACCAACTGCAATATAGGCATAAGAAAGGGTTCTTCCTTTTTGACACTCAGGAACTGGGTCAAAGGCTCCCAGCACTGGCTATTCTTCAACTCATTGATGGGGCATCCTGCAAGTGAAAGGACAGGAACCCATCATCCCATCCTCAACCCCATGTCAGACAAAATAGTATGACTTGATCATGTATTTTTTAATTCAAGTAGTTAGTAAATAAAAAGAATCAGGTATTTATTGAAAAGTACAATTCTATCAAAAGTAGTTTGAAAACAAGTCACTGTAATCACAAGCCACACGACAACCAAGACGTGTTCTGCTGCTAAGCAAAAATCTAAGAAGTCAGATATCAGTTAGGTATAGTGACCTATACTTAGAAGGCAGAAGCAAATGGATCTCTGTGAGACTGAGGCTAGCCTGATCTACTCAATAAGTTCTATACAAGCTAGAGCTACACTGTGTGACCCAGTCTCAAAATGACAACAACAACAACAAAAATTAGTTATCTTTCCAATAACAAAGTCTAGGCAAATTAACAGTATACTGTTATGTGGCATTTGGGTTGGATTGGGGCACTGGGACAGATCTAGAGATGAAAAGACTAAAAACTAGACTAGAAGCTCATCTAACAATCAAGCATGACCTCATGGGCCCATTTGTTTGGAAAAACATTCTTGGAGCAATGAGCTACAAGCGGGCACAGGTGGCCTTGTTTGGGAAAACCATATGCAGGTTGAAGATACATGCCAAACAAGCAGAGCACAGCATCCTTTCAAATTCTGTTATATCTCTACTCTTCTAAATAGTGTGCATCTAATTCAATTGCAGAGGGCCATGCAGGAGGAATGACAAATGGCTTTAGAACCCATGGAATGTGCTCAGTGGTTACCACAGCCACATGGGTAAGCTACGGTGTGGCATGGCCCTGAGGACCATGTGTCTTAAGGGCATCATGCTGCTATGGAGTTCTACTGGGCTTGCTGCCCTCACATCCCTCTTAATCTAAAAATTATATGAAAATCTTAAGAAGGCTTCCAGCCCCTCACTGGGCAGTATTTCTGGCACTCGCAACGCTAATGCTTGATCTCTTATAGGCATTGCTCCTGGAGCAGATTATGATTCTGTCACCACCCTAGGAAAGAACTTAGAGACGTAGATTGTCTACAGTGACCACCACCCTTAGAAAGCATTTGAAAAAGATAAAATTGTTAGTGAAGCTAGATTGAGATGTTCTTATTGCTGGCTCTGATGTAGAAAATCTTAGGAAACAATTTTAAGCTCGTAAAGGCACACTCTTTTTTAAATTTTTTTTTTTTTACTTATTCACTTTACATCCCACTCACTGCCCCCCTCCAGGTTACTCCCTCCCACAATCCTTCCCCCTGTCCCCTACCTAATTCTTCTCTGGGTAGGTGGGGCCCCCTTGGTTATCCCTAAACCCTGGCACTTCAAGTCTCTTTGAGGCTAGGCACTTCCTCTCCCACCTAGGCCAGACAAGGCAGCCCAGCTGGTAGAATATATCCCACATACAGGCAACAGCTTTTGGGATAACCCTGTTAGAGTTTTTCAGGATCCCACATGAAGGTCAAGCTGCACATCTGCTACATATGAGAGGAGCATTCTAGGTTCAGCCAGTGTACTTTCTTTGGTTTGTGGTTCAGATTCTGAGAGTCCTAAGGGTCCAAGTTAGTTGACTCTGTTGGTCTTCCTGTGGAGTTCCTCTGTCTCCTTTAGAGACACACAATCCTTCCTCCCATTCTTCCATAAAAGTCCTCAAGTTCCATCCACTGTTTGGCTGTGGATGTCTGTATCTGTCTAAGTTAGCTGCTGGGTGAAGCCTCTCAGAGGACTACATGCTTCTGTGTGCAAACATAACAGAGAATCATTAATAGTTAATTAGGGATTGGTGCTTGCCTATGGTATGGGTCTCAAGTTGAGCCAGTTATTAGTTGGCCATTCCCTCAGTCTCTGCTCCCTCCCACACGCCTGCAATACTTCTAGACAGGGTAAATTTAGGGCTGAAAGTTTTATGGTTAGGTTGGTGTCTTTATTGCTCCACTAGGGTTCCTGTATGGATATAGGAGGTAGCCTCTCCAGGTTCCATATCCCCAATGTAGTAAGTCACAGCTGCAATGTTTTGTATATGCTTGCCCCAGGGAGTGGCACTGTTGGGAGGTGTGGCCTTGTTGGAGTGGGTGTGGCTTTGTGGGTGTGGGCTTTAATACCCTTGGGACAAGCATATACAAACCAACACAACAGCTAAAGTCACCACCATTGATTCTTGGGTGCTTCCCTTGCCACAATCCATGTTTCATCCTGGAGATGCATCTGTCTCAGTCAGCTGCTTGTTGGGCCTCTCAGAGGACAGCCATGCTTGACTCCTCTCTGTAAGTACACTGTAGCATAAGTAATAGTGCCAGGCCTTGGAATCTCTCCTTGAGATGTATCTCAAGTTGGGCCAGTCACTGGACCTTTTATCCCTCAGTCTCCTCTCCATTTTGGTCCCTCAGTTCAAGGTTACTTTTAAAGATAAATAATAAAATAATTACTCCTTTCCTTTTAGCAGCAAATTGCTGCCTGGCAGTAAGAGAAACTGACTGATAAAACTACCTTGCTTGCTTACACTTTATTAATATATAACAATTTGCTTAGTTATGTATGTACAGGGGTTTTGGTAATAATTTGTTTTCTTTACCTGTACTGTGTAATGTTATTTCTTATAAAGTTATTGGGAAACACACTGCTTTTCCATAATTGTTTACTAGAAGAAAATTAAAATGTAATCACATTGTGATCTGATAATGCTTGAAAGATTTGGCTGGGGGATATAAGCTATGGAAGAAAGAATAAAGTATATAGGGCTAGGACATTGTTCCTTCCATCAACTATGTGCATGCATGTATGTGTGTAAAGTTAATGTGAAATGGGGCTGGAACACTGCACCATCAACTATGTATATAAATGTATATGTGTAAAGTTTGTTTGAATGAGGATTGGAACATTATTCCTTCCGTCCATCAACTATGTGTATATGTGTAAAGTCTGTGTGAGTGGGGAGCTGGAACATGGTTCCTTCCACTTATCTACTATGTGTATGAGTATATATGTGTAAGGTTTGTGTGAGTTGGGGGCTGGAACATTGTTCCTTCTGTCCATCAACTATGTGTGTATGTATGTATGTATGTATGTATGTATGTATGTATGTATGTAAAGCTTGTCTGGGTGTGTGTTGGAACTTGCTCCATCCATCAGTTGTGTGTATTTATGTATGCATGTGTGAAATGCTTTGGGCTTGCTTTCTGGAGCTTTGCTCTAACCATTCTATGTATGAATGTGTATATGTCTGTCTGTAGGTACGTATGCATGTATGTATGCATGTATGTATGTATGCATATATGTATGTCGGTGTATATAGTTGTGTATATGAAGTTATTGCAGTTTGTATTTGGTTTTATCCACTCAATATGTGTGTTTGTGTATGTGTGTGCATGCACGTGTACGCACGCAGTTTATGTATAGTGTGTATGTATATGTGTATGTGAATTTTTTCTTTTCCCTTTTCTAACTGCTATAGCCCCTACAAGTATATAGATACACTAGAGTCAGCTGCTCTCAACACTGACCCCTCCATCGACTGCCTGCCTCAGTTTAACCTCTGGTGCCACAGCTGGTCTTTGGGTTTCAATAGCAATATTCTCTCAACTCATCCAGTTGGCAAACTTCAAACCAATCATTTTATATCTCAGAGAAACAATACTTTCTCTGCCTCTACACATACACACATAGTTGATGGACGGAAGGAATAATGTTCCAATCCTCATTCATACAAACTTTACACATATACATTTATACACATAGTTGATGGTACAATGTTCCAGCCCCATTCACATTAACCTTACACATATACATGCATACACATAGTATAACTATTAGCCACTTTTATTTTTCCTTTTGAGATCAGTCTATTCAGGTCAACTATTAACATTTTTAGGTGAAATTGTTCAGTGTCATTTTTCTTTTTTTTTTAAATTGGATATTTTATTTATTTAACATTTCAGATGTTATCCTCTTTCCCCATTTCCCTCCCTTTAGGAACACCTTATCCCTTCTTCTCTCCTGCTGTTTCTATGAGGGTGTTCCCCCACCCATCCACCCACTTCCCCCTCCCCACCTTAAATTCCCCCCTTCACAGGACCAAGGACCTCCTCTCCCACCAATGCCTGACAAAGCCATCTTTCACTATATATAGAATTAGAGCCATGGGTCCCTCCACTCTTGTTCCCAGGCTGGTGGTTTAGACCCTGGGAGCTCTGGTTGGTTGGTATTGTTGCTCTCCTCATGGGGCTTCAAGCTCCTTCAGCTCCTTCAGTCTTCTCTCTAACTCCTCCCTTGCGGACCCCATAATCAGTTCAGTGGTTAGCTGCGAGCATACTCTCTGTATATATCATATTCTGGCAGAGCTTCTCAGGAGACAGGTATATCAGGCTCCTGTCAGCCTGCACTTCCTAGCATCCACAATAGTGTCTGCCTCTGGTGATTGCAAATTGGATGGATCCCCAGGTGGGGCAGTCTCTGGATGGCCCCTCCTCCAGTCCCTGCTCCACAGTTTGTCACTGTATTTGCTCCTTTGAGTATTTTGTTATTTTTAAGAAGGATCGAAGCACTCATACATTGGTCTTCCTTCTTCTTAAGCTTCATGTGATCTGTGAGTTGCATCTTGTATATTCTGAGCTTTTGGGCGAATATCCAATTATCAGCGAGGGCATACCATGTGTGTTCTTTTGTGATTGGGTTACCTCACTCAGGATGATATCTTCTAGTTCAGACCATTTGTCTAGGAATTTCATGAATTCATTGTTTTTAATAGCTGAATAGTACTCGATTATGTAAATGTACCACATTTTCTGTATCCATTCCTCTGTTGAAGGACATCTGGGTTCTTTCCAGCTTCTGGTTATTATAAATAAGGCTGCTATGAACATAGTGGAGTATGTGTCTTTGTTATATGTTGAAGCATCTTTTGGGTATATGCCCAGGAGTGGCATAACTGTGTCCACAGGTAATACTATGTCCAATTATCTGAGGAACCGAAAGACTGATTTCCATACCAATTGTACGAGCTTGCAATCCCACCAACAATGGAGGAGTGTTCCTCTATCTCTACATCCTCACCAGCATCTTTTATCTCCTGAGTTTTTTATCTTAGCCATTGTGACTGGTGTGAGGTGGAATGGCAGGGTTGTTTTGATTTGCATTTCCCTAATGATTAAGGATGTTGAACATTTATTTAGGTGCTTTTCAATCATTCAAGTTTCCTCAGATGAGAATTATCTGTTTAGCTCTGTTCCTCATTTTTTAAATAAGGTTATTTGATTGTCTGAAGTCTAATTTCCTGAGTTCTTTGTATATATTGGATATTAGCCCTCTATCATATGTAGGATTGGTAAAAATCTTTTCCCAATCTGTTGGTTGCCATTTTGTCCTATTGACAGTGTCCTTTGCCTTACAGAAGTTTTGATATTTCATGAGGTCCTGTTTGTCAATTCTTGATTTTAGTACATAAGCCATTGGTGTTCTGTTCTGGAACATTTCTTCTGTGCCCATGTGTTTGAGGCTCTTCCCCACTTTCTCTTCTATCAGATTCAGTGTATCTGGCTTTATATGGAGGTCCTTGATCCACTTGGACTTGAGCTTTGTACAAGGAGATAAGAATGGATCGGTTTGCATTCTTCTACATGCAGACTACCAGTTAGATCAGCACCATTTGTTGAAAATTCTGTCTTTTTTCCATTGAATGGTTTTAGCTCCTTTGTCAAAGATCAAGTGACAATAAATGTGTGGGTTCATTTCTGGGTCTTCAATTCTATTCCATTGATCTTCCTGCCTATCTCTGTACCAATGCCATGCAGTTTTTATCACTATTGCTCTGTAGTACAGCTTGAGGTCAGGGATGGTGTTTCCCCCAAGAGATCTTTTATTGTTGAGAATAGCTTTTGCTACCATGGGTTTTTTGTTATTCCAAATGAATTTGAGAATTGCTCTTTCTAACTCTGTGAAAATTTGAGTTGGAATTTTGATGGGGATTGCATGGAATCTGTAGATTGCTTTCAGCAAGATGGCCATTTTTACTATATTAATCCTGCCAATCCAGGAGCATGGGAGATCTTTCCATCTTCTGAGATCTTCTTCAATTTCTTCCTACAGAGACTTGAAGTTCTTCTCATACAGATCTTTCACTTGCTTGGTTAGATTCACACCAAGGTATTTTATATTATTTGTGACTATTGTGAAGGGTATCTTTTCCCTAATTTCTTTTTCAGCCTGTTTATCCTTTGAGTGGAGGAAGGCTACTGATTTGCTTGAGTTAATTTTATATCCAGCCACTTTGCTGAAGTTGTTTATCAGGTTTAGGAGTTCTCTCGTGGGAGTTTTGTGGCCACCTAAGTATGTTATCATATAATTTACAAATAGTGATATTTTGACTATTTCCTTTCCAATTTGTATCCCTTTGACATCCTTTTGTTGTCTAATTGCTTTGCCTAAGACTTCAAGTTCTATATTGAATAGGTAGGGAGAGAATGGGCAGCATTGTCTGTCCTTGATTTTAGTGGGATTACTTCACGTTTCTGTCCATTTAGTTTGATGTTGGCTACTGGTTTGCTGTCTATTGCTTTTACTATGTTTAGGTATGAGCCTTGAGTTCCTGATCTTTCCAAGACTTTTACCATGAAGGGGTATGGAATTTTGTCAAATGCTTTCTCAGCATCTAGTGAGACTATCATATTGTTTTTTTCTTTGAGTTTGTTTATATAGTGGATTACATTGAAGGATTTCCCTATATTGAACCAACCCTGCATTCCTGGGATGAAGCCTACTTGATCATGATAGATGATAATTTTGATGTTTTCTTGGATTCAGTTTTCCAGAATTTTATTGAGTATTTTTGCATCGATATTCATAAGGGAGATGGGTCTGAAGTTCTCATTCTTCCTTGGGTCTTTGTGTGGTTTAGGTATGAGCCAACTGTGGCTTCATAGAATGAATTGGGTAGTATTCCTTCTCTTTCTATTTTGTGTAATACTTTGAAGAGAATTGGTATTAGGTCTTCTTGGAAGATCTGACAGAATTCTGCACTAAAACCATCTGGTCCTTGGTTTTTCTGGGTGGGAAGACTTTTAATGTCTATTGCTATTTCTTTAGGGATTATGGGACTCTATAGGGAGTGTGAATATAAAATGCCTTGGTGTGAATCTAACCAAGCAAGTGAAAGATCTGTATGACAAGAACTTCAAGTCTCTGTAGGAAGAAAATATCTGGGCCTGATTTAACTTTGGTACCTGGTATCTGTCTAGAAAATTGTCCATTTCGTCCAGATTTTCCAGTTCTGTTGAGTATAGGCTTTTGTAGTAGGATCTGATGATTTTTTTAAATTTCCTCAGTTTCTGTGGTTATGTCTCCATTTTCAGTTCTGATTTTATTAATTTGGTTACTGTTTTGTGCCCTCTTGTTAGTCTGGCTAAGGATTTATCTATCTTGTTGATTTTCTCAAAGAACCAGCTCCTGGTTTTGTTGATTCTTTCCATCATTCTTTTTGTTTCTAGATGGTTGATTTCAGCCCTGAGTTTGATTATTTCCTGCTGTCTACTCTCATGGGTGGGTAGATTTGCATCTTTTTATTCTAAAGCTTTCAGGTGTGCTATCAAGTTGCTAGTGTATGCTTTCTCCAGTTTCTTTTTCTAGACACATAGAGCTATGAGTTTTCTTTTAAGCACTGCTTTCATTGTGTCTCATTATTTTTGGTATGACACGCCTTCATTTTCATTAAATTCTAAAAAGTCTTTAATTTCTTTATTTCTTCCTTGACCAAATTATCATTGAGTAGAGCATTGTTCAGTTTCCATGTGTATATGGACTTTCTCTTGTCTTTTTTGTTGTTGATGAACAGCTTTAGTTCGTGGTGATCTGATAGGATGCATGACATTAGAGAAAACTTCTCTAAGCTAAAGGAGGATATACCTGCCCAGATATAAAAATCATACCAAATACTAAATAGACATGATCAGAAAAGAAATTCTCTACAAATAATTATCAAATTACTAAATATACAGAACAAAGAATGAATATTAAAAGTGGAAAGGAGGAACCTTAAAACCAAAAGACAGAGCAACCTGAGGCAAATTTAAGTTGTTCACATTGAAGATCTGCTTGAGAGAGTGGGAGTCATATGCTCATATGTAGGATTTGTATGCTTCCTGGGCAGACTTGTGGAGGAAGTAGTTCTTTTCTATCAGCTTTTCCAGCTGAGACTGAATATCAGAAACTTATGTGGACTTTTTCTTGTTTTTGTTGTTATTGATGACCAGCCTTAGTTCGTGGTGATCCGATAGGATGCATTACATTATTTCAATCTTTTTGTATCTATCCAGGCCTGTTTTGTGACCAATTATATGGTCTATTTTGGAGAAGGTACCATGAGGTGCTTAGAAAAGGTATATTCTTTTGTTTTCGGATTAAGTGTTCTACAGATATCTGTTAAGTCCATTTAGTTCATAACTTATCTTAGTTTCACTGTGTCTCTGTTTAGTTTCTGTTTCCATGATCTATCGATTGCTGAGAGTGGGGTGTTGAAGTCTCCCATTATTATTGTGTGAGGTGAAATGTGTGCTTTGAGCTTTAGTAAAGTTTCTTTTATGAATGTGGGTTTCCTTGCATTTGGAGCATAGATATTCTGAATTGAGAGTTCATCTTGGTAGATTTTTCCTTTGTCAAGTATGAAGTGTCCTTCCTTATCTTTTTTGATAACTTTTGGTTCAAAGTCAATTTTATTCAAAATTAGAATGGCTACTCCAGCTTGTTTCTTGGGACCATTTGCTTTGAAAATTGTTTTCCTGCCTTTTACTCTGAGGTAGTGTCTGTCTTTGTCACTGAGGTGCATTTCCTATACACAGCAAAGTGCTGTATCCTATTTATGTATCTAGTCCATTAGTCTATGTCTTTATTGGGGAATTGAGTCCATTAATGTTAAGACATTTTAAGGAAAAGTGATTGTTGCTTCCTGTTATTTTTGTTATTAGAGGTGGAATTATGTTTGTGTGTCTATCTTCTTTTGGGTTTGTTGAAAGAAGATTACTTTCTTGCCTTTTCTAGGGTGTAGTTTCCCTCTTCGTGTTGGATTTTTCCACCTATTATCCTTTATAGTGTTGGATTTGTGGAAAGATATTGTGTAAATTTGTTTTTGTCATGGAATATCTTGGTTTCTCCATCTATGGTAATTGAGAGTATTGCTGGATATAGTAGCCTGGGCTGGCATTTGAGTTCTCTTAGAATCTGTATAATATTAGACCAGAATCTTCCAGCTTTTATAGTCTCTGGTGAGAAGTCTGGTGTAATTCTTATAGGTCTGCCTTTATATGTTACTTGACCTTTTTCCCTTACTGCTTTTAGTATTCTTTCTTTGTTTTGTGCCTTTGGTGTTTTAATTATGATATGACAAGAGGAATTTCTTTTCTGATCTAGTTTATTTGGAGTTATGTAGGCTTCTTGTATGTTCATGGGCATCTCTTTCTTTAGGTTACAGAAGTTTTCTTCTGTAATTTTGTTGAAGATATTGACTGGCCCTTTAAGTTGTGAATCTTTGCTCTCTTCTATACCTATTATCCTTAGGTTTGGTCTTCTCATTGTGTCCTGTATTTCTTGTATGTTTTGGGCAAGGAGCTTTTTGCATTTTGCATTTTCCTTGACCGTTGTGTCAATGTTTTCTATGGCATCTTCTGCATCTGAGTTTCCCTCTTCAATCTCTTGTATTCTGTTGGTAATGCTTGCATCCATGACTTCTCATCTCTTTCCTAGGTTTTCTCTCTCCAAGGTCATTTACCTTTGTGATTTCCTTATTGTTTCTACGTCCATTTTTATGTCCTGGATGGTTTTGTTCAATTCCTTCACATGTTTGGTTGTGTTTTTCTATAATTCTTTAAAGGATTTTTGTGTTTCCTCTTTAAGGGCTTCTACCTGTTCACCTGTGTTCTGTATTTCTTTAAGGGAGTTATTTATGTCCTTCTTAAAGTCCTCTATCATCATCATGAGAACTGATTTTAAATCTGAATCTTGCTTTTCCAGTGTAATGTGGTATTCAGGACTTGCTATAGTGAGAGAATTGGGTTCTGATGATGCCAAGTAACCTTGGTTTCTGTTGCTTACCTTCTTGTGCTGGCTTTTGCCATCTGGTTATCTCTAGTGCTATCTGCACTCACTGTTACTGACTGGAGCCTGTCTGTCCTGTTATCTTGGTTGTGTCAGAGCTCTTCAGAGTCCAACTGTCTCTGTGATCCTCTGATCCTGGGTTTCAGAGCTCCTGGGAGTCAGGCTGCATCTGAGATCCTGTAATCCTATGATCCTGGGAGTGTTAGAGCTCCTGGGAATCCAGCTTCCTCTATGATCCTGGAGGTGTTTAAGTTCCTGAAAGTCCAGCTTCCTCTGGGTATTGTGGGATTGGTTGCAGAGGTAGCACCCAAGGTCTGTTCAATGTACCAGCTCAAATCAGAAGGAATCTGTGCCAAATGGGTCAGGGTATGGTGTCTTCGTGGGAGCCGACCAGCTAGGAGTCAACTGCTCTGGATGCTGTGGATCCTCAACTGCTCTGAGTGAAGTAGATCCTCTGAGCTGGATCTGAATATGGTGTCTTCCTGGGAGTAGACCAGCTATGACTCTGCCCAAGCAGGAAGGACCAAGCAAAGTGGCGGAAGGGGAGTGCGTTTAGTGAATGATGGGTCCCTAGTGTGCTGCCAGTCTCCCAGCTGCAACTCTGGGACTTAGGTCGTGGGGGAAAGGTCTTACCAATTTCTCTGGGTGCAGCCGAGCCTCTGGGATAGGTCTGAATACAGTGTCTTTCCAGGAGCAGCAGTGTTATTTTTCTGATGGTTAAAGTTCTTCAATCATCCAACTAAAAAGACACTTCATCCTATAGTCTTTTTCTATGGATTTTGTTTGTATGGGGTTTTTGGTTTGGTTTGGTTTGGTTTGGTTTGGTTTGGTTTGGTTTGGTT
>NW_021604618.1:5679212-5697327 GCF_004785775.1 Grammomys surdaster
TTGGTTTGGTTTGGTTTGGTTTGGTTTGGTTTGGTTTGGTTTGGTTTTGGTTTTGGTTTGTATTTCCATTTCATATCATCATAGACCGCTTGTTTCTGACAAGATTAGAGTCATTTTAGTACCTCTGCTTTATCCAAACATGATGCTAAAATTGATAACTTAGAAACTGTAGTTTATCTGTGTGAACAACACACCCATGAAATGTTAACTTCATTTCTTCACCCCTCCTTATAGTTAGCAAGCAGAAACCATGCAGGAGTACCCCTTCAACAAAAGCAGATCCAAGAGAAGATAACAGATGGCATTTATTCTGATTCTGGAAATCCATATGCACCTTTGAATTTCTTTGTTTATAGGAAATATTGAAAAATGATGTTTTTCCACTGACAAGGGAAACAAAACAAGAAAACACACCTGGATTAAGAAGAGAGATGGTCTATAGAGAGACTAACAGTGTGTAACTTGACTTAAGGAAAAAAAGCTAGGTTTGAGGATAAATGTCATCACAATTCTGTAAATATGAATTTGGTGATTTATAATGTAAGCAATGAGTAGAGCCTCTCTAACAATAAACTTTTCATGTTAAAAATAATTTAGGCTGAATAAACTAAATATACTTTAAAATTCTGGGCAGTAACTCCAGAAATGAGATTTGGTTAGACAGTGACTGGCAAATGTTAGGAGAAAAATGCATATATTTCTTGATTCCTCTTTAACTTAAGAAGAAAAAAATGATGAAAAGGATAAACCTCTTAGGATTTGTCAAATACCTGAAGGACAGTGTGGCTCCCAAGATTATTTAGTCAACATTTTTAGATGTCTGCTGTGGTCCATGATCTGTGTTTAGGTGCTAAGAGTATAACAATAAAAACTAATCATTATTGTTTGAATGCTCACTGCATGTTGCTTACTGGGATAGGGTTTCATGTACTACTTTGGTTATTTATTCTAACAAGTGGAAGAAGTTGTCTCCATGAGGGTTTACATTGCACCGATAAAACACAAGTACCAAAATCCACTTGGGGAGGAAAGGATTTATGTCAAGCTTACAGTTTAACATCATACTCAATCACTGAAGGGAGTCAGAAAAGAAACTGGAAGCTAGAACTTAATGAAGCAAAGGCCATGATAAGGTGCTGCTTCCTGGTTTGTACCTCAAGGCTTGCTCAGCCTGTTTTCTTATACCACCCAGGGCCACCAGCCCAGGGATTGCATTGCACATAGTGAGGTAGGCTCTCCCACATCAATTATCAATCAAGAAAATTCCCTTCAGACATACATGACTAGAGAAGAATCCAGTGGTGGTATTTCCCAATTAATATTACATCTTTCCAGGTAATCCTAGATTGTCAAGTTAACATAAACAACTAGCCAGCACTGCAGATCATTTTGGTGTTGGTGCTTATAACTTCACATATGTATAATATTTTTTTTTCTATACCGTACTCTCCCCTCCTCAACTTGTTGATGCTCCTGTCTAATCCTTTGCAGATTCGTGACCTCTTGTATAACAATTATTTTTCTATGGTCATACACATACCCATATATAATATATATACATATATATTTATATACATACATCCTATTGGATCTATTTAGTGCTGATTGTATGAACATGTGCAAGAGACTGACTATTGGGATTCCATAACCTCTCAAAGAGCTCATCCCTGGAGAAAACTAACTCTCTTGCTCCATCTAAGGTTGGGGTCTTTCTTATGATGTTTCCCCATTTTTATTCACATGTTTATTGTTGTGACCACTGTGTAAGAGTTTTTTGTGTAACCTTATTGTTGAAATCTCATGTGTACAGCATCCTTGTCATGTCTAGAAGGTACTACTGACATTGGTCTTCTAGTTCTTACCAATTTTCTACCACATTTTCTATGATGGTTCCCAAGCCTTGGGTATAGAAATTATGTTGTTGATAGATACATTTTTCTATATCTATTTAACACATGAGAATCCTGAGAATTAAGTAATTCTCTGGGATCACAATATTAGAAAGCTCAAAGCCTGAGTTTGATGTTAAACATAAAATTTACCAGACAATGACTATTGGCTATCACCTTCGATGTAGTCTTATACTCAAAAAGCTTGCTATTTACAAAGCAAATGACAGGTTTCAGCTGAGTGGAAAGAACCAAGGAAGAAAATAACAAAGGCCTTAAGCAAAAGTTTAATATTTTCGTTTTTAACCTTCATATGCCAGTACGTTGTTTTTACTCAGACATGAGTGGAACCCGTATTACAATAATGTTTAGAAATAGAAATAATCTTTGAGTCAATCCTTGGACATTGTCTTAGTTAGGGTTTGCATTGCTGTGATAAGACACCATGGCCAAGGCAATTCTTATAAAGGACATTTAATTGCAGCTGGCTTACAGGTTTAGAGGTTCAGTCCCTTATCATCAAGATGGGAATCATGGCAGCATCCAGGCAGGCATGATTCTGGAAGAGCTGAGAGTTCTATTTCTTGATCTGAAGGCAGCCAGGAGAAGCATATCTTCTAGGCACCTAGGAGGTAGGTCTCAAAGTCCATCCATACAGTAACATGCTTCCTCCAACACTGGACCAAGCATATTCAAATCACCACAGACCTCTACCTAGTCATCCTCTTCATAAGTTATTATGGGCTGAGGAGGGATTATTCTCAAAGTCAGCACCACCTAATTTTTATTCATTTTACAGTTTCCTACCCGAGAAATGTCCAATAATTTAGTGGCTCTGCAAATAGCTGGGAGACAGAAAACTGAAAATTTTCATATGAATGCATACATCAAAACATCGTGTTGTATAATTTAAATATATGTGGATTTTTGTCAGTTTATACATCAATAAAACTCTTTCTAGACGAAATGCATGTGTAATCAAATACATACACAATAGCATTAAGAAAAGATGCCTGACCTCTGTGGTCTTTGAGGTCCCCTTATCTATAAAATGAGAACAATGTTTTTCTTAAAGCATGCATTATAGATTGCCAAGGCTCTAAGACATGCAATATGAAGACATCATCCCATGAAAGAATCAATAGCAGTGTCTACCCAGAGGGTTATTGTGAGGATCAAATGAACTCAGTGAAGGGTTTACCAGACATCCCCACTCAGTTTTCACTGGAGCTAGTTCAGGAGATAAAATAGCTGACAACAAAGAACATATTCCTCTACTGATGAAGCTTACAGTGTAGTCTGAAAGTAAATGAATACAGAGGAATTGCATTCACTTAAACATTGCTAACTACTAAGAGGAAGCTATAACTAATCTCTATAATGCTGTCTGTGTAGCTGGGAACACAGAGATGAATAGATGAGTCATGAATGACCTCATTGAAGAAATGATAGTTGAGCAGAGCCCTGCATGACATAGAGGATTTTATGATAGAAAGATCCAGAAGCATCACATCTAAAAATAAATAAGAATAAACAGCAAATGCCATTCGGAGCAGGTAAAACTCAGACATCTGGAAACATAAATAATGCCACTGAGGCTCAAGCACAATGAATAGGGGAGAAAGTTGGTGAAAGAGAAACAGAAGGGAACATGAAACTGATCACACATGTTCTTTTGCACTGAGAAGGTAGAACATACTAGATAGCACTTCTCACTGTGACAAAATATCTGAGAAAAACAACCTAAAGTAGAAAAAAATGTATTGTGCCTCCTACCTTCAGTTCATGATCTGCTAGCTACATAGTTTCTGGGGTGTAGTAAAGGACTGCATGGCAAGAACCATGCATGTGGGGAACCAGAGTTGGCTACCTTGTGATGGCCAGCAAGTAGAAAGAAAGAGAAAGGGTTTGCAGACCAGATCAACCCTTCATGGTCACATCCCCAGGGACTTACTTCCTACAAGACACAACTTTTTAGTTTTCATCACTTTTAATAATGGCAAGAATTGATCAATGAGTTATGAAGTCAGAGCCTTGATGCTCTAGTAACCAATCAAGGCTTGAATCTATCAGCTAATTATCAAGACTTACTTTGGGGGAAATACTTTTCTCTCAAACCATTAACAGTGATTATTATGCTCAACTCTAATGGCTGCTGATGGAAGACTTTAAGAAAGCACCCAGCATAAAACTTATATACATTCTTAACATCTGTTCTAGTTTCTAGAGGAACGAAAGAGGATGAGAAACCAAAAATGCAAAACAGGCTATGGTCCAGAAAAAAAAAAAAAAGACGGTCATCTCAGACATGGGCAGAATCAATAGAACATGAAGAGAAATAAACAAATCCAATATGATATAGAACACTTCATATGAAATAGAATGAAAGGGAAACATAATATCTGGTTTGAAACAGTAATAACTTGATAGTTTGTGATGCCATCTACTTTGAATATATTATATTCAAGATACTCTATTTTAACAATATTTAAGTGGAGTATAGGATTCTGGAACTCATGAAAAAAGTGACAGCTACTTACAGAAATGGATCTGTTCTTTATGAAGAGAAGTAAGTGAAATTACTTTCCTATGTCACGCTACTTCTTTTTCCTATCTGGTCATTTTAATAGTAGAGGCACAAATGATAATAAATTAGGGCAGTCAGAGTTAATATTTTAGTACAGCTTTTATAAAATAAATTTACTCAACCATCTATTAATAATGTCATTATTGTATTTGTCCAATTACATTTGCATGGTTTTGTTTAAATTTTTTTAATTCCAAAGAGAAATCTGAGGTTACTTTAACTGTAATGTATCAAGTGATAAAATTTGTTCTGTGTATGGAATAACATTTAATCTCTTTATTTTTATCTATACAGCAAAGTAATAGATTGCTGGCCACCAAGTACTGTTTTCTCATTTAAGGTTTGATCTCAAGTCTGGTTGAAAAATGACTGAATGATCCATCAATTTTATTGACTTAATTGACTCTTTAAAAATTTATCCTCTATGTCATTGAAACAACCTGGCATAAAAAGAAAGAAAATCCTGATACTTTCCCATTATCCTTAGCTCTATGATTTTGTAGCCTATCATTGAAAATCATGTGCTCCAAGAATTGCAGAAGTCTAGAATAAACTCTTTTAAATAGCTTTATTTTTCTTTGATAATTTGACATGGAAGAGGGAGTTCTGTTAAAACAACTGCAATCCTCTGCTACCCTTCATCCCCAAGGAGCTTCAGTGACTCATCTCCTGCACTCTTTGAAGGACAGTTTTCTTGATGAGATTGGAAAATACATGCGAATTGACACCTACCATACGTGAAAAGACAGAGTATCTTTCGCAAGTCAAAACCTGAGAAAGAGCTCAGAGCCCCTGTTCTTTTCACCGATACTTCTTTATTATCAAAAAAAGATAAAGAGAAGAGATAAAGGCAGCCTGCACATTCTGGTGCTTCCTGGAAGCCCACTCTTGCACTTTATAATATGCAAGTTTATCCTTTGTTATTATTCAGTAGCAGGAATTCTACCTGAAAGTCAACAAAGGTGAGGCATTTGGGGAGCAGAGAAACCCAGGCACATGCTTCAAAAGTGCCGTGCTGTTTTCAGATGGTTCTCAGCCGAGCAGTGTGCATCTTCTCTTAGCCTTTCCTGCTTTGGGACTCACCCTCTCTTTACCCACTAAAGAAAGGAAACAAACAGCAGAGATGAAAGCGAAGCCAGTGGTAGAAGAAAGGATGTTTGGCTTTTTTCCACTTATTTAAAGGATGAACACTCTGAAAGCGATGCCTTTTTTCTACTCAGGGTTTCAGCAGGACTGGAGGGAATAGAAATGTGCCCAAATTTTATTTCTTTTAAAAAGAGTCCTATTAAGACTATCTCATAACCTTACCCCACAAACTCAAATTCATACAGCAATATCTTGGCCAGTAATCATGGGGTTAAAAGGCTACAGAGGACAAGACTTATTATCCAATAAGAACCCTCAAAAAAATTAGTTTTAAGTAAGTTTCCTATTCCCAAGACATCCATTTTTTTTTTTTGCTTTGCACATAATGAATCTTATTTCCTGCAAAACAGCAACTCTGAACTTGTTCTTTTTGAGATATATTTTTATTTTACACCTTTGTATCTAAGGTATATCATCAATATTACAATATCACCTTTGAGCAATACATGGTCTTTTCTTTTTATTTATTCATTTATTTATTACCTAAAACTAAATACATTAACATGCACTATATAATAAGATCTTATTCCATTTATATATGCTCCTAAATAACCAGAGGCTTAAATTATTTCACTTGTATGGACTACGAGTAATTTATTTATGTAGAACCTTGGACAATTTAAGATTAACTCATAATAGGGTTACCAATTTTCATTTAAGTTGTTGTACATTGCTATAGTGCATTCATTTTTAAAGCCACATGGTCTTCCATCTTTTTTTCTCAGTGATCATTAAGTTTATTCTAATTGTTGTGATAATCAACAGACCTGTTACTAAATATCTTTTAAGTCATGCCTGCTTGCAGGATTTTGTGTAAAAGCCCTTTAGAATAAAATGGTGCTGTTATATGGCATTGGTGGATTTGGTGAATTTACTCAATCAGTTTTCTACCATTCCCAACAAAAACATTGAGAAAGTAACTAAGTGCACATTAAGTTCATGCTGCAGAACTATGAGATGAGTTTCACTTTGAGCACAAAAACAAGATGAAACATCTCTCTGCTTTGTGACTCAAGGTAGTTTTAATAAAGAAGTGCCATCTCCTAAGTCTCAGTCACTGTTCTATTGATACAAAGAGACACCATGAATAAGGTAACTCTTATAAAGGAAAGCATTTAATCGAGAGACTTGCCTACAGTTTCAGAGAATTAGTCCATTATCATCATGGAAGCAGACAGTAGCTGATAGCTTTACATCCTCAGTCAGTGGTCAGGGAAAGCTGGAGAGACTATAAGCTTTTTTTTTTTTTTTGTACTTTATTGATTTATTGCTGTTCTTTTTCTTATTAATTAATTATTTTATTTATTGACTTCCCAAACATTGTCTACCACCCAGTCCCCCCTCATAAAGGTCTTCCCCCATCAGCCTTCCCTTTGCTTCTGGGGGTGGGGGGCCTTCCTAAGGCATCAAGTCTCTTGAGGATTAGGCACATCCTTTCGCACTGAGGCTAGACAAGGCAGCCCTCTGCTACATGTGTACAGGGGGGAGGGGGCTCAGACTAGCCCCTGTATGCTCTTTGATTAGTGTCTTAGTCTCTGGAAGCTCCCAGGGATCCAGGATACTTTGGCAGGGTTGGTCTAGGAATCCATCCTATGGGCAGGCACCAAACTCTGACACTATTACTGATACTATATTGTGCCCTATTATTGTGCTTGCAGACAAGAGCATGGCTGTCCTCTGAGAGGCTCTGCCAGCAGCTGACTGAAACAGATGCAGATACTCACAGCCAACCATTGGACTGAGGTCAGGTACCCCTATGGAAGGGTTAGGAAAAGGATTGAAGGAACTGTAGGCAATTTTAAACCTCAAAGAAGACCCCATCTCCTGGACGTTGCAAGTGACACATCTACTCCATTGGGACCTCACACACTCCAATGAGGCCATAGCTCCTAATCATTTCCAAACAATTCCACTCATGAAGACCAATCATTCAAACATATAAGTTGATGGAAGTCATTGTCATTCAAATCACCAATCCCTCATACATGCTATAATCCATATCACCATGGGTGTTCCATAAGGTAACACGTGAACTCAAATTGGAATATTGAATGGATACAAAACAACAGTCAGAAACATGTTGCATTCATTCTTTTTTTTAATTTTTTTATTGGATATTTTAATTATTTACAATACAGATGTCATCCCCTTTCCCCTTTTCCCCTCCCTAGAACCCCCTATCCTATACCCCCTCTTCCTTTAAGCTTTTATACCGTTTTGATTACAGTTGCATTGATTCTTAATTCTGGAACTGTAGAGAGCCGTGGAAAGCAGAGACATGTCTGGCAATCCGATGCTCTCACAAGTTCTGTAATTTACTGTCTTTGTGTGAGGGAAAAGCGCGCGAAGTCACAAGCCCTTCCCGGGGCATATAGGATGGAACAACTTGGGTGATCTTTGTTAATAAACAATACAGATGTAATAGTCTTAAGCAACTATATGATATGTATCTGCACATACATTTATTTCAGTTATTCAGATGGCAACATTTAACTGAGTACACTTCCTTTGATTTTTTTTTATTTGTTCAAATTCAACACTGAAGTGGAAGAAATCATGTAATAGGTCACAGAAGCAGAGCACAAGCACAGCTAACATTCCATGAGTACTTACTACCTCCTAACTACTATTGTATGCAGCACCAGCTAACATCCCATGAGTACTTACTACCTTCTAACTACTGTTGTACGCAGCTCACATCTATTTACTAATTCTATAAGTGAAACCAACGGCAAAGAGTGCTTCAATATGGTCGCCTCCGTGGACCTGGAGTTGAAGAAGGCCTTCACAGAGCTTCAAGCCAAAGTTATTGATACTCAACAGAAGGTGAAGCTTGCAGATATACAGATTGAACAGTTAAACAGAACGAAAAAGCATGCACACCTTACGGACACGGAGATTATGACGCTGGTGGATGAGACTAACATGTATGAAGGTGTCGGAAGAATGTTTATTCTACAGTCCAAGGAAGTGATTCACAGCCAGCTGTTAAACAAACAGAAAATAGCAGAAGAAAAAAATTAAAGAGCTGGAGCAGAAAAAGTCCTACCTGGAGCAGAGTGTTAAGGAAGCTGAGGACAACATCCGAGAGATACTGATGGCTCGAAGGGCACAGTAGGAGTTGCTGGGAAACTTCCTCCCGTCTGATCCCTCCCATCCTGTCAAAGCAGGATATGTGCAGGGTGCTGCCCCGCTCTGCTCAGCGGCCTCATCTCTCCATCACCCTGAACCCCTGAGCTTTCAACAGAGGGAAGACTGGAGGGCAGAAGGAGAAAGCTGTCCAAGCCTGGCACTAAGCATGTGGGCTAGACCAGGTTAGACCAATAAAAAGCTATGTCTTAAAAAAAGTAAGTGAAACCAACTATGAAGCATCATCTTTTTTGATTTCCATTTGTTGATGCAGACATTAAGACACTGAAAGTTAAACTCACTACCCTTGGCTATACATTTAGCAAATTACAGAGGTGGGATCCAAATCCAGGAACTCTGATTTCAAAGCACATGTTTACATCATTACTACATTTTGACACTGCAGTGGTCATTTATTCCTTCAGGCTATATAGCCCCCATATGGACCACACAATCCTTGTAGCCTTGAATAAATCTTTTCCTTCTTTAGGGCTTACTTAGTTTTCTCTTCTAAAAAATGATAGAGATGAATTGCATGCTCTCTACCATAGCTCAAAGCTATGTTATTCCATGCCCTTAAGAATCTGAATATTTTATATGATTATCATTTTTTCATTTAATCCTAGCCAAATTAATACATGAATATGTGAAGTTGAATAGTTAAATATTCATGAGAATAATGCAATGTTATCACCACTTTTAATATCTAGGAGTCTTGCCCAAAAGTCATCAGTCACAAGGGCCAATGGCCAGTAAAGAGCCAGAAGACAAGAAACTGCGAAACAAAACAAAACAAAACAAAATCCTGGGAACAGCATGAAGTGGAAAGAGGCTCAAGTAAAAAAGAGATTAAGAGAAGTGGTTCTTGCTTGGAATTTGTGTCCAAAATATACTTTGTTAACTTACCCACAGACCACGAAAGCCACATGGATTTTGTCTGCAGCCTGCTCAGTATTTAGACCTCTGTTCTATAAGCATATTTACAGCGAGTGGCTATTGAAATCCCCAGCTGTGGAATTTTGAAGCCCCAAGCTGTATTTATGTGGAGGGCTGCTAATCCCTGATCCCAGCTCTGCTCAAGTCTGTAGAAACATTTTGTCTCTGTAGACAAGTCCTTGTAAATCTCTCCTTGTCGAAGGATTTAGTTCACTGATTGTCAGCCATGAGCTACTTCATAAAACAACTCACAGAGGAATAGAGCCTTCTGCTCTGCCTTTGGCGGGGAGCTTGTTACACTAGATAACCTTTTAATGACTGCATTCCATTTTAACTTGGCTCTGGAGAGAGGAACTAGAAAGAAAGGCAAGATCCTTCCTTAATGCTACATTTTTTTCATATTGTATCTACTGAGACAAATTAGAAAAGATGGATGGAGGTCGCCTTGTACCCTGGAATCTCAGGGCCTTATAACATAAAAACAAGCTGGTTACTCACAGATAAGATGACATTTCAGGGCTAAAGAAGCACTGAAATATGAAAAGACAAGGTTTCTAAACTGTAAGCAGCACCATATCCACCTCAGCCTTGGTTTTGATGCATACTATCAGCTGAGATGGACACTTTAAAGTCTGTTGTTGCACTTCTCAATGATTGTTCCTTATTTTAGTAAATGGAAATTACTATTCACCAAAAGAATGTTGGATTAAAGGACAGAAAAGAAAGCATACGGCTGAGCATATTTCTAAAATATTAATGGGAATCCTGTGGGTTTTTTTTCCAGAATCAAGAAGTTAGAGGAGAATATTCTCTCTATGGAAAGCAGGGAAGACGACAGCAATCACTGACTGGTTCCAAACAGAGCAGGACTACACTAGCATATTTCATTTTGATATTTACTTGGAAGATGGGGGTGAGTATGAAAATAAAGCAGAGTTCTAAGAACTCTGGCAAGGAAGAATGCTCTGTTTTGTTCTGTTTTGTCAGGTTTGCACTTTTATTAAAGCATGGATGAAATGTGCATCTGAGCTTTCTGCTCGTTTTCTCTCTGTGCAGCCCAGCTCTCGAATTGGTGACACTTCTATTCAGCTGGATTGCTCATTCCAGGGTGATGTTGTGGTTCTTGGATTTGCAGGTCTTGTAGGAAACATGGAGGTTTTCTCAGCACAGTAAGATCTGGAGCTCAGTGGCTAGCAGTGCACTCCTACTCCTTGACCTCGAGGACCAGAAATCTGAGTGGCAGCTAGCTTTATGTGCTCCCATACCAATGTTGGTTATCAAGATCTCACTCTTGAATCATTTTCACACAACCTTTTTTAGAGGTACCTCTAGGCTTTCTCTAGTCACACTATACTTTGATATATCAATTTACCTAGTACCAGTCAAAACTAATGGCTCCTATTTGAATGCTCTTACGTATCCCAAGAATTCTGAAGCTGTGATGCTGATGAGGAGACAGCTCTTCAATAGGCAAAAGTCACTCAGATGAGGTACTTAAAATCCTATAACATAAAGTCAAAATTAATAATGCACAAACTCAAAATTCTAGATATTATCTTGTATAAAAGATATAACATGATACCTTGGAAAAAAGAATCTAATTAAAATATGACATTATATGTTTAATTTTAAATATCACAACCAACATGTAGTTTGAAAGCTCAGGACATTAGCCCAATCCCTCCATTCCTCCACAGACAGAGAGGGAGAGACAAACTCACTAATCTAATTAGGACAATGAATACTTCTTTTTCTCCCACTAGAGATGTCTGCTCCCTGGGAGTTCACTGTGCCCATCTCCAAGCTAGACCATGTCAGTTTGTGCCCATTAGCAACACTGTATAATTTAATTAAAGACAATGTACCTTGATGGGAGTGTAAAAAAAAATCAATGGAGGTTTTTGAACTTATGTGATGAGATGGAACCATCAAATACATAAGCACTCTATCAGAAAGTTTGCCATAAGCCTTCCATAGAGACTCTCTCCATGTACACACACTCTAAGAAAATATGAAGAAGGAAGTAGGCTAAGTTTCTGCATTAAATTGCTTCTCATATATATCAAGCAAAGATCAGCAAGTGTTTTCTCTAAATGGTTAAGGAGCAAATGCCATGGTTTTCACAGGTTTTTTGGTCTTCATGCTACATGTTCAAAGCCACTCAATTCTGGTACTGCAAACATACTGAGATGACTATTAAATAATTATGTGTGGTTGTGTTTTACTGATGTTTATGAATAGATGCCAGAATCTGAATTTCATTAAGTTTTACTTGACATAAAACATTATTCTTTAAATTTTTCAGTAGTTTAAAAAATGTTTTAATTTTTTTTTTAGCTCAGGTCTAAATGATGAGCCACGTGTGGCTTGGGCTATAGTATGTGAAACCCTTATCTTGAATTCTTTCTCTATAGGAAAATCAAAAATCTTACAGTCATTGATTATGTGGTATGGTTTATGTGGAGAAAGATGAAGAACTGGATCTACTTGAAGGAAACCAACTCAATGAAAATATATTAAAGTTCTATCTAACTATTAATGTGCAACTGTATGCTTTAAGTTAAACTAGAAAGTCAATGTATCATTACTTGTATTTTGAGTTTTATATCCCTTCACAGTGAATAAGCTATAAAATTCATTGTTCAATGTAGAACATCAGGCAAACAGGAACCATGTCTTCTTTATTCACCGCTGTACCCCTTACACTGCTACACTTGGAGCTACTGCATATAATTAGTAAATAAGCATTATTAGAATGTTATTGAGCAGCACCACATGAAGCTTTCTCATTGTTGTATGGATACAAGACAGATACAGTATCTGCTTTCATGAGCTGATATTTAACTGGCACGAGATAAACACACAACTAAACAGATGGTTCTCCAAAACCTAAATGTTCAACTCAATTACTGTGCAAGCCAATATTAAAAAAAAAAAAAATGTTAACAGCTTACTTTGAGACACTCCCTCTTCAGAATGTCAACCAACTAACATAATTCTCTTTCCTTGTCTATTATAACATCTCACACAGCATAAACATCAAAGCACTCTGTTATCCCTTTGTCCCTCTCTAATGCCATTAGTCAATACTCCAAAAGAAAGAGAAAAGACTACTAACCTACTACCACTTTTGAGAAAGACTGGTGTACTGAATGAAGCACTCCATGGCTCAGACTATATGAGCAGCTGATGCTCCATCTCCATAGCCCCATACCCTCACCTCTGGAACCCATGTAACTGAACAAGAGAAAGATAGAGCAATGGAGAAACTCAACCTGTCTTTGCTGGTGTCCAGGCTAACTTTGAAGATGGAGAGGGTCACCACCCAGGTTATAGAAGTATTGTCTCTAGCAAGGCTTAAAGGACCTCTCTCTGTCCTGCAACAGGAAAGAATTCTGCCTATAACTGAAGTGAGCAAGAAAATACACTATCTTCTAAGAGGTGTAGGAAAAAAAATGCAGTCCTGCTGTACCTTGATTATGATCACAGCGGGTCTCTTAATAAAGACAAAAATCAGACAGACTGTCCTATAACACGTGTGACAAGTATGTGTTGTGTTAAGCTGATAAATTTATGCCCACTCATTACAGCACTGACTTCAAACAAATACAGGCTGAGAATGCCTTTGAAAACCACTGCCCCATCTGTGGAGAGAGAGATTTATGCCAAGAAAATTGAGTCCTCTGTGCCAGGTAATTCATTTAGCAATCTCTCTAATGATAGTATTTTTAAAAGAAACTTGTAATGCTAATTACCACCTAATTATTTCAAACAGGGTGTAATCATGGGCAATATTTCCAGAACATGCAATACAATTAAAGTTACAAAGTCACTTGGATTATGTGAGCAAAGCAATCAGATGATAAATATCATCTTCCTGAATCAAAATTCTCACTTAGACCAATAATAGATTAATCTGTATGTAAATCACATCACCAAATTACAACTTCTACTTAACATTCTGTCTGCTTTGGGGGGTGGGGGAAGCATACACGTTTTCCTAACAATAAAAACTGTATAGAACAATTGAAGAAGCATTTACTGTAGTAATTCCCCCATGCTTCTGATTATATCTTACAACGTTCATGACTCTCCATTCATTTTTGAGCCTGCTTCTTTGACTTAATGCCATCTCAAGATATCCAAAAAGCACTAATTTGCTCAGCAGAGGAAAGAAATGGTATTTGTTTACTTTTACCTTGAGATACTTTTTAGAAGTTTGAAAGTTTCCCACCTCTGCTGAACTACTTGTTTTTGTTTCTTGATCTTATTGTCTACTATCACAATGGATACCCAGGGACAACAAACACAAAGTCATTACTCAAAGTGTCAAGAGTTTGTTGAGGAGCTAGCCAAAAGAGGTGAACTGAAAGTCTGTTTGGGTAAAGTAGAAGATAAGATACACAGGATGCTGTGGGTGACAGAACCTAAAAGAAAGGTGAGAAAACAAGAAACTCTGAAGTCTGAAGCTGTTTCTAAAACCCCAGATGCCAAACTACATGTGGGAAAAGACTAATTTATAGTCTTGTCTACTTGTTGCTGGGTTTGGGGCTTTAGAAGAGATTGAGTTAAGTAGGCTCTGAACTTCCCAATAAATTTTTTTGAAGTAGTGGGGCCTCCACATAGCTCTCTCTGTCTCTCTCTCTCTCTCTCTCTCTCTCTCTCTCTCTCTCTCTCTCACTATTAACTGTGTAGTATGCTGATACCAGCTAGCAAAAATCACAGAATTATATTGGCATAATCTTTTCCCAAATGTCCAATCATGGCTGTCACATTGGTAGTTTGAAAGCATTTGTAGTTCAACATGGCTGTTCAGGCAATGGATCACATCCAAAGACCTTCTAGGTCTGTGTGATATGGCTAGAATGACACACTTTTAATCCTTCTGATTGGAATAAGGCATTTGTACACATTTTAATCCCAAACAATGAAAGTAAAGTTACTATGTAGAAGGAAGCAGCCATGTTTGAAAGTTATGTCTAATTGATGGGACAACATGACAAATTAGAGTAAGATTTAACAGAATGAGTCAGAGATAGGGTAAGTCAACTCTCATGAGAATAGAGAGGAAAGAAAGGCTACTTAAGAGCAGCCCAGAATGAGTCAGGTGTTGAAGGCAGTTCAGTGAAATTCAGGCATTGCAGTGGAGTTCAGTTGTGTTCAGTTGAGTTCAGTTGAGCTCATGCAGTTCTGTCCAGTTCCATTCAGTTCATACAGTCAATGCAGTTTAGTTTGTGTAATTCAGAGGGAGTTTTCCCAAGAAAAGCAATTCAATGAGAAGCTAAGAGAAGCTAGTTTGAATCAGTCAGCTTGAAGAGACGTTTTGAGCCAGAACAGCTGAGTTAAATCAGCCATTCAGAGTTTAGAAAGAGCTAGAAAGGATGAGCTCATTCAGCAGTAAGCCTCTGTGACAACAATCACATCTTGTAAATTAAAAAAAAAAACAGTAGTTTTGTAAATATTCAGCCACTCCCAATCAATATATTTATTCTCGAATCTTGAAATTATAGATTTTTCTAAGAGACCAAGATTATCCCAAGAATCTTCATTTGGACCATCCTTACTTTATCTGAGTGTCATAGTACCAAATCTTCACAGAGCATCCTACTGAAAGAAAAAGCTACATAGTACTTCTCTGCATACCCCTGGTTTCAAATGCCCCATCTAGTATATTAAAAAATGCTCAGGGATCTGTAAAATTTACTAATGACCTTATGTTGACAAGCCACATCAAAAACTGTGAATCTCTGAATGCATAAAGGATTGTATAAGTCCTCAGGTAATGCTAATGTGAATCTGAAGTTTAGCACTATCCATCCTCTTCCCACTTTGTTCATCATACTGATTATCCTTATCCAACATGAAGACTATATGTGTTACTTTCCTACTACAGTGGAGGTTACCTGAAGTCATAGCATTGTATCATTATTCAAGATGGGTCATTTGAACCTTGTGTTAAGCCAGACACAAAGTACCAGTAGAAAAGTATATGTGGAAGAAAGAAAAAGTTTTAAAAAGGAGAGGGAGAGAAGATAAGGAGGAATAAAGAAAGATGAAGGGAGAGGGAGAGTTGAAAGAACCAAAGAAGGTGGTGTCTATTTTGAGTAAATTGCAACTCTGAAGTGATATTCAGTTAATAACTGATTTACTATTTCTTCAACACATTGGAGAAAAGGGGGAATTCTGATCTAGTTGAGATACTGACCACAGCAGCCAAGTGGGGGTCTTAGACAAGCATGACCATTTGAGATACTCAACATCAAAGTATAAAACTTCAATTCAATGTACAAAGTTATAACTGTCAACTAATATTCTTGTTTTGTTATTACACAAACCATCCTTATTATTGGATTCCTTGATGATCTTATTATTTAGGATGAAGCAGTACAGGAAAGAGTGCCATGGTGTTCAACTTCATAGCATGGCATTCACATCATAGAAACAAAGAAAGCTTCCCCTGGGCTTGAGCAGTGCACAGACTTCATGGCCATCCTATGATTCTATGAACAAGAAAGCAACCTGGAATGCGTATTATGAAATGAAGTAACCAAAGAAAAGCTCAAAAAATATGACTAAGGATGGAAACAGTAAGTACCAAGGAAGATGAGAGTCTCAGGAATTCTCGGGAACAGTTGCAAAGGACTTAGACTTACCAGTCATGTGGCCTGAGTACAAGAAGCTTTTCCTAAGATGAAGCTTTTTCTAAGTAAAAGGAAATGTCCAGAAATGTAAAACCTTATGTGATACAAGCTTGTTGAAAGCAAAGACAAGAACATACACAAGATGACCAAGACGGGCAGTGGTGATACACAACATTTGTTCCAGCACTTGGGAAGCAGAGGCAAGCACATCTCTGTGAATTTAAGGCCAGCCTGGTCTACAGAACTAGTGCTAGGACAGACAAGTCCTTGAATCCAGTTTTCTCTATCTCAGAAAAAAAATGATGGCCATGACACTATATAGACTAATGTGTCTGTAGCACAGTTTATTTCATAAAGAAAGGAATCTAAGCAATTAGAAGAGTTAGATATAGTGAAGAGCTAATTAAAGACTAGAAGGAGGCTGCTTAGGAAAAAAATAAACTCTCTGAAGAGAAAAATTAAATAAAGTTTGAACAGAGTTACCATCTAACTATAAAAACAAAGTTCTTATGGCTACATCATGAATAAATACTACCTTGGACATATTCTTATACCAGTTGTGATCAGGATCTACATCAGAATAAGTAGAGGACCTCATTGAACTGATATGTGTCTACTCCAGAAGTCAAATAATAGCTTCAGCATATGCTTTGATCTATTTTACTACATAGATAAATATCTTATTGTTAAAGTGCCAAATATCAAATACTATGTAGTTTTGATGATCCCCAGATTCTCAAAACATTTGTTCATGTATCCTGAGAGCCAGAGAATCATAGCAGAGACAGTAGGGACCTAATTGGTAGCAGATGGTGGCTTAGCATAAAGAACAGAAGCATGCATCAGGAGTTGTTCATGAGTACAGAACGTTTTGTGCACTTTCTTCTATATCTTTATTTCACAGAGATATAGTAACAAACTCCAAGGAATGTTACTTAAGGGGAAGGCCAGCTCATCCACTAGAAGGAAACAAAGGCAAGTCAGAAGCTTTAAACTACACTACTCCAGGTGTTTGTAACAAGATGACAATGATGAACAAGGCAGCAAGATTGTTTTCATCAATAACAGAATCATATTAGCATTTGTATCTCTTAAACCTTGATTTTGTTTGCTTACATCTGTTTTCTTAACAGTTCCTGATTTTTTTCTTTGTTCTAGATAATTCTTCAAAGAACAGCAATTTCATTTTGTATTTGAATTAACTGATGAATAAATGACTAGCTAGGTCCCTACCTTTGCAGCTCAGGAAACCCTGTGGAAGTGGGGGGGAGGAAGAATTGTCAGGGCCAGAAAAGTGAAGGACATCAAGAGAACAGAGCCCAGAGAATAAACTAAGCAGACCTTATAGGAGCTCACAGAGACTGAAGAAGTTATCACAGAGCCTACAAGGGTCTGTGCTATGTCCTTTGCATATATGTTATGGTTGATAACTGTGTTTGTGAGACTCCTAGCAGTGAGAGTGAGGGTGTCTCTGACTCTTTCAACTACTCTTAGGACCCTTTCTTCCTACTGAGTTGCTTTGCCCAGCCTTGATATGAGGATTTGTGCCTAGTCTTATCATATCTTGTTATGCCCTGTTCAGTTGATATCTCTGGGAAGCCTGCTCTTTTGTGAAGGGAAATGAAGGGGTGGTTTATGGGGACAGGAGAGAAACTGGGGGTTACTGGGTGGACTGGAGGGAGGGGAAACTGTGTCTGGGATGTACTATATGAAAGAAGAAGAAGAAGAAGAAGAAGAAGAAGAAGAAGAAGAAGAAGAAGAAGAAGAAGAAGAAGAAGAAGAAGGGG
>NW_021604618.1:5697427-5710673 GCF_004785775.1 Grammomys surdaster
GAGGAGGAGGGAGAGGGAGAGAGAGAGAGAGAGAGAGAGAGAGAGAGAGAGAGAGAGAGAGTTTTCCTTCCTGTGCTGTGTGCTGTATAAAGCTAGGCATCTTACAGTGACATGAACAGCCAGAAGGACTGGCTCAAATTACCAGATGTGAGAGAATACCAATTTTCAGGGTACCTTGAGATGTGCCTAGTGAGCTACCTAATGTCACCAGGAGGGTGGGGCTTCAGCAGAAAGCTATGAGAGGATGCTGGATTTCCAAAGATTGTAATGTGACCCACAGATGCACTAGGAAATATTTCCATTAAAAATGAGCCAGGTACTCAGACAAATGAGACTCTGAAACAACTGTAATGAGATAGCCTGTCAAAGAACTAGAAGCCACTTCAAGACGGCCATGGTTCACATGAACCTTCACCTGCCCACTCTTCTCTCAGCACTCTGAAGTTAAAAGAATTGGCAGCTAGTCAGGAAGCTGGGGGCAGGGAGATGGAATGGCAGAAAATAGAGAACAAAACTATACAGAACTACAACAACAGATCTCTTCCCACCAGCTGATCACCAACCAAAACCCAAGTCTCAACTGCAGACAAAGAAAAAATAGGGCAAAAAATCTTCATTTGTTAATATTTTGGATTTGACTTTCTAACTCCTGTGTTCAAGCCCTGTATTACAGGTTTTATATAGCTTGAGAACTTTCTATCACCTAAGACAGAAGTTAGAAATGTCATAACAATAAGGAATCTGGAAATCTTTCCCTAGCAAGAATCTTTCAAAAGGAGACAAATGTCTGATTTGATTTAAGGCCCACTGTACAAAATGGAACCCATATCTGACACTGCTTGGGTGACCAAGATAACCCAAGAATCTACAGTAAAACCAAACACTACTAGTCTAAAAAATAAATATCAATATAATGACTTCTAATAATACTATGCTATACTCATAGATCTGTGCCTTATTCAGTCACCACCAGAGACGCTTCCTCTTGCAACTGACAGAAACAGACATATAGACCCACAGCCAGACAGTACTTAGAGAGTCCTGGGAACATGCAGCTCTAAATGGATGTCTCCTTCAAACTCTCCCTTCAGAGCTTAGGGAACCCTGCAGGAGAAGAGGCAGGAAGAGTCAGAGGGTATGGAGAGCACGAGGAGAACAAGGCCCTCAGAATCAACTAAGCCAAGCTCATATGAAGTCACAGAGACTGAATCAGCAAGCACAGAGCCTACACAGGTCAGCAACAGGCCCTCCCTGTATATATTATGGATATCAACATAGAATTTTTATAGGACTCCTGAGTGGGTATGCAAGTGGGTCTCTAATTCTTGATTCTAATTGCCTGATATAGGGGTTCTCTTCCTTCTGTTGAGTTGCCTTGTCCAGCCTCAGTATGGTGGATTTTGTTTTATCTTAGTATATTTTATCAAGTTTGGTTGTTACCTCTTAAAAGTCTGTTCTATTCCAATGAGAGAAAGAAAAAAAAATGAATAGAGAAAAGAAGGAACATTGGAGTTAACTGAGAGGAGTAGCTGGAAGGGAAACTGTCATCAGGAGATATTGTATAAGAAAAGAATCTGCTTTCAATGAAATGAAATAAAATGAAAAGGAGTTGCCTTAAAAGGCAGTTGTACTGCATTATCATTAGCCTTGTTTTAAGACCATTTATGCTAAATTTGGGGACACCTGATCTCTCTTCACAACTATTTTTTCCTACAAAACAGGACAGAGGTTGAATCTATGGGAACGGTCATTTTCCCACTGACAGCAAGAAGTATGTTATTGGAAAGAGTTTCTTCCTGTAGACAGTGACAAGGACAGAATCATCCTGCAGTGATCTTGGAAAGCTAACTTTATAGAATCTATTGAGAGGATGATAGAATCAGAGAGGAATTCACCAGAAGAAGCAGGTGGCCCTTTAGAATGACTAAGATTCATGTGTGTAGAAGAAGTAGTAAAATGCAAAGTAAAATAGAACAACTACTACCATGTCAAGTTACAATAAGGAAATTGGCAAGAATTAATTGCTAGAGAGATGGAGGATATAATGTAAATATAGACACAATGAGAATAAGCCCAAGTTATATTAGGACGAGGTTTGCAAAGATGATTAAAACCTGTGATCAAAACTAGAACAAGAAAGCCTCTTTCACTGGGTAGGGATCAGTAGAATATTTTTCAAAATAATATAGAGAAAGCTCTCAAGGGAAGCCAGAAGCTTAAAAGCAAAGAAATCTATATTCCCCTGCCTCGATGCTTAGTGAAGTGAAGAACCAGAGACAAAAAATGGTAGAAATGGAGCTAGAATTGAGAAAATCAAAGAGCAAGTGGGAGGTTTGCACAGACAGTGTGAGACCAGAAGAGGGGAAGTTGAAGAACTCAAAGCTTTTGCCTACCGTGTCTTAAACCACCATGATCAAGGACACAAAGGGGAGAGAGGGTCCTGCAGTAAAGGACAGGTGGACACAGCATGCAAGGGGAGGCAACTCCAGTTAAGTTTTGAAAATGAGGAAAGGTACACTTCCAACCAGTTAAAGTGGCACAGAAGTGACTTCTGCAAGCTGTTCCAGAATCAAAGTGCTTTTAATCTGAGGTAGAGACACATGTGTAATTACTTTTGGTGAAAATCAGAGTCAATACAGAAATGTAAAGTCTTGGGAGGAAGCCTTGGACTGTAAATGATTTAAGGTTGACATTTTAAAAAGGAATATGTGGCTGAAGAGCTAGCTCAGTAGTTAAAAGCACTTGCTGCTCTTACAGAAGACTTGGGTTAAGTTCCCAGCACCCATATAGGTAGATCACAATCATCCATAACTCTAGTTCCAGGAGAGCCAATGCTCTCTGCCTACATCTTTTGGGCACCAGGCTCACATATGGTGTACATAATATATACATGGAGGCAAAACATTCTTACATATAAAATTTAAAACTACAAAATAAACAATGAAATTAAACTTAAAAGGAGCATGATGGTTAACCTTGTCTGTCAATTTAATAGCATTTAGAATCTCCAAGGGAACCACGTCTCTAGCTGTGTCTTTGCAGGAGCTTCTGAATTAGGTTAATTTAGGTGGGCAGATACACCTTACATGTATATGACACCAATCAATGAGCTGGTGTCCATGACTGAGTAAAAAGGAGGCTATCTGAGCACCAATATTCATCAGTCTCTGCTTGCTGACTATGGACACAGTATGTCCAGATACCCCAAGCTCCTGCTGCCCTTCCTTCCCTGCAATGATGGACTGTACCTTTTAAACCATGAGTCAAAATCAACCTTTCCTTCTGTAATTTCTTATTTCTTACTAGGTATTTTATTACAGCAAGAAGATAAATAACTAATACATGTAGGTGAATGCACAGCACTCTGGAGGTCAAGGGCATCACAAAAGAAATCAAAAGCTTCAATATGTGTCAACAGAACTGTGAGAGCTATAGTACAGCTAGAGCTGGTTCCAAACACTTGAGCTTCAATAAGATATTAACAAGCAGATGATAACGTAAGGCAATTAATACACATGTTGAGTAGGCACTAAGTTCTTCACTTAAACAGACAAACTACTGAAGTCTAACAACTCATTGAAATTATCTGCTGCTAATGTTAAAATAAAAATGCTATGGGGCTGGAGAGAAGGCTCAGCAGTTAAGAACACTGACTGCTCTCCCTGAGGTACTGAGTTCAATTCCCAGCAACCACATGGCATCTCATAATTATCTATAATAGGATCTGATGCCCTTTTCTGGTATGCAGGCATTCAAGCAGACGTGAAGCATATGCTATATAAAATACATACATACATACATACATACATACATACATACATACATACATAAATACATAAATACTGAATCTTAACAAATACAAATTCTAAAGCAATAATTCAGGTTAAGTCCTAATGAAAATGGTCAATGAGTCTGAATTGGGGAAATTATGAAAGCTTTTTGAGTGAAGGTTGGGTTTTGATGTTTGTTTGTTTGCTTGTTTCTTGCTTTTTAGCCAATATAGTTAAACTAATAAAAGTTGAAATACAACACACAGTGTAAAGGAAAGCATATTGTGTGTATCAGCTAACTCTTTCAGGTGTACAATCCTTTATCACGGCCTGGCAGGGAACAAGAACAGCAGAGTGTATTTCTCTGCTCCACTGATGTGAGGTTTGGCCAGTGGAGTGTGAGTTGAACACGAGCATTTAGTTGCACAGAGCTCTCAGAAGCAACAGCTTTGTTTGTTCTCCCTTAAGTACCTGATGTAGACTGTGATAATATGGTAGGTGCTTCACTCTGGAACAATATGGAAATGCATGGGGTAGACCCAAACCCTACCTGAAGCCAAGCCTACTCGCTAACTAGCAGCTTGAAGTAGAATTGCCCTAGCCCACTTACAGGCCATGAGTAAGTTTGTTTATACTATAAAGCCTTGTTGTCAGAATTCACAGAGTTTAGGGTAGTTTGTTACATAGCATTATTACAGGAAAATTGGCTAATATATTAATAAGTTTAAGTCTGTTAAGTTTAATCCAAGGCTAAGGCTAAAGTCCTAAGGCAAAATGCTCTTTTAATTCTAACACCCATCCCAATTATGCACACATGTATTAATCAATGTAGTTCCTCAAACATCTTACAGGAATTATAAGGAGAGCATCATGGCAAAAATATGGCATCTGCCCATTTTAGATTTACACAAAATGTGCCTTTCTTATACATTAAAGCCTATAGCAACTCTAAAGGCCTAAGACTTTATAGCCCAATTTCTGATTTTTTTCTACAAAAAATCTCATTTGGAAGTGTCTCTGTATAGTTGAAATTCCTTCAGTAAATGCAGATTGAGCCATTTTTCACTAGAAAGAAACCTTTATAAGAAGTTCTGCAATTGAATTCACCCAATCTTAAGTTTTCATATACTCACATTATATTTCTACATAATAAAAGCAAATATATACTAGCTCCTGACATAATTTCAAAACAGCAGTCCCTAACTCAGTACCTGGAAAACTCTATCTACAAGAGAGCCTGAGAGGTCTCCAAGAAAGAAGGAATGATAGACACACCTTTTGGAGCATGGAGTTTTAGATTTCGTTATATGTGAGTTTACACTCACTCAAAGAGTGTAGCATCTTTCCATTCATACATTACCCATGAAAGGTCCATTACACTCTATACAACCACAGGAGGGAACAAGGGAAGTTCTCCAATGAGAGACAACATACTGTTCATGCCTTCTTGAAAAGCAGAAGAATTTCCAATTATGCTACTCATACTCACCACATTGTTTTATTAGCTGTGGTTATCTATTCCTTTTTAGTAGATTTAAATCATTTTAGTTTTAGTTTTCCCCTTGATCTCTGTGTCTAGGCACCTCACTGGAACACTGACTATGAATGCTAGCAAGTAAGTTTGCAGCAAACACTTGTAGCCTCGGAGCTAAGACTTCGAACTTATTTAAGCCTAAGAAATCTTTTCCTCATCCTCACATTTTTGATTTTTGGATAAACATGTCCAACAGATTCCTGACATATAGTTTTTTTTTATATGGTTCTAGAAGCTTCTGTCCCTGGGGGTGTAATGAGAGCAAACCTCTACCACTGCACATTTGAAAAGTGAATAGTTTGCTAGTTTTTTGTTTAATACTCAAGAACTGAACAATCATTTTAATAGTACCAGAAATACTTTCAGTTGTCACATCCTTCCTTCCAGCAGCAGTTGTACTTCCAGTATAGTGCTGGGTCTTTTATTTCCCTGTGTCTTTAGAAAGTTCTGCTTTAACAGTTGTGGTCTTTTCTTCTCTGTCAAGTACAACACAGCCACTCTTTCCAAAGAGAAACTCATGTTCTAACTGCACCTAGTCTTTTCAACTGGCTTGTAAGTGTTTGGACACGTCTATGCTTATTTTTGCCTTGTTTTGCATGAATTTAAATCATTAAGATACTTAAATCATTTGGGTACTTGACAATCTATAATTCATGAAGAAACAGCCAACACAAAGGTTGAATAAATGAGAAGAAAATTGAAAAGGCAGAAAGAAGGTGATGAAAACTTAAAAAAAAATTAATGCACTGATATGCTATGCATGTAGAGTGTTGTTGGCTTTGGGGGGCAAGAATAGAATACTTAACAAGTCTATATATCTAAATAAAACATGTGACACTCAAATACCATAGGACTTAAGAGAGTATAAAGAGAGTATAAAGTATTATATCAAAATAAGGGACTCATATAAGTAGCCATCACTATTTAATAAGATGTCACTAACAACTGTATTTAAGGAAAGATGTGACCAAAATTGCCAGCCAGCATTGCACAAACCTTTGAGTGAGTGAGGCTATCTTTCCTTTCAGGCCAGGCCAGTGAGAGAAAACTGGCAATAGTTTCAATGTCTAAGACTTTGGCAAAAAGCACTTTGTCAAAGATAAGTCAAGGTTTTCCAACCCTGAAAGGGAAATGCCACCTGGTCCCTGCCTCCAGCCTAAATATAGTTAACAGAGAGTTGCCTCATGGGTCCAGGGAAGAGAAGAATAATGGTAGAGATCAAAGCTGTCAGAGCTCAGGGCCAAATTATATTCACCAGCTGCATCTACACAACGACCTCCCGGTTATGGCCAAGAATAAATCAGATCCTATGACTCTGAGGCTTCCAGGACACATGGGGTAGGGCTGGAGGTGGAGATGACCTCAGGATAACGGGCACATTCATCACCGCCCCTTCGGGTACTATGAGATCTAGGGTTGGCTCACCCCACTAATCTATTCCGCCAAGCTACAGTATGAACTCTGGCAAATACTTCCCAGAGACTCAGAGCAGATCCTCAGGGTGTTCCATGCACCCTGCATTCTTTGATGGATGGAGGGAACACTTGCCAGGTGAAGGTACATCCAGAAAGAAGATCGGCCAACCCTGGAGCACTCGGAAAGAGTCCAGGGAGAACAAGTGTCCATCTCCAGGGCCACAGAACGAAAGCCTTGTGGGAAGGCACAATTGCCTCCAGCCCCTCCTGGTAGAAGGAAAGCACAAAGTATATCATAACATAAAAATGATGTGCTTTGGAGTCAGAAAATCCATCCATCAGAACTGCTGTGGAGAAATCAGCTGTTCTGGAATTCAGTAACCTTGTTTCTCCTTGTGATTGAGAAGAGGTGGCCAGGCTAGATTAGATCCTGCCATGCCTCCACATGCCTCTCCGGCAAGGACACTATTGAATAGAGGGACTTCTGTTGGGGAGAATCAGCAAGGACTGATTGCATCGATGCGGTCTTTTTCTTTTGCACTTCCTCAGGAGATATATCTCTCACGCAGCACCCATCCATCTGGCCAGTATGAGTTAACTTCCAAAGCACTCTGTCCCACAGTTTGTACACAGGAGTTTTCAAATGCTCTTGGGAAACATGAGAGATCACTCGGAACTTCACTAAGAAAACTATCTTCAAGTTCTTATCTCTGCTTGATCTAAGAATGATCAAGGAACACATATAGATTACCCTGATGATACAATGTCAATATATGATACTATACTGAGAAAATCAAATTTCAGTCATGATGCAATATTTAGTAAGCAAGTAAGCCTAGCTAAATGTTTTAATTCTCAAATGGAAATGGTAACAATTACCCTGGCTTCCTCCTCCCTCACAGACAGATATAAATATCAAATGGAAATCCTATTGCAAAGGGTTTTTTGACTTGGAAACACACCTAAAATATAAGTGAATATCAAAAGCATTATCATTTCTTATAATACACCAAATTATACCTAAAAATGATAGCACAATGGTTTTTTAAGTGAAGTGAAATCTTCCTCCAAAGTGGATGCCTCTGAAGGTGATTGCTTTCAGTATTAAACTGAAAATGTTTTAGAACTCATGGCATTTAACGTTGGAAAGGTCCATTTGATGAATGATCTTTCAATTCTGCTGCTTCTCTGTTTGGTTTTTGTTCAGGTAACCCCTCTGTTGGAGAACTCAGGGTGTTGAGGTTGCCTATTATTTCTGAGTTAGAGTTGAACCAGCATTTGGTGAACACATGTTTAGGATAGCAATATCTTCCTGGTTAATTGTTCCCTTGATCAGGATGATGTCTGTTATTTTTATTAAAGTCTGTTTTCTCATATATTGAATACTGATGCCTGTTCACATCCTGATTCTGTTTGCTTAGAATACTTTCCCTGGCCTTTCAGTTTTAGATGGCTCCTGTGGTTGAAGGTCTATGAGTTTCTTATAGATAATAGGAAGATGGATTTTGTTTAATCCATTCAGTTAACCTGTGTCTTTGTATTGAAGAGATGAGGTCTTTAATATTTAAAGTTATTATTGCAAAGTATTGTGGATTGCTACCATTTTTTTCTTGTTGTTGCTCTCTGTTATTGCTAGAAGAGAGATTAAAAAAAACTCCTTAGGGGAAACTAGTGGCAGTGAAAACTTAAAAGTCAGACCACATGAGTTTGAATCCTGTCTCTGCTTCTTATCACAGTGAGAGAATTGCTTAATTTTGCTCAAGTCTTAGCTTCTTATCTCTAAGATGTTAATGACTATACCTACTTCAAGAGGTGATTTTTAAAGATGGATCAAGATAATTTCATGCAAATTACCAGAATGCTATGTTTAATGTTTAATGAATGATAAGCAAGTAAGGAATACTATCACTTTATGGACCCAACTATTTATTTGATCCAGAAAAAGAAAGTCATTTAAACAAACAAGAATTTAAATTATTTCTCCAAATGACCACATAGAATATTATTTAGAAATAATAATATTGACTAGGTTTCTAGATATTTATGGTATATCACAGGGACTGCTAACAATTTATCCTTTGTAGTTGAGGTCTGTTGATAGAAAAATTTACCTAAATTGCACAAGAGAAGCAGACAAAGGTAGCCTGATAAGAGCACCTTAATACACTAGCACTACAGACCTTCCTGGCCATCAAAGGAGCTATTTTCTGATGCCAATTTTATACCAATTTTAAGCAATATGCAATGCCAACAAACAACTTTTGTGGAATTTGATCTGTCACAGAAGTGTCTCAAGAGACTAATTACTAGTTCTTACTCAAATTCTCACACTGTCCTGGTTATCTCAGGGACACAACTGAAGAACCATCCCTATGAGCTCCAAAGAGAACTCTTCCTTCCTCTCCTGGCACCACCAAGCTCATTCTATTCAGGCTATTCCTCTACTCTGCCTTATGGCAGATGTGACATAACTTAGAGACTCTATTCATTCACTGGAATTGCTTATGAAGTAAGCAAAAGGAAGGATCTTTCTCCTTTTGTAGGGGCCAGAGCTCAGCCAGAAAGCTGAAGGAGTATCTGATTTTGCAGTCAACATTAGTTCTCTTCTCCATTTGCAAAAAAGTGCTTTCTCTGCTTTGATTTTTTTAAAAAAAGCCATTTTCCCATCACAATAGTCAACACACTTCAACTGGGAACCAACCTTCTCTCATACCTTGAGGTCTTAAGGCATCAGTTTACTGAGGAGGTTTGAATTGAATGCTGGTTAAGGATTGTACTTTATTTCTATAAGTTTGTTTGCCTAGGGCTTGTGCTTTGGTACAAATGCCTGAAGAAGGACACACTTACGTTCAAGCCAACACATTTGATTCCTGTGATAATATTTCCATCTCCTGAGTCTCAACACTTGCTATCTAAACAATGTGTTCACAAAATTACTATTTTCCAATACATTCATTCTCCTGTTCTCTCAGCTTGTCACTTAACTGTCTTGTTAGCTGTCTTATGCTTATCTCACTCTCTCAAGTACACAGGTTGAAAATTCCTTGAAAGCAAATTATGTGATACTGTTTTGTGTATTTAAAGGTCTTGGTAGGGTTTCTTTATCAGTCAGTAATCTAAAACATTACACAAATACACAGAGAGAGAGGGGGGAGGGAGGGAGGGAGGGAGGGAGGGAGGGAGGGAGGGAGAGAGAGAGAGAGAGAGAGAGAGAGAGAGAGAGAGAGAGAATAGCAAATATCAAAACAAAAAGCAAGCCAATATAAAATATCCATGGTCTTTATCTCTATTATGTTCCCTATAGGACAAAAGAGATAGGAACGAAAGAAGGCTGGAACGGAGTTGAAAGCCCAAACCTACTCCATCATGGGACCAGCCTCCATCTTAAAAGAAAAAGAAGAAGATGAAGGAGGAGGAGGAGGAGGAGGAGGAGGAGGAGGAGGAGGAGGAGGAGGAAGAGAAGGAGAAGGGGAAGAAGAAGAAGAAGAAGAAGAAGAAGAAGAAGAAGAAGAAGAAGAAGAAGAACAACAACAACAACAACAACAACAACAACTTAGCCTGCAGCTGAACCTGAGCTGCACCCAAGTGCCAGAAAGGACTCCATGGCTTGTCCTTGGCCAGAGTTACTCCCTAGCTACTTCCTAGCAACATTAATCAAAGATTGGTCTGATTGTTTCAGATGTACTTTCAGACCATTTGTGATTGAATATGGTCTTGCTTCAGAGCACCCACCTATTGGCTTACAATAGTCATTCAATTAGATGTTTGCCAGAGTGGACACCCCCTCACTTGCTTCCATTGTCTATAAAACCTTGTCCCCATAAGAGTTTGGACCTGCTTCACCAAACTATCCTGTGAGCCAGCAGTGAGTAAGCTCAAACTCTAGTTTATAATAAAGAAACCCTAATGTGATTGCATCAGAGTTGGCTCATGGTTGGTCTTTTGGGCTCCTGAACAAGGCACAACAGAATTATAGAGAAGTTCCTGTCACCAGGACCAACATTCAGTGTCTACACCACCTTAACCCCCTGAAGGATGACAAGGAAGAGTAATCCCAATAGATCTGGAAAGTTATGCTTATTATTTAATAATCATGTCATGGACAGAGATAACAATAGTCAAATCTGGCAAGAAAGATCTATAAGCCTAATATACTGGGGTGGTTTGATCATTCAGCCTTGGCCTGCTTTTTGTCTGGTGAAATTAGGTTAATTCTATTTTTTTTTTCATTATAGACCTCAACTACAAAAGGAAACTGTGAGCACTCTCCCATGATACACCAAAAATACCTAGAAACTCAGTCAATATCATTATTCCTAATGGAATCAGTCTTAAGCTTCTCTTTTCTCCTGAATCCTCTAATTTCAGCCCTTTGCATCATCAAGACAACCTTTACAACAAGGAGGAAAGAGAGGAGTGCTGTGGTTTTATTGCCTAAGAATTGATTTTATCATGAGTTTTACAGAATCCAAAAATGTTTTTAGTAGTCCTTAGACAGATTCCTTAGCAACCAATCTGCTTTGAAGGACAAATGTTGCCTGAAGTTTATCCTATGGGCAAACTCCCAGAAACACCTAAGGAAATAGAGATATAGAAAATGAAAAAGTTGCTAGATCAAAGGGAGGAAAGATTACCAACTATACATATGATGTCTCACTGACAATGACATGGGATCCTTCTCTGAGAACTCTGCTTGAAATGAAAAGTTTCAAATACCTAATACTGGACCTCTGGGTGACCGAGGCTATTGATGCATTTCAGTGTCTTGCTCTCAGATCCTTGGGTAGTTGCTACCTAGAAAACAATGTTGAGAAGTCTCATAAAACAATCACATTCAAGGAGATAGGGCTGTGATACACTGAGTTTGGCTATTGACCAAAAAAGAAAAAGATCAGCTTGACAACCCTCAAAATAGAGATTCCCAAGTATATGGTGTAAATAAAATGCCAAAAGTATATATGTAAAGGTAACCATAAGTAACCTCAGTGTATGACCAAAGAGGCTCTCTGAAGAACAATATGGAATACCAATAAGTAGAAGCTCTGGGTAAGAGAAATTAGAAGCTTTGGTATCTTTAAGAAACAACACATGAGGGTTAGGAAGCTGCTCAAGCACAAACATTTGAGGTCAGATGAAAAGCTAGGTGCCACATCATGCACCTGTAACCCAAAGCTCAGAAGGTAGAGACAACAGATTTGGTGAGCGACCTTGTCTCAAAAACATATAGTGGAGGGAATGGAGAGATGACTCAGCAGTAAAGAGCACTGACGGGTTCTTTGGAAAGTTGGTTGGATAGGCAAATATGTGAAGGAATGTTTAGCTGAAGCAGACACAAGTGAAAGGATGTTCTGCTAAAGCAAGCATATGAAAGGACATGTGATGAAAGGTTCTTTGCTAAGAACCTGAATGTGGTGGTCCATCTTACATTGAGTAGTTGAGCTACATTTGTGGGATAGAGAGAAACTCACCAAAAAAAACTTCTGGTGGTGTGCTTCTTGCCATTTCTATGGACTCAGGCTGATTGGCAGAGTGAGGTCAGCTGAGACAGACACAGACACATGCTATAGAAACACCCATGGAGGACATGTGATGTTTGGAGGGTATAAATAGGACTCAACAGACAATGAGAGAGGCTGAGCTAGGCCTGCTTATAGAGCTAGCTGTACAACACTTGTCGGTCTCCGCTGATCTTTGCTTCTCTGAAAGAGGCACAGCTAAGAACTTCTCCTTGTGTTCCTCCTGGCCCCTCCTGCTGACTTGAGCTGAGACTGAGGCTTGGCTGTCTCTGCTAGGTCATGCCACCACTGTTGCTAACCTGACTCTACCAAGCTGGATTGCTGGTATATCTGTAAAGTGTTTGTGAGTGGATTGAGCTGCTGCTTCTAACCTGTACACTGTTGATTTCCAGACAACACAGACAGGAATTGCCCCCAAAAGCCTTTCTAAACAGGTCCGCTTTCCCCATATCCCTTCTTTTCCACTACCTCTGGTGGGTGGTGGGCTAAAAGAGAGGTTAAAGTGTTTAAGAACCATCATTAAATAAAGGTTTTAAAAAAAATTAAAGTTACAGAGCACTGACTTCTTTCCCAGAGAACCTGGGTTTCCCACCATCCATAAGGTGGCTAGCAATGATCTCTAACTCCAGATCCACGGAATCCAGGATGATCTTTTGGCCTTCACAGGTACTACATGCACTACAGTACACATAGTACACAGACAAGCGTGCAGGCAAAGCACCTACATATGTAACATAAACTAAATTATTTTTAAAAACAAGATGGAGCCCTTCTGCCCCTGCCTGGTCCTCTGGGCTGGAGCAGACACAGAGTCGGTCTGCTCCCGTCCTGTTGAGAAACTGAATCCTGAGTCATCCAGGAGCCACTGCACTCAGAGCAGCTGGTAAGAACTCCATCTCACTCCCTAAACCCCAGAGATAGATCAGGGAGCCAGGGACATCCAGGGCACAGCAGCTACCCAAACCCCGCCCCTCCGGAATTCCACGTCCCTTCTGCCCCTGCCTGGTCCTC
>NW_021604618.1:5710773-5742851 GCF_004785775.1 Grammomys surdaster
AGAGAGAGAGAGAGAGAGAGAGAGAGAGAGAGAGAGAGAGAAACAGACAAACAGACAGACACAGAGGGAGACAGACAAAGACAGACAGAAGGTGGGGGGAGAAGGGAGAGAAACGCACATTCACACAAATATGTCCACACACAATAGATTATTAGATGATACAAAGTCAGGGCTGGGACAAAGATTTACAATATGGGTAAGCCACATCTGTGACATCGAAGGTTCAATTTGGCAGCTTTTAAACCAGGTAAAGCTTTTCTAATTAATTCCCTTTTTTAAAAAAATATTCCACTGTGGACAAATCAGTAGAAGGCTCAAAGCACAATTCAAAAGGCCTTAGATTAATGAAAGCAATGTACCAGCTGAGTTATGTCAGGCTATGTGGTGGATATGAGGGAAACTATAAACTATGTGATAACAACAGCATCATAAAATGGAAAAGAAACAAAAGGCTATCCCCAGTGCTCTGGTTCTGATCAAACGTGCTGATAACTGGGGAAAGATTACAAGGATATGCAGAGGGTATCAATGCCACAAGCTTGCTAATAAGACATGCCAGTAACTACCTGCTTACTCTTATTTGCAGAAAAATATATGTGATTCATTTTTTTCTGAGAGTCTGAGTTGCTCCTTGCAGAATAATAACATCGGGAAGGCTTTACAGTGTTCAGCTGGATTAAATCTTTATTACCTTTGTAGTGCTCACCTTTTTTTAAGAGGTGGAAGTGTTCACGTTACATCAGGGACCTTTATACAATGAGGATTGTTATTCTTTCATAGTTCTTTCCCCCTCAGCACCACCTCTTCCCTACAAAAATACACCAGACCTGAACAGCCTTGAGGGTGTCTGTTGAGACTGCCAGGGAGGTAGACTGCAGAACTGGGACAAGCTTCCAACTTAGTCCAAACTGAATCTGATCCCACTTCTATGATTTATGAGCTAGAGAAATGGGCAGTTTTCTGAGCCTTGCTTAGTCCTTGTCTCATGATCTGCCTGGGGGAATGCCCATCAAGATTCTATGAGAACTTGTGTAAAAAGACCTCACACAAGACAAAACCAAAGGAACTTGATAATGAGTGCATTCTTGCAAACAATAAATATTTATCAGATGCCTACTGTATTTCAATAAATGTCCTGAGGGGTGAGGGGATTGGGGGTTCCTGGGTGGGTGGGGGATGGGGTAAGGGGACAACATATGAAATGTAAATAAAACATCCAATAAAAATTTAAAAAAAATAAATAAATGTCCTATAGATTCCTGCAGCAGCAAAGAAAATGTAATTTTAAATACAGCAACCGTAGCTTCCATTTATTTATACACAACCTCAAAGTGCCAAAAAGATAACACGTGCCTCCCCCCATGCCAGACCTACAAATGAGACACAGGCTCTGCAGCCCCATGCTTTCGCCTGGAGACTCGCAATCTCTGCATCCTTACCGTCCTTATGAGAAAATTTAGCTCCAGGAAATAAAATTGTACTGAATTCTGGGACACAAAGATGAGGGAGACCAAGTGCAGTCCTCCACTAGCTGCCAGTTTAGCAGAGGTTGCAGACACATAAAAAGATGCCAGCAGGTAGTAAGCTGTGTGAGAGCAGACTTTCGCTGAAGGTGGCCATCACTTATGATTAAATGCAAGCATGGACACAAAGGGCTCTACTCAGAGATTTCCCTCCCAACTCTCTGAATCTGTGCTGCTGAACTATTTTTCTAAGTATATTTGTGAAAGTTTTGTGCTCTTTGAAATCCCTTGAGTCTATATTAAGGGTGACAGACATGACATCTATCTTGGAGAAACCAAGTTGGCTGTATACCACAAGCAGGAGAAAGGTCATGCAAAAGTTCAAAATGAGTAACCAAGTCCCCCTGGCTATCATTGGAGACTCATTCACATTTTATCTGTAAAAGAAACAAAATAAATGTCAGTTGGTAAACAGACTCAAGGATGCAGTGTGCTGAGGAGACTGGAGTTCAGTGAATTTGAACCTTTGACTATCAAAGAAAACTACTTGTTATTTTAGTACTTAATCCTACCTACAAGGCTGTTTTTTTCTTTTTAACTTAGGAGGAATTGACAAAGGTAAGAATAGTCTGTGTGGTACAAACAATTGAAAGCTGGTATTGGATCCTTGAGATTATGAAGCAAGTAAGTCTTTCATGGGCAGTTTGGAAGTTCTGTAGAGATTTATTGCTAAAAACCCTGACCCCCTTGAGAATGAATGGAAATCTACAACCTGTGGGGGTGGAGAGGTGGTGGTGGCATCTCCAGGATCTTCCAGAGACCTGGGATGGGGAGGTGCCCAAGAATCAATGGGGGTGACCTTAGCTGTGACTCACAGCATTGAGGATATGGAACCTGAAAAGGCCACCTCCTGTAGACAGGCAGAAACCTCAGTGGAGTGATGGGGACACCAACCCACCCACCAACCTTGAACCAAAAATTTAGCCTGTCTACAAGAATTGTAGGAACAGGGGATATAGCAGAGGCTGGGAGAATAGTCAAGCACTAACAGGCCTAACTAGAAAACCATCCCATGGGCAAACACCAATCCCTGACACTATTAATGATACTGTTGTGCTTACTGACAGGAGTCTAGCAAGGCTGCCTTCTGAGAGCCTCCACCCACCAGCTGACTCAGACAGATAGAGACACCCACAGACAAACAGTGAATAAAACTTCAGGACTGTTATAGAAGAGTTGTGGAAAGGATTGAGGGCCCCAAAGGGTATAGGAACTCCACAGGAAGAACAATAGAGTCAACTAACCTGGACTTTCGGGGCTCTCAGAGACCAAACCACCAACAAAAAGCCATACACAATCTGGACCTAGACACTCCACAGATATGTAGCAGATGTACAGCTCAGTCCTCATGTGGGTCCTGAACAACTGAATCAGGGCCTATCCCAAAAACTGTTGCCTGTCTGTAGGATACGTTCTTTTGGCTGGGCTGCCTAATCTGGCCTCAGTGGGAGAGGATGCATCTAGTACAGCAGAGACTTGATATACAAGGTTGGAAGATACCCAAGAGAGTCCTCCACCCTCTCAGAGAAGGAAGTGAGGGAATCTGGTGGACAGGATTTTAGTAGGGAGTGACCAGGAGGTAGTGCAATGATCAGAATTTGAAGTGAATAAAAAATAAATTTAAAAAAAGAACCTTAGCCTAACTGAAGAGAAAGATGCCTCTTCACCTGTTCACTCCATGGCTCCCATTAATAGAGACAATGGTTCAAATGAAATCCCATCAGGGATAAGCAGGGACAGAAACAGTAATGTGCTGGCTGTCTACTTTCTTTGGGTCCCAGAAACACAGGCAACACTTCCCATGCCATACCCAGGCTGGTAGCTCCAGGTGAAGAATTTGCCTTCTTATCCTTATCCTACTCAGTTTTTCTTACATAATGCAAGCTTTCTAAGTGGTCCCTGGATTCCTGGATCCCTCTGTCCTGCTGTCCTCTGGTGAGGATGTACATGCACAGTCCTAAGATCTGCCCATGGGATGTTTTAATGATACATAGGGAGCTTATGAATTTCAAGACTGCTGCTCTGCTGAGCGTTGATGCAGTAGATATTGCAGATAAAATTACTCATGTCCTGAGGTCAGTATTTCTATTTTGGTCAAGCTTCAAAAATGGCATATATAGCTTGATTATACTAGCCCTTTGTGTCCTGGGAATACTTTTATTCCTGCCCATTGTGTTAAAGCTTTTCCTCAACAACATCTACATGTTGGCAGACAAGTACATGGCTTGAACCTGAAAACAGACCCCCCCCCATAGAATTATTAAATTAACAGGCTGGCAAGCCAAGGATGAGTAAGATTCTTCACAGAGCCTTACCAAGTTAAGACATAAGTGCATTGCTTTTGATAATGCAAATTCCATGATGGGGAAGGAAAGTATTCTTATCAGAATGATCTAAGAAAGGCTCAGTCTTGTTAATGAAAGTAAAAAGGGGGAGAGGCAGAGAGCCTTTGGAGCTGCTTGGCAAGAATCTGACATGGGTCAAGGGCAAGGAAATGGGCTGCTTGGCAGGAATATGACATTGGCCAAGCACAATGAAGTAGGCTTCAGGCAGAAATTGGACATTAGGCTAGAATAAAGAAATAATTTCATGTAGGAATCTAAATCTTAGGCTAGAACAAAGAAGTAATTTCAGACAGGAATCTAAATTTTAGGCTAGAACAAGGAAATAGGCTTTAGACGTGAAAATGATCTTGGGCTAGGTCAGGGAAGTAGGCTCAGATACTTTGGTCATCATGAGGAGTCCTTAGAAACAGTGATCATGGGTGTGTTCAAGTAATTGGTTTTAATGTCTTGCTTTTACTCTGACTATTTGTGTTTATTGTATTGCTTGTTCCTTGACTATTTTCCTCTATTGTATTGCTAGATCCTCAACCTAGAACTGATCTTAATACATGCATGTCATCAAAATGGTATAAAAGCATAAAGAAGGAAGGGCAATGGGATAAGGGGTTCTAGGGAGGGAAAATGGGGAAAGGAGATGACATGTGTATTGTAAATAAATAAAATATCCAATAAAAGAAAAAAGCTGCCCATGGTTCTTATGGGAGTGAAAGGCAGGAGGTCAGACTTGGTGTGAACCCCACTTTCATTCTCTGGGCACATTTTTGTATTGTCAGCTGATATTTCACTCTAGAAACCTAAGTGTACCTTTCAGAGACTTTAAAAAACTCTTCAACAACAAGGAATGATATACTGGGGAATCTGCTATTCTAAGAAAGAAGGGGGCCAATTATTGGAAACTATAATTGCTTGCTTCTTATCCTATATCTTGACTAAAGCAACATGAATAACCCACATTCTTCATGGATGACCTAAGAGGTCATTCAGTCACCTGAATGTTTTAGTCAGATTTGTAGCAATGATCCAGGACTTACCTTTTCCATTCCCTGAATGTTCTGTCCAACTTCCTGTCTATGTCCTGGTTCTAGCCTGTCTCTGCCTACAGCCAAATCATCCCCTTGCTAACTGGTCATGAATTCCCTGACAGATTTTTCAACACACAGCAACCAATTTAGTTCAAACCTATACTTCTCTTGGAAGAAGCAATAGAAGAATGGTCCAAGCTCTGGTGTACTTGCCCAAGTATAAAAGGAAGGTTATCTGTGTTGTGAAGCATGTGAGATATTATGAAAGTCTCCATGCTTTGACACCTAAAAGGCTCATCAGAAAATTTATGTTATAAATTTGTAGTAAGCCTATTTAAAATAAGATCTTTAAACTTAATTGTGTTGTGTATTTCACCATCAATACATTCAGGCCTACAAGGTTGAAGGGGAAAAAAACTTTCCCTGCTTAATGTACAAATCTGGTTTTTGTAATGTTTTAAAAAGTTCTTTCATAATTAATATACCTATAGAATGTCAAATAAACAATAAACACCACTTAGTAGAAGCAAGTCTTATACTAAAAGACTATTACTCTAAAACTAAATTTTGGCCAGATACCCTTTATTTTCAATTCATAAATCTGGCAAGCCTTTTTCCTGGAAGTTGCAGTCTGGCTGTCCATGGCAGCCCTCAAATACATTAAGTTTTTTAATGACATTAACAGACTGGCATAGTCATACACTGATGATTGATCCTCACTGGATTCTGAACCCAAGTAATTAATAACTTGTTCTTTCTGGTCTCCCTAAGGAAGAGAACATGGTGTAAATCCAGAGTAATGAAGATGAGAACACAGTACTGTAAGACATCGTTTTTGCTGTAATTTTATCTCGAGGATTCCCAGAAAGCTCTGTAAAATATGTCCTGTCGTTGAAAAGATCGTTGGCTTCAAGCAATTGAAAATGTAGACTGGAAGGCAATGCAGAAACACTTATAACCCAAAGCACAAAGAGTTAATAGCAGATAAGCCTGAGTCCAGTCTGTCATTGGCCTCTCCTCCTCCTCACCTCCAGCCTTCCCTGAGAGCTGCTGCTACTGTGCAGCCTCATGGCTACCAATGACAAATAGAATTAATACTACCCTGCCCACATTTGGTAGGAGGGAAAGGAAAGTTCCCCTTCAATCTAAAGGAGCCCTCTTAAATCAGAATACCTGTCCATCCATGGACTAATAGCTGTCATCCTAAGAATATTAGTCTCTCCTCGAGCCATGAATGGGACAAACATTAAACCAAAATGAAATTCAGTAGGATTTTGGGAAAGAAAAATGCTGAGTAGGCTAGAACCCATTAAAATTATTGTTAGTTTTTCAATTATTTTATTCTAGGTAGATAATTAATCTGATGAGAAGCCTGCGTTTTATAAATCTTTGAGAGGGTGGTTTGAGGGTATTGAGACAAGGCACCAGTGCATAGTCCAGGCTGCCCTTGAACTTATAACAATTCACAAGTGATAGGGTTACAAATAGGTACCCACAAGTCAGATCCTTAGTATGTCATTAAAATTATAAGCCTGGGAGACATGTTGAGGTGTGCCTAGGAGGAGGAGTAAGGGATAAAATAAAGGAAAGTATTCTCAAGACATTGTGTTTACCTGTTTCAGATTTCTAAAGAATAAATAAAAGAGATTCTAATTCAAAAAATCAGCAGCTAGATGGATGGCTCAGTATTTTTTTCATTTATTTTTATTTTATTTTATTATTTTTTATTTTATTTTATTATTTTTATTTTATTTTATTATTATTTTTTTTTTTTTTTGCAAAGGATCTAGGTTTGGTTCCACCTGGCAACTCACAACTATCTGTAACTCCAATATCATATAGTATGATGCCCTCTTCTGGCCTCTGTAGGTATTGTATGCATGCAGTGCCCACACAGAAGGCAAATTAAACATACACATGAAAAAAAATTTAATTGTATAGAACTGTTGGGAGCTGACTCTTAGCCGAAAGTGGCTATCATCTTTACAGCCATCTTGAGCCATATACCCTGACAAGAGACTTGTTTCAACAGCCTGCAATAGCTGAGCGCACTCTGATAAACATCTTGTTACACTGTTTAGTGCCCCCAGCTGCCAGGTGCTCCTGGTATCCATGGCTACAAGGCACGTGACGTAGTGGCTTCAGTTGAGATTGTCCACGAGGGCAAGTCACGTGGTAAAGGGTATAAATACCCGGATTTCCTTTCTATTGAGGAGTGAGGAGTAGGAGGTAGAAAGTAGGAGGAAGTAAGTAGTAGGAGGTAGTAGGAAGTAGGAAGTAGAGGAAGGAGTGAGAAAGTGAGAGGTGTCAGGAGACTGAAGGAGTGAGAATATAGTAAGAAGAGAGGAGAATAAAGAAGAGACTTGAAGAGACGCCACCGAACTCTGTCTTGTATCTATCTTTTGCGTCTCTCGCCCCTTTTTTCCCCTTCCTCCGTCCCCACTCTCTCTCTTGCTAGACCCTGACCTGCCGGCCGGAGCAGCAGAACCGGCCGGCCTTTACAAAGTAACAGAACCCGACGGCCGTTACAAAAGAAACGGCCGTTACATAGAACTTCTCTATCTTGTTTGACAAATCTTGGCAAACTAAAACATGGCAAAATAAGTCTGCTTTTGGTAAAGTGTTCTAATACCTAGATTATAAATATAAACATTGAAATAATGTTCCATAAATGTATTTAATGTTTTATTTAGAGTTAGTAACACAGAAATGCTCAAAGTCATTCCATAATCTCCAATTGTGAAGGATAATAATACAAATGCATTACATTTGTTTGACATTTTATAACATTGATATCATTTTGATTTCACATTTGCCAAGTGGAACAAGCCTTATTTGTCTTATTTTTATGGTTAGAAAACTAAGATCCACTCTGATAAAGATACCTGTCCAAGATCACATTTAGCTGCATTGAGAAATGGAACAAAAAAAATAGCTTAGTCAATAAATTGCTTTCTTGCTGCTTTACATAAGAACTGGAATTTGGTCTCACAGACTCAAATAAACAGCTAGGCATGCATACATATCATCTCAGCACTGAGGAGGCAAGGGTAGAAAGATTCTGGAGCTTGCTGGCCACTAAGTAGCCAATTTAATGAACCTCAAGATGTAGTGAAAGACCCTGCTCAAAAACAAAATGACTCTTGAGGGGTTTGTACTCGTTAATTGATTGATTCATTTATAGAAGAAGTCAATTTGTGGTTTTTATCACAGAAACAAGTTGCTTATAAAAGGCCAAATTTCAAAAATTCTAATCTCTATATCCTTCCTTTCTCCACTCTCTTCCTCTCCTGCCCTTCTTCCTCTCCCTTCCATGTTTTTTTTTCCACTTTCCATCACAGGTGACACAGAAAGAAGGTTCTCACAGATTCTTGCACTTTGATCATCTTTAAACTTTTCAACCTTTACAGTCATGAGACAATTAATTTTTCCTTATTATAAATTGTCAATTTTCAAATATTCTGTTAAAGAAACACAAAATGTTCTAGGGCACAACCATAAATGATCACCATAAAGAGAACACAGATCTCTGGCTGGCCAAACTACCTCTTGCCTGCCCCATAGAGCTACAGCCAGCCTCATCCAAAGCCATGGATCAGAGTAACTGAAGGGGAAGAGAGCATGTGAATCCTTCATAAGGCAAAGAGTGATTAGATGCTAGGAAGGAAATTAACAAGTATATGATGACATACTTGACTCAGTGCTATAAGAAACCTGTACTACATCATTTCCCTAGCAGCATCTCATAAGTTTTAGGAAATTGCCTAACCCATCCTGATTATTCCATGCCAGGTCACATCTGTGCAAGCCATCCAGCCAAGGAACAATTAGGAACATCTCCCCAAGTTTGTATTAAACAAAACAGACTACTGCATACTGCCATTGTTAGTTGACATCTTAGGAATAATTAACTGGCTGGAGGCAAGAAGGAGAAAAGAGGGTGAGAACTCTCTGCCTCTTAAAGGTTCTCTGTGTGATGCAGAGACGAGTGCTGCTTTCTGTGACAGGTCAGAAGCAGTTGTCTCTGAAGCTGAAATGACCTCATTGGCAGTGAAACTCTCATTATGGATGTGGTATGGAAGAATTCAGGCAGCAAGAAAAATCAAAAGCATAAAAAATACTCACCCAAAACACGAAGAAATGGGAGCTGGTTATCAGTTAAAATGTGCTTTTAAAAAAAAAAGTTCTTTATCTCTCTATTTTCAGCAAGCCATATTAAATGACATGTTCACAATAACACAGTCACTAATCAAGTCTGGGACTTTGTAGACTATCATCTCCAAGTGCTCTCCCAGGAGCCTGCCTCAGCCAGTCCACTTTCTACATAACCGTAGATTTTACTTTGTAGGGTAAATTGCTTTCTGGCTCTCTCTCTCACACACACCTTTTCTTTCTTCCAATATTAGAAGTAATAGAGAAAGCACTCCTCATTCTCTAAGACTACAGCATGTAGACTAGAGACTAGACCAAGAAGATCAAATAAAATTCTCAAATACACACTACTTACCATAGTATGAAAAGAATCATATGCCATAGATATGACAGATGGCAAGTGAATTTCTGTAGAGAAAACTACTAATATTGAGAGAAGTTTAATAAGACCTAAATAAAATCAATGAATATTGTCTAACTTAAAATTTAAATCTGGAAATTTTCCACAATTTATTTCAAGAGTCAATGCTAGTTACATCAACACCTGATTTTAACAACAATTTTGGGTGTTCCCCATCTAATGTTTTTATTTGCAAGAAAAACTGAGGCCAAGAAAAGCCAAAGACAACAGTGAAAAGAAAAAGTGAGAAGACTTTACACCTATAAAAGGAAGACTTATCACACCAAGACATTTATGAGGAGAAAGTGATCAACAGTGGCTTATCGGAGCAAGGACAGAGGTGTTAAATAAGGGATGCTGACTCCATGGCAACAATAATAAGTTTACAATAAAGTTGATACTGCTGCAGTAAGAAAGGTGTGTGGTCATTTCAACACATAAGTTTAAGTTATCTATCTGTGCACCTATAAAAAAGAGCAAGAGAATCAATGTGTAGCTAAGCCCAAATGTTTTCCTAGCATGTAAAAGGCACTTGGTTCAATCCACAGCACCATAAAAAGATTAAACATAACACATTATATATAAAAATCAATTGCATAGCTGTCATTGAAACTCCTGATAGAGTAGATCTTTTATAAGCATAAGGCCCTAGACTGAATCCCCAACACCGAGTTTCAGATGTGTTGCAAATGAAGAAAAAGAAAACAGGAAGCATGGCCTGAAAGGAAAACAGAGATCAAAACCCTTGCAAACTCAAGATAAGCATATAAGTCCTAAACAGAACAAAACTGCACTAGGGACAGAAGAGAGTAACAAATTTGGTGTCATTAAAATTTTCAAATTCTGCTCATCAAAATGCATACATGCCATAATGTAAAGTATAAATATCCTGCAAAAGACTCATATAAACAGTACATAAGAATACAAGAAACAGACAAATACCTGAATGCAAATATGGCCAAATTCAGTAAGCATTTGCATCAGCAAGAGTATATCCAAATGGCCAATATACATGCCAATATATATATGAATATACATTTTTAACTAAAATGGAAATTAGAAAAACAATGTAATTCAAATGCAATACACAGAAAATGGTAAGCATGTGGATATCCAGAATTCTCACACTATTAGTAAGAGGATATATTGGGTCAATGTCATTGAAGAATCAGACTGTATCTCATACATATGAACACAAAAATATTATCTGACCCAGGAACTTAGTCTTCAGGTAGATATGGAAACAACAAAAGAAATACAAATGTTCATTGAATGATATTAACAAAGGGCTGTGTAGATAGCATAGTCAATAAAGTACTTACCTTGCAGGCACAATGGCCTATTTTCAACCCCAAGAATCCACATAAAAAAAGCCTGGCGAGGTGATGCTCACATATAATGCCAGCACTGAGAAGATGAGACAGACCTGTCCCTGGGGCTTCCTGGCCAGCCTAGCCAAATTGTTCAGCTCCAAACTAGCAAGAGACCCTTTCTCATAAAAGATAAAGGCAGGAGACAAATAATACCCAAGGGTAACTTCTGGCTTCTGCACATGTATACATGTATACAGTACACATATATGAGCACACACAGAGACAACAGATATGAACAGAACATCCATGGGGAAATTATTCATGACTATCAGAATAAACAAGCTCTCAAATACCACTTACTAGCATAATGCAGTAGAAAAATGTACTCTGATATCAGGATGGCAGTTACAGTTATGCTTGTGGGGAAAGTAATGACAGGGGGCACATGATGAAAACTTCTGGAGGCCTAGTAAACAATGTTATGCTTTTGAGTTAGATGATGCTTACATTTGTATATTCTATTGTTCGATATTTACTATCCATGCATTTTTCCCTGTATAAATGCTATATTCAATAAAGATAGGTTTAGATACTAGAAATAAAATTGAGAAAGAATAAAAACAGAAGTGTTTGCAAACAGCCAGAAAACAAAGTAATTGAAATGAGTCCAATGCTATTCACTTTTCCACCAATTGAACATGACTTCATGTGATTTGCCAAGCAGAGAGCAGATCCGTCCTGAGGCAGTTCCACCAACAGAACCAAACTAGGCTGTTGTCCACAGATGCAACCTTCTCACTCTCTCTCTCTCAAATCTTTGAGGAAGATAAGGAAATATGCCCTCACTCTGGAAAAAAAAAAGCAATGCTAATGACATGCCAATTTACACGGAAAAATCCTCTCTACACACATAATGGCATTGATGATATGATCCAATCAACATTCAAGCAACAAACACATGCTTCTGACCCAGCACATATAAACACAGCCCAAAATTCTGTTCTGTACTACAGGTTTACACAAATTGACTCATAATTTGATTTTTGTTTTGTTTTTTGAGACAGGACTCCCCTGTGTAACATCCCTGGCTACCCTGGAACTCACTTTATAAATAAGACTTGCCTCAAATTCACAGAGATCTGCCTGCCTCTGCCACCCAAGTGCTAGAATTAAAGGCATGAGTCCCCATGCCTAGCTTAAAATTTGATATTATTATTCATAGATTACCAAAAAAAATGATTTTTAACCACTCCAACTTACAACCACCTGGTTAATAGTTCTAAAAAGTATCTACACAATATTTAGCCAAATATAACCTTGTCCACTACAGTTTCTTTCCTCTGTTCATACATAGTAGCCCCATGTTTCTTTTGCTCTGATCAAAACCTTGGCACTACCTTTCACTCCTACTTATGCTTAAGACCATATACAAAATCTTTGAATAAGTCAACCATCTCAGACCCACCAAAACTAGACAACTGTCATAGTATTGCTTTACTCTGAACAGCCATTATAGGTTGCATGACTTCCCTTTCCAAACCCAATGAAGCTCCTGTCAGCAGCAGGAGTGATCCTCACAGCACTAAGTCAGAATGAGTCCCTTCTGCAATGGTTGCTCATTTCACTCAGAGTGAAGGGGAAGGCTCACAATTGCCTACAAAGCCCCAGTATCCAGCATAGACAAGCAAAGATATTCAGTAAATTAATAAGTACATTATAGAAAGAAATTTGTCATGGCCCAGGGTCCTATTCTCCATTCCCCTTTCCATTACTAAAGTGGAATCCACTACTAAACTGTAATCTTTATCCCTATGGCCCAAGATGGCTGATTAAACTCAGACCTCATGTCCACCTCATAGACTATTCACTTTTTATTTCTGGTGACACCTACTGCTCCTAATTGAAGCCATGGTTTTTAACTTGAACATTATGAACACTTGAAACCAAATCATTCCTTGCTGAGAGGGCCAACCTCTGTAATCATTAAATATTTAACTAGAACATAATATCTCATTGCCTATTGTAACAACAAAACATCTCCAGACATTGCCAAATGTCTCAGACATTTGTCCCTTGGGAGAGACATCTCCCTGTTAAGAACAATTGAAAGTCAGTGAACAGCAGAACAACTGCACTTGACCAAGAGTTTGTTCTTGAGTGACAATGTCCTGAGAGGAAGGACTAGGAGATGAGAAAATAAAGATTGTTAAGTTTGGGATCGGGAGGTCTTACTTAAGCTGATGCCTCTTGCAAGCAAATCTATTAAGAAAGATAGCATTTTATATAAAGCTTGTAGTGGAATAATTGGACAATGTCAGCAAAGAACTATCATATAACAGGGCAAAGTCGGCAAAAGATACTCAAGCAATGTTTCACAGACAGATTGGGAAAAGATCTTCGACAACTCTACATCCGATAGAGGACTAATATCCAAAATACGCAAAGAACTCAAGAAGTTAGACTCTAAAAAATCAAATAGCGCCATCAGAAAAATGGGGTACAGAGCTAAACAGAGCTCTCAACAGAGGAATCTCGAATGACAGAAGCACTTAAAGAAATAGTCAGCAACCTTAATCATCAGGGAAATGCAAATCAAAATAACACTGAGATTCCACCTTACAACAATCAGAATGGCTAAAATCAAAACCTCAAGTGACAGTACATGCTGTCAAAGATGTGGAGAAAGAACACTCCTCCATTGCTGGTGGTATTGCAAACTGGTACAACTACTCTGGAAATCAATCTGTTGGTTCCATAGAAAACTGGAAATAGCTCTACCTGAAGACCCAACTATACCACTCCTGGTAATATACCCAAAAGATGCTCCAGCATACCACAAGAACACATGTTCCACCTTGTTCATAGCAGCCCTATTTGTAATAGTCAGAAGCTAGAAACAACCCAGATGTCCCTCAATGAAAGAACAGATACTGAAAATGTGGTACATTTACACAGTGGAATACTACTCAACTATTAAAAACAAGGACATCATGAGTTTTGCAGGCAAATGGATGGAATTAGAAGATATTATCCTGAGTGAGATAACCCAGACTCAAAAGGACATGCATGATCTGTACTCCAAAAAAAATTTCAGTATACACACGATACAACTCACATAACATAGAAAGCTCAACAAGAAGGGAAACTGAAGTGTGGATCCTGAAACCCACTTAGAAAGGGAAACAAAATAATCACAGGAGGCAGAGGGAGGAAGGAAACTGGGTAGGAAAGGGGAGGGTGGAGGATAAAAGGAGGGGCAGGATCAAGTATGGGGAAAGACAGGAGGGATGGCCAAAGGGCTAGGAGAATGAATTGAAACACGCAGCAGTTGAGGTTAGGGGGTAGGGAGGACCTCCAGAAAGTCCCAGAGACCTGGGATGTGAGAGGCCTCCAGGACTCAATGAGGATGACATTAGCCAAAATGCCCAACAGCGGGGAGATGAAACCAGAAAAGACCACCTCCAGTAGATAGACATGGCCCCCAGTTGAGGCAGGGGGCCACCCACCCATCTTCAAAATTTTAACCCAGAATTGTTCCTATCTAAAAGAAATGCAGGGACAAAAAATGGAGCAGAGACTGAAAGAAAGGCCATCCAGTGACATGGGTCATCCAATGCCCAACTTGGAATCCATCCCATGTGTGCATTCCAAATCCTGACACTATTACTAAAGTTAGATTGTGCTTGCAGACAGGATCCTGGCATGGCTTTCCTCAGAGAGACTTTACCAGCAACTGACTGAGACAAATGGAGGTACTTAAAGCCAAGCAATGGATTGAGGTCAGGAACTAATATGGAAGAGTTAAAGGAAGGATTGAAGGAGCTGAAGGGGATGGCAACCCCATAGGAAGAACAACAGTGTCAACTAACCGTGACTCCTCAGAGCTCTCAGAGACTAAGCCAAAAACCAAGGAACATACATGGAGTGGTTCATGGCTCTGTGCACATGTGTAACAGAGGGCTTCCTTGTATGGTCTCAGTGGGAGAGGATGTATTTAGTCCTGTGGAAACTTGATGCCCTAGGGAAGAGGGTACTGATGAGGGTGGAAGGTGGGGTGGGCAGGTGAAGGAGCACCCTCTCAGAGGTAGAGGGATGGGGTGAAGAACTCAGGGAGGAGAGACCAGGAAGGTGACAACTTTTGGAATGTAAATAAATAAAATAATTTAATAGCAATAATAATAATTAATAATAATAATAAATGTTGTAAAAGAAGGAAACACAGGACATCTCAAGTGCACACAGATCAAACACACAATAATTCCAGTCTCTGCAGAGGTAGAAGCCAGTTTCCCAGGAACCATAACTCCTTTGAGGCCTTGGCCCAGCCCCAGTATGAACCTTGCCAAGCCTGTCCCTGGGCAAGGACACAGAACTGGCATTCTATGTCCTTTCATTAGGGCCTCTGAGAAAGCCTTTCATCAACCAGGCTCCTGACAGACAGCAGTACTGAGAAAATCAGAATTCTGTATTATAAAATGGAAGAATGGATGCTTAACAGATAATTAGCAGACTCTGTTGAGAAAAAAAAAACATACTTGAGGAAAACACTATTAGTGATTCTTAGAGGCAATTTTACTAATATTCAGTGCATATAAAAATAAATGCTTTAACTTTATAAAATATTTTTATTTTTGAGATTATAATATAATTACATCATCCTCTCTTTTCTCTCATCAAAACTTCCCAAACACCCTTCATTGGTATTTTAAATTCATGACCTCCTTTTTGATTAATTGCTGCTACACACACACACACACACACACACACACACACATATGCATATGTGTATATATAGAAAAGAATTGATACATAAAATGTGGCCTATCATATATTAATATATCACCTGCTTTTCTGTACTTGGGAAATTTTTTCAAAGGATTTATGACTTTTCTATTTATAAGCTCATTTTATTTTATTTATGCTAAGGAAGCCTTCCTAGTTATGTTTTTAAATATGGGTTGAAGTCTTCGTTCATGTTCACTGGTGAACAGCATTAATTCTAGATCTATTGGACTCCCTGTGTCTACCTTCTGTAGGGCAGTTTGTCATCATCTTAAAAGTGCTCATGGGGATTTACATTGGGATTTCCCTTCCCTACTTTTCAGCACTGTGCCCACGTCAGTGCTGTATTCACTCCATAGTTTCCCGTTTTTCCTTGCAGCTCTGCCTCTTCCTTGAGCTCACGGAGCTTCTCCTGGACCCCACAGATCCTGTGTGGTTGGAGATAACAAGCATCGTTCTCTTAATTTTTCACTAATAATTCAAGTTGAACTATAATTTTTCTGTCTCTGTTACAAGACTTTTCTAGTGAGAATTCTTTATCTACCTCTAGCTTTTCAGTCTTTTTCCCTATTTTTCAATTATTTCAAAGACATTGAGGTCTTTTAATCATTATCCATTGGCTAAATAGCTCACATTTGAATAAATATTTAGGAGAAATATCTAAGGGACTCACCAAAAACCTAGAGGAAACCTTTTTTATATAAAGTTGTGAGTGTTCTTTTTTTCTAACTTCTCTTCCTCCAGACAACAGTAACAACAGCTTCTTGGACTTTTCACAACATATAATCTCCCTTTTGTGCCTTGTCTCAACGCAGTGTGCTTCCTAACAATGTGCCTTGTGTGTTATTTCTCAACCCATCTTACTTTCCTTTCTCTTTTCCAGAAAGGCAAAGCACATTTCCTACAGGTAGCTCTCACAAGTAAGAGCAGACTCAAGTTCATTAGCTACTACCAACCTTCATTCTCCTTTGTTCTTGTATCAAAACATTATTGATTTAGGGATAACATTATCTTTCAAAAGATTAGTTTTCCTGGACTTCATTGTGGCTATTATGAGTGTCTAATCAGATTCTTAACAATTATATTGGGAAGGTATTGTGGGAGATCTCTATAAAAGAACCTAGAAACCTAGAGAATGTCTTCACAACTACTTGGACTATGGATTTCATGATTTGTGTCCTAGCAAACTCTTAAGTGAAGGAGTTTGCTCTTTAGATCTCAACCATGCATCAAAATAGTGAGGACGATAAGCAGAAAACTTCCTATCTAAATAACAGTAGAACTAACTGGTAAAGTAAACCTCCAGACTATCCTATGTGACAGAGAAAGAACTTCTGTTATCTATGACATTCTGTTAGATGCACTTGAACATAAAACTAGATCGAAGAGGCTTTGTTTCAAAGCCATGTCACTGACCAGATAACCACTCCATGGGCCTTTCTGAAATCAGCGGCCCTTTATAATCTCTATGTGAGGAAGGATCCATGCTGACTTCTGCTAAATTTGGCATCCCTTCCTTCCCTGTAATTTGTAGTTACATATATCTCCTAATGTCCTTAAAGAAAGAATTCGCATGTTCTGTTTCCCAGTCTAGCTTTCTTAAATCTAAGAATACAGGTTAGAAATGCTTCTCAATTCTATTTCCGGACTAAAAGAGGGGGGAAACTGAAGGGTTTTTTTTTTATCATTGTTTTGATTTTTAAGGTTTAGAAAAAACAGTTTGGAAGTTACAGATGTAAATATGAAAGACTCTGTCTGATTTTTTGAGAAAAACAAGTATCACACGAAAATTCAGGGGACTGTGATACCCTCAGGGGATGGTCTGTTTCTTCAAGAGTAAAAATATAGCACTTACAGAAGTGCTGATGACAGAGGAATACTGACCAATGACTGGAGGGTCTCAAAGTGTAACAGAAGTAGGAGATAAAGATGCAGTGTAGCTTGCGCTGTAAATGGGGATTGTATGGTCAGTCAGGATCATGAGGAGAATAGGTGACCTGAGACACAGGGATTTCCTGGTAACCAAGGAAGAGGTTTGTCCTGCTAGCACTGAGGAAAAGGCAGGTTTATCTCTTCATCTTATATTTGGGGATGGGTAAGATAAATGGGGACTAGATTTACCTTACCATGTAGATCAGTAGCCATTGTCCTCGGAGGTCTTGTTGTGTCTTTGGGGTTTTGATGTTCAAATTCCCCTCCTAATTTTTAAGAAATGCCAGTCTTTTCTTGTCACTCAGTTCGAGGCATTTAGCATAAGTACACCAATTAGACAAACCTGTAGAAAACAGACAGCAGCAAAGTGAGCGTTTTATAGACAATCTCAGCTCCACAGACAAATCCTTCAAGGACTCCTGCTTCCCCAAGGAAATGAAAACCATGAGCAGAAACAAGTGATAGCACATGCTCTCCCACTCTGCAAACAGTGCCTTTTCTTCCATGCTCCAGACTGGAGTGTCCATTTTCATATCAGCCAAACAGCAACCACCTGCTTGGTAGAACTGGGTTTCAAACTCTCTCACTCAAACATCTACACTGTTCTGGCTCCCTATTGAGTTCTTTGCTTTTCATTCTTTGAGAGGCCTTTCAAGGAAAGCCTTAGATGCAGCTTCAGAATACAGAGCATTGTTTAAGAGCTGCTGATCTATTTACTGCAGAGACAGGGACCCCAGTTTTGCATGGCCAATTTCCTCTTTGTACTGCCACCCAATCCAACACTTCCCCCATATACTCATCAATCTGGAAAATCCCAAAATTGTGGTAACTAGCTCACCCCAGCTTGACATTGGATTGTCCGGGTTTAGCACTTTATAGTCCAAATCCTGGGAAATCTCTACATTTCACACAACCTGAAATGAGTAGCTACCCAACTCTAAAAACCTATCCAAAACAGGTTGAAAATCACCTATTCAGAAACAATGTATTACCACTGTCAAAATGTAAGCACTTTTTTAAAGATAACACTCCAAGCTACTACTGGCTACTCAAATTAGTATGAGTTAGTTTATCAGCTTTCTTCATGTGGAATCAGGTGGAGAAGAAAAAGATACATACAGCCACCTTGTAGCATACCCTGTTAGTGTCCTCAATACGCAAATTCATTCACAAAGTTGTCCTATCCACTACCCTTCAGGAATGCATTTGCTAAGTACCTGCCACTTAAACAGGACCTTGAGCCGGGAAAGAAAGAAGACAGGTGAAACCTCTCCACAGCCAACACACCCAGATTTTCTTCATAGCTAAGTAGTTTCTTTTCCTTCCACATTTGAAAAGCATAATCCAGGCTTCAGGGCAGACTCCTCATGGACGGAGCTGGAGCCTAAGACCTTGACTTCACTAGAACAGTGCTGTAACCTAACTAAGCAGCCACAGAAAAGCCTGTATCATTGACTTGGAAATAATGCTTTCAGGCACAAGAGTCCATCACAGCAGCTGGAATGAACATCCAAATCAGAGAATGAGAGCCCAGCAGAGAAAGGGACTGCTCAAAGATGCCCAGATGATCCCCTTTGTTGGCAAAGCTGGCCAGATGCTCATGAAGCTTTAATTAAGCCCAATTCTAATTAATCTGTGACCTTATTCGAACCAACTGTTTCCCTGTGCCTCAAGCGCCTCTCCAGCTTCAGATGCCCTTTCTCTCCAACTAGATTCTAAAGATCTGGGGTTTTTTTATTAAGTTTAATTGAGAGATGACTGAACTATGGTCTTTCATGGGTAGGGAATTCCCCACCAGTGACAAGGGTGACAAGGTGCCATAGTGCCATACAGCTTCCATGATTTATACTGATAAAAGGTTGTGTCTGGCCGGAACTGCATCCAAAACAGGACATCAAACATCACATCACACATTTGATTGATTCAAACCAACACATTATGTTAAGAGCAAACAGGCTCAAGCAAGGAGGCCAAGGAGAGATAGAAGAAAACTATATGAGAGAGAAAGTGTACCAAAAGGGACCAATCATTACATGGTTAAAAGACATCCACTGTCCTCAGACCAACCTAGCACACTGTGTGCTGCAAATGGCTTGTAGTTGCTTCCGAATGCTGAGCCCCTCAGCACTGGCAGGAGCATGGAGATCACAGGCCACTTGCTCAGGCTATGAGAAGTCTCCTCCATCTACTTAATACTGTAGGGATATAATGACTGTGTGCTGTGTTGAATGGTTTACAAATATCCAAATGATGTCTAGACATTCCTTCTGAAGCACTGATATAAACCTCTTACACCATCTATCTCTGATTCCTTACAACAATCAGTACAAATGTTCTCACCAATCATAGTGGTATAGAAAATGTGTATTATCTCTCTCCATCTCTCTCTGTCTCTCTCATTCTCTCTCTCTCTCTCTCTCTCTCTCTCTCTCTCTCTCTCTCTCTCTCTCTCTCTTTCCTGTCTCTCTACCTATGAGGTGCTTCAAGTAGATTTAAGCCTATTACCCACCCCCAGCACTTCTATGCTTTAATAACTTCCCATCACCCTTGGGGAAAAATCAAAGTTCTTATAGAGGGTAACAAGGTTTTCCTAAGCTTGATTTCTTGTGACAGCAGAATCCTGGTGGCTAGTGACAAAGCAGACTCCAACTGGACAAGGTAGGACACAAATGTAGTAGAGAGTAACTAGAGAGTAGCTGAAGGAAATTCTATGACAGACTGATGAGGAAGCTCCAAAGTCAAGACAATGGCCAGCCCCATGTCAGGCTCCCTATGACGACCTCCTGACATCTCCTTTCACGTGGACTCCCCAGCTCAAACAGATTCTCCATCGCTGCTGTGCTTCAGAGCCAATAGCCCTGCCATCATGTTCCCTGGAGACTAGATTCTGCCTCATTTTGCTCTCTTCTAGCAGGAAGTCTCATCAGCAGTTTTCATTCATTCAAAAATCTCATGACACCACTTATGACAGACAGAGCCCTGCACCAGAGGGCAGCCCCTTCTAGTCTCTGCTACCTAATATTGCCTTACATATCAAATTTAACTTTGTAGATGGAATTAAGAACACTGAGGTGTGTCTATTAAACTGAATTGTCCCTGTGGACCAATAGAGACGCAGGGTGGTTAGGAAAAAGGAAGGCAGTGATAGGACATAGTAGTGGAAGCAGAGACTGTAGTGGCACAAGGAAGAAGCTGTGAGATTAACTGTGGTATGGTCGGGCTGGGGATAACGCTGCAGTGCTCACAGAAGAGCAAATGGGAATTGTTCAGGTTTCAAAGTCTTACCACTTTTGGTCACTCTTTTTTCTTTTTACATTTAGGGAATTTCAAAACATGACACTGACATGTCCATTTTCCTGCCTCTGTTTATAACCAGGACACGGGCACTATGTAAGCTCAGCTAATCAGAAGCTCCCACCCTGACGAGAAAGACTTCCTGCTAGAGGACAGCAGCCTGTAGGCATGGCAAGGGGCAAGGAGTAAATTTATCACCTCAGCCTTCAGAAAGAGCACAGGCTCCCCACACTTTAATCTTACAGAAATGTAAGGTATTTGTATTGTTTTAAGCCACCCAGTCTGATCATCGCTTACAGGGTGTGGTGGTGGTCTACATGACAATCATCTCCCCCATAGACTCGGACATTTGAGCTCTTGGTCATCCCTTGTTAGTGATACTTAACTGTTCAGAGATGTTACAGATAGGTGCAACCTTACTGGAGGAATTCAACCACTTAGGGGAGGCTTTGAAAGGTTGCATTCACCCATTTCCAGTTAGCTCTCTGTTTCACTCTTGCTGTTAAAGACACAAATCTCTTAGCTTCCTGCTTCAGCCTCCGTGCCTGTTTGCTGTTATGCCTCCTCACCATGATGGACTCTTAAAGCCAAATAAGCTCTTCCATCTATAAGTCACCTTGGTCATTGAGTTTTATCACAACAGAAGAGTAACTAATACAGGAAGCCATGGGGAATAGTAACTTGTGCTTTTGCACATGCTCTTCCCTGCTGACTGAAGTCAGGGCCCTTAGGATCTTCGTCTCAGCTCATTCATGCCTTTTAGTAGAAACTACCTCTAAGTTCCCACACTCAACAAATTTCCCTCCTCTCCTTTCTTACAGCCTCAAACCACTACTTCATAGCTCTTGTTACAACTATAATTTTGTGTGTGAGTGAATTTTAACTCTTCCTAAGGCCTGATTTGCTCATCATCATATCTTCCCTGGCACAGTGCCTGACACACAATAGGTGCTCTATGTTGGAATGATAAATGGATCGCACACATGGGGATGGAGGGACAGACAGACAGACAGACAGACAGGAACACAGACACTGTCAGAAAAACACGAAAGCATCTCATTTATCTCTAAGGATTTGTTCATGGGCAAACGCTAGATGCCAGCGATAAAAGTAACTTGTTGAAAAGTGAGCACTTGAAATTCCCTGGGTTACGATTGCATAGAAGCATAGACATGAAGTGATCATTCTTCCAACCCACAAAACTGATAGGCTGCCTCAGATAATTTGCATATTCAAGAGTCTTGTTGGAGAATATATTTACAAGAATAATATTTTGATTTATAATTGCCCAGAAAGAATGGCTGCTACTTGTAAGCCCTGATCCCAACATGCTAAGTGACACTCCACGAATGACTGTCACCCTTTCTCATCCTTTGTTCAGTGCATCAGAGGACTTTTTCGGAGTGTCTGCTGAGTGGGAGACATTTCAAAGTCACCAAAAAGCAAAAGGAAGATGAAAGGCCTTCTGGCTATTGATATCAGAAGACACTCTTCTGGAACAGTATGTCTTGTTCATTTCATTCAATTCTCACACACACACTGTAAAATAGCTCATTTCCTCTCTGTCACACCAGGTTGTCAGACCATCTGTGTGGGAAGCCAGTTCTGGGCTCCATTCAAGATACAAGGGGTGGAAGTGGGTCATGCGTAGGACATTGTCTGCTGGCATTTTTCAGAAAACATCCTGACAGGAACATGGCATTGGAAAGCCTCTTTGTGAAGAAACATTGCCCTTTGTTGATGAGAAGACTACTTGTTCTATAATATGAGTGACCATATCATAGGAGCTCCAGTCTTTCTGGAACTTTCCTCCAATTCTTAGCAGGTGAACAGTCCACCTCTTTGCAAAACTGAGAAAGAGATGCTTGCTTCTTGTGCCTTTCTCCCTCCTGGTGCCTATCTTTATCTCTTACCAGTCCTAAACACTAATCTATGTCCTATTCTTGGTATACTGTGTGCTCAGGAAAGTATTAAAAGTACATAGTGGCTGAGCACTAACACTTTCAGCATTATTTAAATGATGTGAGTTTACAAGCATTAGAATTGTTCTAAGTTAGAAGAATGAAACGGCTAAAGATGAAAATTTAAAAATAAGGCTTGATGAAAAGTTTTGATCTGGACCTCAGATAAACTCGTTCCATGCATGCTGCTCCACTGTCATTTTCAGGGCAAGGAAACATGGCTGAGTCTAGCTGTTCAGAAGATAAGAGAAAGGCACAGTTAGGAGCTGAATTACCCAGAAGTGAGTTCCTAGAGATGAGCACCATTGCCATATTCTGATCCGTTGGGAAAGGAGGTTCAGGTAAGCAAAGGACAAGCATGGGAGAGAAGGGTGGAGGCATTTAAGAGCCACATCTGGCATTTTCAGATTTCACAAGCAGCTGGGGCCATGAGCTTCATATAATATGAGACATAGCTGGATTCTAGGGCTCACCCTCTAAGGTTCTTGAATGTTTTAGGGTTTTCGGGACTTTTATATCTTTTCATTGAATATGTGGTATGAAAACAGACTGCTGTCATGATAACAAGGCCCTTTTAAACCCAGAAAGAACAGCCCCATCGATCAAGAAATCATTCTCATTAGTCTCTTTCTAGCCTATTGCCTTCAGATTACCACAGGCTGCCAGCAGAGATGTAGGACCACAATTAGTAAAGTATTACTACTGATGCAGGGTGCAGCATAATAGATGCAATTAAAATTCACACGCAAGCATGCACATGCATCTCCTCACCCCTGAAGCATTCCAGACTCCTGTCTCAGGAGCATGCTCATTGCTCTCCCCCCCACCCCAGAAACCCAAACTACTGATTTGTACCATGGAAACTTGCTTTAGTACCCATCTCGTGAAACTTAAGAGAAATCAACTGAGATGCTGAATAGTGTGAGGGGATAAGGCTCAGGAGTCAGAGAGAACTGGATCCACACTGGACATCTCCATTGAATAACTGTGTGATCTTGGATGAGCAATGTCTCTGGGCTTCTGTGTGTGTGTGTGTGTGTGTGTGTGTGTGTGTGTGTGTGTGTGTGTGTGTTGTACCTATGTGCTAGTGAGTTTGCATATGTAGAAGTCAAGTACCACATTCACCATTTACATTGTTTTTAAACAGGTATTTTAAACAAGGATTCCCTTGCAGGGAATCCAGCAGAAAATCCCAGAAATCTATCTATTTCCACCTTCCAAATCTGGGGGTGTGGGTTGTGTGTGTGTGTATGTGTGTCTGTGTGTGTATGTGTGTCTGTGTGTGTATGTGTGTCTGTGTGTATTGGTGTGTCTGTGTGTGTATGTGTGTCTGTGTATATATTGGTGTGTATGAGTGTGTGTGTGTGTGTCTATATGTGTATGTACTGGATGGGTGTATGGGTGCCTGTGTCTGTGTGTCTGTGTGTCTGTGTGTGTATGAGTGTGTATGTGTGTATGGGAGGGTGTCTGTGTGTGTATGTATGGGTGTGTGGGTGCCTGTGTCTGTCTGTTTGTGTGTGTCTGTGTATGTGTTTGTATCTGTGTGTCTATGTGTATGGATGTGTAAGTTATAGACTCAAACTCAAGCCCTACTATTTGGCAGGCAAATGCTAGGCTATCTCCGCAGCCCCAGGCTCCAGCTCTAGTTGTCTTATCACTGGACTAGGACTAATATTTATTTGCCTGGTGGTACTGTGATGACAGAAAATATGTTAAAAATGCATGTCCCAGAGCTTGTCACTTTAACAAATGGTAGTGACTGTTATGAAGAGCATACCTGAGCTCACTCTTTTCTCTGTAGCACTCTCTGAGGTTATAGACACCATAGCCCTATTGCCATCTTTCCCTCTGGATTCCCACTTGCCCACTTGGCCTCTCAAAAGGAATTTATCAACTCAGACCAGGCACTGAGAGCAATAAACTAGGTCATGTTTGAGGCCCCATTATTACTGCTGTCAGCAATAAATGATTTCAGCTTTCTGACATAAATTTGGCTGTTCTGTGTCCTGCCACCATCAGGGAGCAATGTTACAACAGGGACCTTCCCTCCCTAATGGGCGCATTTAGGGGAAGTGGGACAGGAGTGCTGTATAGTGGGCCCAGACAACACAGCTGGAAGTGGCCTCCCTAATTGACAGCTTCCCATATTATGACAGGTTTGAGACTGACTGCGGTGGCAGAGTGGAACACATAGGGGCAGAGCAGCAGACAGTGTTTTCTCAAATGGAAGCTTCCAGATGTAGCCTCTGCCCTTAACCTGGAGGTTTGTAGTCTTTCCTGGGGACTCCCAGGGACATAGATCATTGTCAGTTTGGTTGCTGAGTATTGCCCTATACAGAAACTTGAAAAAAGGAAAAGCCAGTGAGAGCCAGCAATCAAGTGGAACAGACAGCAGGGCTGGGGGTTGAGGGCGGATTATGGCTTCTGTCCTAAGGCTGCACAGACTTTGGCAAGTGTTTTCAAATCGCTGGCCACCACTTCTGTCAGCACAAAAGCTATCCTGATTACCTGTTCTTCCTACAGAGGAATCTGGAAATGAGTGTTGGCTCTGTTTGTCATATTTTCAACTTTGTCCACATTATAGGCATGTCATTTGTGGAAACATGTCTCTATGAGAGGAAGAAAAGTAACTACTATACAAAGCTGATATTAATCGGGTGTTTTCCACATGCCAAATACTGTGCTAAAGATTTCGATCTATTGTCTTCTGAAAAGGAGCCTGTGGGCACAAGCCTGCTGTGTGTTGTCTTCTATTCACTTCCTTCTTGTCAAAATGTTGCCTGAGAAGACATCTTATTTGCTGTTCATCCTCACTGACCTGCCTCAGCTCAAAGAATGGGTCTTGACTGGCCTGGAGACATGTAGTTTCCTCCCTGTGCACAGTGACTATTTAGGGCACCGCACAGATACCTCTGCAGTTGTCAATGAAATCTCAAGTCCCACCAGAAACACCAGGTAAAGCCTCCTTCTCCTGGGGTAGGTGGCCCGTCTTGTGCTGCCAGGCATTGGGGACACCTAAGGGAGTGTACTTCCAATGTAAGTGCTGGTGCTGAAGATGGAGCCTAGAACTAGGCAGTAAGAAAAACAGGGGCTTAAGACGTTAGATCAACCATTACCTAAAATTACCATTGCTTTCATTTGGATTGATTGCAGTTTCATACAACCAGAAGTATTCTCATCAACAAAGGTGAGTGTTACTAATCTCACTGGATAGGTTAGGAAACTAAAGCCCAGTGGAGTTAAGTAATTTGTCTCAAGTCACACAGCAAGATCCTGTCAGAAACATCATCTAAACCGAAGTTCATTTCAATACTGTACTTTTTGCTACAACTGAAGTGGTAAAAATTATCAAGTCATTGACACTGGGAAATTTTTTATGAAGTAAGCACTTTATTGTTTCAAGAGTAAATTTGGGCTGGGCATGGTGGTTCACATCTTTAATCCCAGCAGAGTCAGGTAGTTCTCTGTAAGTTCAAAACCTACCTGATCTACATGCAAAGCAAGTTCTAGCATAGCCAGAGCTGTCACAAAAAGAAACCTCAGAAAAATAACAATAAAATTAAAAATAAGTTATACAGACAGGAAAGGAAAAACTAACAAAAAAACAGTCGATTTGGAATTGTAACCTCAAAAACAATCAAAATGGGTTGTATTGGTACTTTCATCACAAGAGTTGGGACTCTAATCTCACAAGAGCAATTGATGCCCACCATCAGACCCCAGACAGCTCCTACTTCCCTGTCCTAGTGACTATTTGTAACAAATGACATCCTTCTCAAGTCTTGGCACTCACCCCTGATGTTCTTATCTTCTTGATCATGAAAAGCTCTAAAGACATTAGATATCAGGCCCCTCTTGTTAAGTCAGTTGGAGGCACTCCCCACGTATTAAGTAAAAGCAAAGCTGCTGATGTCATCATTTGTAAATGATGAAAATGTAAAGTGTATATTTTTTATGGTGAAAAAAAGTGTCTATTTAGAATTAGTCATCTGGACTCAGTTTAGATGATCCCAGTCTTGTTGGCAACATCCAGAGCATCATAATCAGGAGCCAAGTGGACATACGCCTTCTTCTCTCCATCAGGCCTTATCAAGGTATTGGCTTTGGCCACATCAATGTCACAGAGTTAAAAAAGAGACCTGAGTGTCATGGGAAGTTTCAAATTTGGTCTTTAGTGATGGCTGAATCCAGAGGATCCAAAAATATTAATAGGACCCTTCTGGACTCCTAGCAGCTCACAGCTCTATTGGTCTTCTTCCCATATATAGATTATAGGTGGAGGAAGATAACAGCCAGTGACTCCAGAGCCATCCAGCTCTCCTACTATACAGACAGGATGAGGTCTTCCACCCAGTGAGCAACTGTCAACCTCGGAGGAGACTCCAACTGGCCCTGCCCCAGCCACACTCCACTGGACAGTCCCTATGATGGCAAGTGATAGGACATCATTAGGGCAATGCTATAAGAGTCTTAAGGACTTGGAGAAATACTCTGTGTCAGAAAATGAAAATGGGGGTGGTGTGTTCAAAGAACAAAAGCAAAATTGTTGATGCTTCAATCTTCCCTACCAGTCAAACCACCTCATCTCTAACCCTCGAGATTTGCTTTGCAGAAGTAATGAACTTGACACACACACCCCTTCATCATGTCTTTTCATCGACCTACGAGTTTGCTTGCTCTGCCCTACTTCTGGGAACACCCTCTGTAGCTGGAAATACTCAGCTATCATGTCTATCATCAGCCTACATCTGACTTTGAAGAAATACAAGCATCTCTCCTGAGAGTTCCTTCTGCACTTTGTACATGCTTCCCTTGTTAGGGTGGCCATGTCATAGTCTATAGCATTTTAATTTCTTGACTATTCCCTAGAACTAAATTCCTTGATTACTGAATGCATAGTTAATTACACAAGTAAAAATGAATGTTTCTTCTCAAAGAAAAGGTCAATGACTTGAGAACTGGAGTACCCACTCTTCTTCTTCCTCTACTCTGAGACCTTGAAAATGCTGTATTCTGACCCATTGATTTCTGACCTTACTGTTTCTCATGCTTAGGAACTTCTTTAGTAGATAATTGGTGGAAGATGGTGCTACTGATTAAATAGAATTGCCATGAAATATTCTTTCTAAGGCCTAAGTAAAAAATTAATATTACCTAGCTTAAAATATTAAGCTAGGTAACTGTTACCTGGCTAGCCTGCCACTTTGTGGCATTACTAATATTATAAGGAAATTTTCTCATATGTTGTTCTTGCTGTTACTAGGAAACTTTCTCATGCCCAAGTTGGTGACATATTCTGTTATGTTCTGTACCCTTGGAAACCAATCACAATAGAAGTCAGTAAACTGCTTTGTATAGTTACCCACAGTAAGTTTGAACCGTAACCAACCACCCAGCAGCACTCCCTGAACTTGTATATAAGCTTTTATGATATTTGCTTTTACAAGCTTCCCCTGGGATAGACCCCAACATAAGAGAGACAGCTGCACCAATATAAGAAGACTTCCATTTTGAGTAGGTGGGGGGGGGGGTCAAGTAAAATTTAAGTTCCCAAGTTCTTCTTGGGAACTGACATCCTATTTGGAAAAAAAAAGACATGTATTTTGGTAACTGACATCCTGGTTGGCAACTTAAAACATGAGTGTTAGACAAGACAAATCCCCTACTATAGTTGATACCCCAACCAATGGAAGCCAGATAAGTGTGCAACAAAGACATGTTCCTAAGTAAATCCTGAATCACCTTATCCTTATTGGAAGAATAACTTGATACAGATGTTTGGGATTTTAGGCTTAAAAACCTTGTAGGATCTTAACTCAAGGTCACAGTTTAGCCACCCAGCCTGAATTGTAACCCTAATTGATCAGTCCTGGGGTGTATGCTCAACAAACTATCCCTGTCTGACTGAGATCAGTGAGATCATGTGGTTTGTGAGGTGGGTCCTGGATCCCAACAATTCTGACAACAATTGGTAACTATGAATATGTGGTCAGCTGAATTCTGGTTCCCTGACTAAACCCAAGTTCATACTCATGAGACTCATAAATGTCACTTTACATGGCAAAAGAAATTCTACTGAAGTGATTGAGGATACTGAGCAGCAGAGATTCCCTTTGGATTGTTGGGTGGCCCTGTTGTGATCATGGGACTCTTAGAAGGGTCAGAATTGCAAGAAAAAAAGGCAGGAAGGAGGAATAGGGATTTGCAGTGAAGCTAGAAAATGGAAAAAAGAGGTACAAGCCAAAGCACCCCAGTGACCCTGAGAATCTGGGAAAGGTGAAGGAACATGTTCTCCTCAGCATTTCCAGAATGAAACCTCCTAAACTTTAGAAAGTCAGGGTAACTGTAAGCCACTAAGTTCCAGAAAAATAAAATAATCATTTTTTTGTCCAAGTCAGTGAGTCTGTAGTCATTTCTTATGACAACCATAAAATAGTAATGCATAAGTCTAGGAGAGAAGCTTAAGTCAGAAAAGGAATTACTGCTTTACCAATTCAGTGATGGAAATAAAGCTGATGCTTTTAACTACATAAAATGTGAAGATGGGTTGGAAAATCAGCAGTCCTTTTCATGACAAAGGGGCATAAGGAATTGAAAAAATGAATCCAGACAAAGCTAAACTAGACAAGAGGAGGGACATGCTAACAAAGTAAGACATGGATCGTGGTATTTTGACATGTGTCTTTAATTCCAGCACTCAAGACACAGTACCAAGTGGAGCTTTGTGAATCTGAGGCCAGCCAGGGTTATGTAGAGAGTGCATGTATCAAAAGTAAACAAAAAAAGTAATAACTAGAATGAATTTCCAAATACTGAAGAAAAAAACAATAGATAGGTTTCCTGGAGAACAGGAATCTAATTAGGAATCTAATTATGCTGTAAAGCATATTGATGGTGCCTTGACAGGCCCTTCAACACACAGTGAAATAAAGGAAGCCACAAGTACTGAATGTCTATCGAGGAGGCCAAGGAAATAAGAATCCCTGTGGTTAAAGCAAACACGTATCTAGAATCAATGACTGTAGGGGTTCACTCTGAGTTAGTAAGCTGAGCTAAAACTTTTTATTTGTACAATAAAAAGAGATGTATCATCTACTGAGATGGTGGAGGCTGTAGCATGCTTGAGGGACATCCATAATTTTCGCAGATTTCAGACTCTATGAGTGAGTCATAGACTAAGTATGAAGCACTTCAGTGTGATCCCCTAGTAGTCCAGGAAGTTGAGGCCAACTCAGCTTATAAGTCATTCAGTTTCTTTATTTGAAAATAAGAAATCTTTATCTCATTAAAGTTTTGTAGTGATTAAATGAAGTACAGTCAGTATCCACAAAAGTCAATTCCCCACAGACATTAAAATCTGCAGGTGCTCAAATCCCATATAAGAATGACATAATATTTACATTCATTGTGTTTCCATACTGCCCATACCCTCCAATAAGTCATGTCTGAATTGCCCATCATACTGATTACAATGTAAATATAATATGAATCATTTTTATATTATATTGTTCAGAGAACGATGACAAGAAAAGGAGCTGTACTTGCTCAGTACAAACATCTCCAAATGTCAGTCATTAGGTAAATCCATATTTGGAGGTCTCAAAGGCATCAAAGGCCAATTGCATTATAAAATACAATGTCTAGAACATAATAAGAATTCATTTAAGAGGTAGTGGGGTTTTTTTCATATGACCAGATCTAGCTGTAAGTTAGAGAAACATCATCAGTTTACACTCTAAGGATGTAAACTGATGTTCCAGAGAGGAGGGTGAACCCACAAAAGAAAGCCTACAACTGAGCAGCGAAAATCAATCACAGTGTTAGCGTCAAAAGCACCAGGCTTAGGTGGGAACTCACAGTTGGGGCTCCTTGAAATAACACCCCAACCTTCTGGATCTCCTTTCATCATGGAAGAACAAAATGGAGATCGAAAACAACTCCCTAGAGATTGAGGCAGACCCACTCACTGCTCCTGGAGGTATCCTATGACTTCTCATCCTGCAAATAAAAATGGCATTCACTTAAATTTTATAACATCATCTCCTTTCCTTCAACATATGTTCCTCCAAAAAATATTGATGAGCAGGATACCATCTACATACTGGGACTTAGCAGTAAATACAACTGACATAAACTAGCCACGGTCCAAAACCTTTATGATCTAGACCTCATGGCAGATATTACTAATGAATTAATGACACACTCCTACAAACTTCCAGGGCCCCATCAATTCCTTCTCAATGCAGTCTATTTCTCCAAAGAGCCACCACCAATCAATTAGAGTTGGCATATGAGATGAAAACTCTCTGTCATCCCTGCTAGGAGCCCCTGCTGCTGCACAATGGATGTTCACTGATCCCTTCACAGACATATGTCACAGCTATCTCACAAGCCACTGCAAACAGTAAAATGACACCCTCAAAGCAACAACCACCAATGGAGACATTTAGAATCCGATGACATTATGTTTTGACTACTTTCCCTGAAAGGATCTTGAATATCTCACTGAAGCATCCACTTAGTAGCCTAATCCCAGCTGGTCATCTGATGATCAATTGATGGACTATACATAAACCATCATCACAAGTTCATTTATGATATTGATGATGTTTTATTTTATAGCTCCAAACCCAGCCTTCAGTTACTCATTTTTTTCTCTCACATGCACACACACACACACACACACTCACACACACACACACACACACTCACACACACTTATAGAAGCCCTGCTAGGATATACATAGGATAGGTGTTCCCATGTATAGCTGGTGGCCACATGATATAGTGGAACATAAACCATGTGGGACCCATTGCCATGCTCAGCTCTCCTACAGACCACTATTTGGCCTTTTGGACCAATTTTTCTCATCTGTAAAACATGAATAACAAAATTTATAATATATACACAACACGATGTGTGTATCAATGATGCATACATGATTTGGGATTCATATGATTATATTCATATGATTATCAATCAAGACTTATCTAATCAGTCTAGACATTATTGTCAGTGGGCACTAGGTGGCAGTGTGTCACTTCTTACCTTCCCACCAAAGCCTGAGGTGGGGTAGGAGGCAAAAGAACATTTGAACAGTCACCACCTAGTGGCAGCAGAAATCTCATAAAAAGTCTGTTTAGTCCATGACATAGGAGAGGGTAGCCTGGACTAGATAAAATGCTGTTATTGCTTCCTCTCATACTATGAACTGGGAAGTGGTTTTCATCTCCTGAATTTCTTTGTAATAAATAATAACTTGTATTTGATTCTCTTAGGTATGAAATATATATATGTGTGTGTATATGTATATGTATATGTATATGTATATGTATATGTATATGTATATGTAT
>NW_021604618.1:5742861-5772218 GCF_004785775.1 Grammomys surdaster
TGTATATGTATATGTATATGTATATGTATATGTATATGTATATGTATATGTATATATTCATATTCCTGGGGCTCTTTCCAAAAGCATAGATTTCAAGATGTGTTCTCAGATCTTCTGATTGAAGCATCTGGAGATGTAATTATTTTTTGGTCCACTAGGCTGACTTTGATAGGAAGGTTGTGAACTACTGTAATCACACTTTTCCATTTGCACATAGGCATTATAAACACACTACAAACTTCCAAGCAGCTCCAGACTAGTTCATGTATGAACTCTCCTCATTTACCTTCACAATTTTCAACTTAGAATCATTACACTCTCTTTCTTTTCCATTTTCCTGAGAGGGGAGTGTGTGTGTGTGTGTGTGTGTGTGTGTGTGTGTGTGTTGTGCATGAATATGTGACTGTGTGCAGACATGTGTGCTTGTGTGTCCAAGAGGAAGCCCAGGGTCATCATTGCTTTTCCATCTTATTCATGAGTAGGTGCATACCAATTAAACCCAGAGCTCTCTGATGTGGGAAATGTCACTAGCCAGCTTGCTCTGAGGATTCACCTTCTACAGATGGAACTAAAGGCATTCAGCACACTCACCTGGTATTTTTACTTAGGACCTGGGAATCCTAACTCCAGTTGTCATACTTGCATGGTAAGCACTTAACATCTCCTACAGGCTGTCATTTATACTCTTAAAGATTACAAAGGGCTCCCTCAAACCATTTTGTTTGGGTTTTGTTTTATTCTGAGAGTGTAACTATGAAAGTCAAGCCAGGCTTAAACTCTTTATGAGTCTTCTGCCTCAGCATCTTGAACACTGGAATTATAGGTGTGTTTTACCACGTTTGTGTAGGACCTATCTATTTAGCTTCATCATATTACTGCCTAAAAATAGAGAAACTTTAAAATGTTAATAAACCCTATATAGTTAACATAAGAAGGTTTATGGAGAACAGCTCATTTTTCACAATCAAAAATTATTGAGAAGAGTAGAATTGTTTTTCATATTTATAAAGCTCTTTGCTGTATAGTTTAATGACAGACATCTGGAAGCTCATATCTGCTTTCATCTTTAATCCATTGCTATCACATATGACATTGCTTTCTGGAGAAGCCCAGTCAAACTCAGAGGAAGATGAAGACAAAAAAAAGTGATGGCACAGTTTAATTGGGAAATAATTTTGAGTTTATGGAGATTCCCTAGGAAGAAAATCAGGATCTAGCAATGAGCTCAGCCACACTGAGAGCTGCGTTAGTTCCTCTTTGAAAGCACATTCTCTGCACAAGCAGATCATTTTCTCTCAGTGCTACATGTTTTCATGGCTTTTTATTGCAGTGAATGTTTACTGTATTTCCCTAATCATGTATACAAGTGAAAATCAGCAGCTTTAGAAAACAGAAGACCTATAGTTCTTGGTGTAGGGTTGAGGGTTCCTGGGTTTTTCCCATCCACTTTGGCATGTCTGCTGGTGTCATGTTTGTTCACCTTGTGCTTGGACAGTAATGTCAGTGAGATTTTATGGGTGTATCATGGATGTGACTAGGAGACATAATCTCACAGCAGACTAACTCTCTGACTGCCTGGCTCTTAAAGTCTTTTTGCCCTTATTCCTGCAATGTTCCCTGAGCCTAAAGTGCGAGGAGTGTTTGGCAGATGTATCCATTGGAATTGAGATCCAAAACTACATTTTGGTTGATTGTGGCTTTCTGCAGTGGTCTCTGTTAGTTGCAAAGTTTCCTTGATAAGTGAAGAGTATGACACTTATCTGTGGGTATAAAGACAACTGTTTACATTGTTGTTAGGGTTTATACTGGGCAACTAAGGAATGCCAAAAGTAGAAGAAATAGCCTTACCCAGAGAAGAGCACACTAATAGATTATCCAATGACAAATGTTAAATGATAACTCCTGAAAATATACATACACGTAGTATTATACAGATTGAGCAGATTTTATATATTTACACATATGTGTATATGAATGTATATTTGTATATACATATATTCATACAGTAACAATAAAAATAGCAGTAAAAAAAAAAGAGGCCAAAAAATGAAATAGAGCAAAGAGAGGTATATGGGAGGTTTTGGAAAGAGAAAAGTGAAGGGGAAATGTTACAATTATAATCTCAAAACTAAGAATGAAATAAACAGAAATCCTCTCAAACTATTTCAAATGAAGGAGGGTTATGATAAATATACAAAGAGAACTGACAAAATTCCACTGGGGCAATGCACCCATTATGTTTCTTCTCAGATTCCACAGCTCTGTCTGGAACTACTTCCCATGTTACACACTGTGGTCAACTGCAAGGCTCTTCCCCAGCCGAGAATTCCGGTTACAGAGGGGCTATCTCACCTGAATGACTTTGCAGTTTCATAGCCACCAAACTTGCCGTCGGGGCTGTGATTCCAGACTCCAAAATCCAGAGTGACTTAAAAAATGTCTCTAGGGTGGGTGGTCTCTGTATCCATAGAAACAGACTAAGCAAAAGACAGTATTTTAATGCTTTTACACATCTAACACGAGTCCAAATAGATAGAACATGGCTAAGGACATGGTGGGCTGTGTGCTTTCAACTATAACAGAATATGGATATAAGGTTGTAATGGGAAGATAGCCAACACTTTCTGTTAGAAACATTATAAGCATGTATATAATTTAAAATTATTAATAATTACATTTATAATGTAAAATAAACCAGAGAAATTAATTTTGTTAACATATTTTAACTCAACATATGCAAATGCTATTACTTCAACAGGTAATCAGTATGAAAGGCATTAATGAGATATTTTACATCCTTTTGAAATCAGGTATTCATACTCAGTGTGGAATTTGTACTTACAGTACATCTTAATTGGTATACTAAATTTTCATCAGAAAGTTATTCTCTGTGTAAGGCTCATAACATTTATAGCTGAACAAGTACAGCCATCTCCTACTTACTTATAGCCTCCAAACAACCAAATCAAGCATCAGTTTTTCAAGTTAAGCTATAGTTTAATTAAATTAAAACCTCAGCTTTTTAGTTCCACATTTCCAAAGCTCAGTAACCATATCTGGTGAGGTCTACACTTATAGCAGATTAGTCTGGACTGAGAGCTCGAACCTGGCATCTCCTACTTTTTTGTGTCCAGACCCAGTACCAGCAGAACCTTCCCTAGTACAGATGCCAAAAAGAGTGTATCTGATAGAAAATGCCTCAGTTAGAACTGCTCAGATTTAATTGCTAATAAACTCTTGGGAGTTTCGTGAAAACATTTCTCTAAAAAAAAAAAAAGGTATCCCATCCTTTTAAGTGCATTCAAGAGGTTTGCTGGTTAAAGGAATTTAGCAATGCTTTAACAAACTCACCAAATAAATCACTTTCCTATTATTCGTTGGAGACAAGAGATTTGCTTATATCAAGTTCATTTCAAGTGAAGTGTAGACGGAGAGAAAACCAGCTGAAGGCTATTGTATAAATGATTGACTCAGGCAGCCACTTTCCACCTTCAGGAAGCTGAAGTGGGGATTTCAAAAATGCTCGACAATGTTAAACAAAAGATCAAATGTGTGTTGTTTCTATTCGTTGAGCCACTTTGGCTTCCCTAAGTATGCTTGCCCCTTGTCTGCCATAAACTGTGAGAGGAGCTTTGAGAAAAGGCTCATCAATGAAAAAATGGCCTTGAGCTTTCTCCAATGGAGACACTGAGGTCAAAAGGACTTTCTAAGACTTCATAACTCTACTAATCAAGTTTCTCCAACAGGATGCTTTCATATCTGCAAATTATGTTATAAAGTGGATCTATGCACACAATAGGCTATTTTGAATGAATAATGTTATTTAACGTCCCTCTTTATTTAACCAAGTATTTGGATGTTTAATATTAGCCAAACAATCTGTTCACTTGCTTATTCATTCATTCATTGTTTGTCAGTCTGTTACTTGTTGAGTAACAGGTTCTGTACTGGAGAGATAGATACACAAAAAGTATATAATGGAAAACAAAAAGTGTGATAAAGTAGCGTAAAAGGTAGAAACAACTCTGGGTCAGAATGATGGAGGAGAAAATTAAGAAAGAAGTTATTTTTCTTGTAAATATTCTAGGTAAGAGCACATAAAGCTGGGTAGGAATCCATAAAGAGACAGCTTGACCAAACTACAGCCATATTGAGCTGTAACCACAACAATCACTCATAAGTAATAACTTTCACCTATTTTACCTGTAGTTTACCATCATACTGTATGTATAAGACAAAAATGTTAGAGTGGTGTATGGAGCCTGTCATACTTGATGTTAGCTTGAGATAAGCCAAGTATATCCTGGTATGTTTCAAAGTCATTTTTAGCCTGGCAAAACCACACATCCCTTCCCTCTGACAAAATTCATAGAGATCCACTGCTTGCTTACTTACCTCCCTTGCTTGGTTTTGCAAGATAGACCCTGCAAAAGTATGGATCTTGGGTGCCTATGTGTTGAAAATTTGATCCCCAACCAATGGCTGTATTGGAAGCTGGTAGAACATTTAGGAGGTAGAGTGCATGGTATGAAATTAGCATGCTAATAGTCTGCTAAAAGGAGATATGAATACCTTGCCATCTCCTTTCTGTTTCTTTTCACCTCCCAGTTACCATAGGGTTGACAGTTCCCTCTGCCTCAGGTTCCCATCACAATTCTCTCCCCAACCACAGTCCCAAAAGCAAGGATGCCATCTGACTATGGACTGAAACTCCTAAAACCCTGAGCCATATAAACCTTCCCTCCTTATAAGCTGATTGTCTCAAGAATATTGTTACAGTGACAAAAAGATAGCTAACAGTCTACAGTAGGCATTCTGAATCTGTCCACCTCCCTCTTTAGACTTACAGAAGCCTCTACTATGATAACCTGCTATTTCACACCACATATTCCCAGAACATGCTTACCAGGGGAAGGTGAAGAAGTGTACAGAGTATTGGAGACTTCTAAAATGAAAATCAATGCTTCATAGGACTCCTTACCTGGTTTCCTAGTCTAATCTTCATCCCCACTGGGGTCTGTTTGGCAGTCACATTGTGGTCTTTCATCTTTTGAAACTGTCCATCACCCTCTGGTCTCTAACTTCAATAGCTTCCTAGCACACCAGGAATGAAGCTCAGTGCCTACATCACGGACTAAAGACCTCATTGAGTATATTAGAGACTTCTTTTGGCCTTCATTCCTCAAGCTTACTACATCTGCCACATAGACCTCTGATGCTCCTCAAACATTCCTGGAAAGTTCCTATCTCAAGACACTTACTTGCAAAGTGCTTATGAACATCTTGTATTTTAAAAATAAAATCCTGCTACTCAGAAGGAACAATCCAGTAAGAAATGTTCTTTTATAGTCTCTATTTCACCTCCTGCCTGAGTTCTTGTCCCAACTTCCCTCAGTGTGACCTGAAAGGTGTAAGCTAAAGTAAACCCTTTCTTCCTTTAGTTCAGTGGATTACGGTGTTTATCACAGCAACAGAAGCCAAACTAGAACTTTCCACACATTAATTTCTGCACAGAGTATTCAAAGTCAGAACATTAAAGTGTTACATGGTTATTTCCCTATAGTAAAATGGCCTCCTTACCAGAAAGCAGATACCACAAGAGTGAAGGCTTTGACCTATTTTATTCTCTACAATATTACCAGTGCCTGGAATAGTTCCTACACAAGATGAGTTCCCCATAACCATTTGTGGGATAAAGAGAGAATTTAATAAAGCTGGGGAGATATGTGTATTCTAGGCAATTGTACATATCCATCATAATGTGACTACTTCATAGAGATAAAGGACAAAGAAGCAGTTAGAAATGAGAATGGACAGGTATTAAGTGACTGGATCCCAAAGAGTGTTACACTCTGTGCAAAGAATCTGTTATATCCCAAGGACATTACCAGTGAAGTTTCCTATGTAAGGACATGTCACATGTAAATCTTCATATTTAAAAGATGATTGATGCAGACTGCCATATGGGGCTCCAGGCAAAAAGAAGCATTAGGATACATTTGAAATTACCTCCTTTTCTGTGTCTGTAAAGTAGAAATAATAGGATCTTCATTACAGACTGGAGTTCTGGTTAATGTAAGAACACATAAAAATCATAGCATAGCACCTGGCATCGAGGATGCTACCAATCTGTGTCACACATAAACACCAAGACTAGGCAAGCTTAGAGGAGGATACCCACACTTCTGCACAGGGGACAGCATGGAAAGTGGTGTCTTTGATCCCAATAGGCTCTTTAGAAGGTAGAACTCATTTCTGAGATCAGAGAATAAATTCTATTTGGGGAAAAGTGCAGTTTGAAATAGCTGTGGCATAGCCGGTTGAGATCTATGATACACAGCTGCTATAATGGTCTAAAACTCAGGAGGGAAGCTTAAAGCAAAAAATATAGATTCAGTGGAATCCCTTCACTTATAATCAATTGTCCAGGTCCCTTGCAAGCAAAGTACTGACCAAAGTAAAAAAAAAAAAAAAAACTCAAGAAAAAAAAATCATCTCAGACATCTGAGAAAGCTGGAAAATCAAGATACCATTGTAGAAACTGGCTGTGATTCCATGCCCCATGGCAGGCCTTGGCAATGCTCACATAGCCCCACTGTGCCCTCTGGGCACTAAAAAGAGCTTCATAGATTTGTGGAATTTTACCACATCTTCCTTCTCCAATTTCTTCTTTTCCCCTGCAAGGGAAAGCTGAATGAGTTCCTAGACTCTAAATATTATAGCCGAGAGATGTCTTAGCTTTGACAACATTTTTTCCTCTGAGCTTAATGAATTTTAGACACAGTATTCTACTCTTAACCCTGCTTCAAGTATCTGAGGATATGTTTGATGTGCAGTGGGAAATGTGGGTGCACGCGCATTTATCAAGTTTCCTGGGACCAGAGGTATATGAATAGCAAGAGATAGATGACTTTTCTGTTGAGGCAGGAAAAGTGGCTTGAGGGTCAAATTCAGCAATCAACTTTGGCACCGTGGAAAGGGAACTGAAAATTCTTGATATACATTCATCACTCGTTCATTTGTTCATTTAACAGGGCCTAGTGTATGTCCCAGGTACTGTGCTGCATACAAAGGAATACAATGAACAAGACAAACTTTACACTGCGTGGACTGTTTGTGTGGCTTGTTTTCCATTTCCCAGAACCATGGATGATGGTCTAAAATATAAGAGAAATCATCATGATTCTCATTTATCCATTGATCAGATGAATGTTTTGCCTTCAGGCCAGTCTGATGGTGTCAATTTCTCTTTCAGCTTCCCTTTTCCCAAAGACCCTAATTTATATAAAGCTGACTAAAAACCAATCAGCATATCTGGGAGACCTATGAAAATGCAGAGTGATGGGCTCCATTCCAAAAACTTTTGGTGCAGCTACCTGGGCTAGAGGTCCTAGAATCTGACTTCTCAAAGGAATCTTAGAAAGGCTGATGGTTCTAGTTTGGGTCCTCTCTGAAATTCTCTTAGATGAGATCTTAGATTCAATTTCCATTACTGACTAAGGAACCCTCTGTTTTGAGATAACAGTCCCAAGAAAAGTCTGGAACAAACAAAACTACTTCTTGCATACCCTTTTTCTCTCAATTTTTGTGTGTGTATAGTGTGTGTGTGTGTGTGTGTGTGTGTGTGTGTGTGTGTGTGTGTGTGTGTAAATGTAGGGGAAGGGTCACATATCCAAGTGTGCATAGGAAGCACAGGTTCACATTAGGTGTTGCTCATTGCTCTCCACTGTGTTTTTTGAGACAGGGTGTCTCACTGGACTTAAGCTTATCAATTTGGCGACAGTGGCTGACTAGTGAGCTCTGAGAATCCCTCTGTTTCTGCCTCCCAGTATTAGGGTTATACACATGTTCTACCATACCCAGCTTTTTATGAGTTCTGGGAATCTGAACTCGGGTCCTCGTCCTTTAGTAGCAAGCACCTTATACACTGAGACATCTCCTTAACCTCTTCTTCCAATAGTATTAATATAATATGGAGTTGTTCTTACTTCAAATAAATACCAAGTTTTTAGAACATGAAATGAACCTACATGTTTGATTTCAAGTATTATTCTGCATGGTTTCAAAACTGTACTGGATGATCAATGTGAGGATACAAGCCTAATAATTATCACATACTAGAATAGTGGCCAGTACTAGGTAAGCAGTAAAAAATGCTAGCTGTTAAGCATTACTATTTCTCGTATGATTAATGTAATTAGTTGCTTTATGGTCTTCATATAAAATAGTAAATTCAATAATAATGAAAATCTATGCCCTAATTCTTCAAATTTGTAGGATTGTACAGTATGCATCTGAGAAAGAACCCTAATTCCTATCCTTGGGAGGGTTTCCCTTTTATTTAGGACTCAATAACCTTGTTTCATTTTATTTTATTGTAATAAATGGTTATTACTCTCCATATGCCATTTTAAATGTTCTGTTAAACGAGGTTAATCCTGTGTGTAAATAAGCAGTTCCTCATTTGGGTCTATAGCACTCTATGATTACTTAGTGTTGCAGGTTTGATGCCTGAGCATCCTGATTTCCCCAGGAACTGTATTGTCAGTGCCTTATCTCACCATGTACTATTAGCTTACAGCTTCTTCATCTCACCACTTGCAATAAGTGACAACCACACATAAAAATGTAGTCATTACACTTGTTCTTTCAGTCAACTTTCTATCTTGTTAATTCTCATAATAATAGAGGCTAGATTCTATGAAATCAATCTCCTGCAAATTTGGCTTTCTGTTATAGTTCACACGTTTAATTTCTCCCAAAGCTTCATGAGTAAATGGCTTTGTTCCCACGACAGGGACACTATTGGAATTTTGTAGAGCTTTTAAGAGTGGGATCTAGTAAAATGTCCCCATCTACATGTGATGCTGCCTCTCCCTGATCTAAAACAAGGCGGCCAGTCAATCATGGACTAATAGATCAAGAATTAAAAACCAAAAAAAAAACCTTTCTTTTTTTCTAAGTTAATCACTTCAGTTGTTTTGCTGCAATGATTAAAGGCAAACACGATATCTTTCTGATATGGTGATGGGTTTTGGACAGAACAGGCTTTAATATATATATGTGTGTGTGTGTGTGTGTGTATGTGTGTGTGTATGTATATGTATACATACATTTAAGTACTTAACAAGTTCATATGCTCTATTTTGATCATTTCACCTTCCTCAGATCCTCTCAGATCAATCCCACCTTCTTGTCTCATTCACTCATTCAAAGATGTAATTGAATGCCTTGTGGATGCCATGAATTGTGCAGGACACTAGGAAAGCAGTTCAAATTATCTAAAACTAGTCTTTAAGGAATTTGGGACCTAGTAAACAACCTCATAAATAAGTGGAATTTTGTCATACCACAAGATCCAAGTTATAAATACTAAAGACAACTCCAACAACATCTGCTATATATTGCTACATGCCAAGCCCAATTCAGTGCATATGATGCAATGATACTTTTAGTACTCTTATAAGCACCACCATATCACTGCATTACTTAATGTTCAGAAAACTGAAGCCTGAAGGTTCCAAGGTCATATCTTAAGAGGTAGATACAAATTGAAACTCAGACCTTTACTCTAGAGCCCACATTCTCAATGGCTTTGTGATGCTATTTTTCCATAACTGGTTATGAGAGGATGTTGGGGGAATGTTTTGAGGGATTTTTGAAGCCAGTGATACAAAAAAGGTAGAGAAATATAATCAACAAGCAAAATGAAGAGAGGGACCTCTAACAGAGAAGACTGAGCACTCTAGCATGGTACCATGAGTTGAGAGAAGGCTGAGTAAGCAGCCTGCAGTAATGTGGTAATGACCTTTGGAGCCAATGGAGGGTGGCCACTGTAGCAAATTCCAGTGCCAGCGCCCAGGAAACCAACAGCCCCACACAGGTAGTAGTTTCATGTAAGGATCAAAATTAATTCATCAATGAAGCTAGGACTGTAAGATGAAAGACCTAAAGAAGCATAAACTTTTGCAAATACAGTAGGCTTTGCAAAGTATTGCTTAAAAACACTGTACCTACTGCGATCCTGTGCTTTAATGTGGAAGTGATATGTAAGATTCATTCATTATTTTTCCTTTCTAGATTAAGGTCCTATTTCAATTACATACTGCTATATAGGAAACCACTACAAAATATAGTAACATAAAATAATCCTTAGCTATGGAGCTCACACCTTTTCAAGTTAGTGTTATGATGAGTATAGAGTGGCTTCATGAGCTGAAGACAGCCAGAATGGCTTGACTGGGGCCATGTATTGGGGGTATTCATGAAATTTCTAAGATGGCTTCTTTCTTTAGCCATTTACACTTGGCTAGACTAGTTGGAATAGTCAAAACTTTCTGGCTTTCTTTCTTCTTACAGCCTCTTCACACAGCTAGCCTGAGCTTCCTCAAAGCATGTTGGTTTTAGAGCAGTCAGACCCATGGCAGGGCATCTGGCTTCCCCTAGATCAGAGTTCCATGAGAAGAGTTAAAGTTTAAAGGAAGAATCACTTCTGCCATATGCTGCTGGCCAACCCAACATCACAGCCATCAAAGACTCAAGTGGAAGGAGCACACATATCTTTTTTTTCAATGTTAGAGGACTTCAGAGAATTTGTGAATAAGAGAGCCTTTTCAAAGCCTGCCTACCTCATAGTCTGCTTGCAATGGGAGCCACTACAATGTGCAAATATGTGGTGGAGAGACAGGAGAGAAAGCAAAGCAGAAGGGTTTGTACACTGTGAAAAGAGGCAGAATTGGAGTTGGGAAGGAAGAGAGAAATAGCCTCATATGAGTAGGCTGCCCTGCCACCTGAGGCCATGGTAAAATCTTGACCCATGTTGCCACTATAGGCCATTCTGAGTCTGTGGCCATGCAGCAACAGGGGTCTGTGTTGATGTCCTTGGCTAATATTACTACCAAAGGCCATATGGACATTCCTGGTCTGGGATGCCACCTGGAACAATGTTAATGTCCAAGGGCTGTGCAGAGCTGGCTCTGCCCATCACTGGCTGCAGTACTTGGGTCCTGAACCTTGCCTGGTCAGCACAGTAGATCTGGCCCTAATATTGTGGGTGCAGGTCAGCCAGCTCAACCGGCTGACCCAGCCCATACCAGCTGCAGCATTGGGTGAGCTAGTCGCGGAAGTGCTGGAAGGCTTCCCCTGGTGGTGTGGATGCAGGAGATCTGGTGAGCTGACCAACTCAGCTACCACCCAGGCCCAGATCCAGGACTTTGGGTTGGTCCACACCAACGTCTACCCCATCTGTGAACTACTGGAGCATATGAAAAGGCCAGTCCTGCAGATCCAAAGCTGATGGATGTCCATGACACAGGGCAACAACAGTATATCTGAGAGAAGTCTGATGAAGATCCAGTATTGATAGTGCAGCAGAAGCCAGAGGCCTCAAGCCAAACCAATGACTCATTGCAATGAACATTTATGAGTAAAGATATGTGGGCAAAAGTGTATACTACCGGACACTCTGTAACTTCCAAAAACAGATTTTTTTTTGGTTTTTTATTTTGTCTTCCTATCTATTTCTTTTTAATTCTCATTTGCAGGGAGGTTGAAAGGGCAGAAAGCAGATGGGAATGGATGGGGAGATGAGTAGGACTGGGGAGCATCATGTGACATTCACAAAGAATCAATAAGAGATTTTGAAAAGAGCCCTTTTTTCTACAATCTCATTGACACACTATGCTTGCCTTATCATGACATTTAAACTGAATTATAAACTAGAGTTATGACCCAGACATTATCACAAAGTCTTCAGTAAATACTGTTTAATAGAAGAATTTGGAAAAATCATGATGTGCTTGCACTTCAGATATATCCATGAATTTGAGGAAAACAGAAAGAAGTGACCCAGATACATTACCTGAATTATGTCACAAACATTTTAAAAGGTACCAAGATATGTGCATATACTTAAAACTTCACAATAGTCCTAGTTTGGGTTTCCATTGCTGTGAAGAATCACCATGAACAAGACAACTCTCTATAAAGGACATTTAATTGGGGCTGGCTTAAAGTTTCAGAGGTTTAAGCCATTGTTATCATGGCAGAAAGCATGGCAGCAAACAAGCAGACTTGGTTCAGTCAAGGGGAGATTAGAATTCTACACTGGACAGAGCTTCACCATAGAAGACATCAAAGCCTGCCCCAACAATGACATACTCCCTCAAACAAGGTCTCACCTACTGCAACACCTCCTAATAGTGCCATTCCTAATGGGCCAAGCATTCAACTACATGAATCTATGAGGGCCAAACCTATTTGAACTACCACACTGCATTTATGCAAATATTGCAATTATATAGCCCTATGATAAGACAGCGATAAGTGTGCTATATTGATTATTTCACAGTGCTAATTGAGTTAGCTACTATAACAAGCCTTTCACAAGAATTACCTTTGTGTATAAGTTGAATCTGTTAAGGGTTAAATTGTGCTTTTCCAATATTCATAGGTTAAAAGCCTGATATCCTGTATCCCAAAATATAACTATCGTTGGAGAAAGGACCATTAGAGTTACTTAAGTTAAAATAAAAACATCATAGTGAGATGCAACCTTACTCATTCATTTCCTTATATGAAAAAGATATTGAGAAAAGATGGGCCAAAATGGAAGTCTGTGGAAAGACGAAAGGAGTCAATGTCCTCTGTAAATTAAGGAGAAAAGACTTCCTATGAACTCAGCCCAGGAAGCACCTTGACCTCTCAATGTCTAGTCTCAGAAATTATGGGAAAATACATCTGTAGAACTCAAAGCAGCCAGTCTGCAGTGCTTTGTTATGGCAGCTTCAACTAACATGATGCCCTAGGAACTACGAGCAATAAGGCTCCATCCACATGAGCAGTCACTAACACTGGCTCATAAGCCTTGAAAATGAAGGGAAAGCTGTGGGGGTTTTCTTCCCAGAGGCCCAGGACTAGAAACAGCTTACAGAAGCAACAAAGCCATCTCACCAGCTCTTCTAGAGCAGAAGAAAGTGAAATAATCAAGTCTCACAACTGCATTCCCCCTCCAAAAAAAGTACCAAGAAGGATACAAAGTCCTGCAAATAAATAGAATCAGATACCAAGTTGTTTTATTTGCCTCAGATTGGGGGGATTGAAGGCCCCAGAACAAATATGGGACATGAAGGGGATTTTCTTTCCCCAAATGGGAGGAATTTAGCCAAAGAAACTTGTTTTGACAAAGGAAATAAATCCTAACACACACACACACACACACACACACATTAAATCCCAAAGACCAGAAATCCAACATTTTCTTGCTATACCTCAGAGAGTCCCAGTGCCATCCTGATGACAGAAGAGGGAATGTATATGTTATCCTTTTGTTGCTATACGAATACAGACTTCATAGCTTAAAGTGATAGAAATTCATTCTCAGTTCTGGAGACTAAAAGTTCAACTTGAAGTGTGAGCAGAGAGCCATGCTCCTTTGAGTCCTTCAGAGAAGCCACCTGTCCCTTTCCCATTTATGATAGTGTCTGGCATTTTGGGACTTGGGGCTATGTCATTCCGATCTCTACTTCTATGGTTACAGTATCTACTCCCATCCCCATCCCTACATCTAATACTCTCCTGATTTTTACTGATAGAGATTTTAGACAGACCCAAATATCCAGAACCACCCACCATCACCCCCACCATCTCAAGGTTCTATTGTATTTATGACATATTTTATAACTATAAAAATTACAAGATGTTAATAAATATTCCATTTGTAGCCAGAAGGCAACATCTGTAAGCTCTGGGTGTTAAGGCTAATATCTCAGGTGCCATTGCTGAGACTGCCCTAGGCATCCTCTATGTTTCCCTGGCAAGCAGACATCTAACAGCTCTGGTACTTCATCACAAAGACCATTTCTGAGGCTCACTGGGAAGATCCATCTTAAGCATCCACACAAGTGTTTCTTTTCTTTCCATTGGCTGAACTAGGAAATACCATGCTGCTTAATGATGGAGCTCTAAATATATCCCATTTATGGACCACATCTACATGTATTGTCTTTTAATTGTTTATTACTGACAGACTGTCTCAAAGACATATCTCAAAGTGCACATTGTCCCAACACAACAAATATACTCAGGTTTACAGAGTTGTCACCTTCTCAGTAATAAAGCCATTGGAATTCTCTCAGAAGTGTACTTGAAATACACAGGAACTCAAGTGGAGGCAATGCCCAGTACTCAGCTCTGAAGCAGCAGGATGGAGAGTATGCTGAATTCGTGATTCACACTGGATTAAGATGTGTCGGGGTATGCTGTCTGTTGACTGATATCTGGAAGCTTCGCCATGTGGATCTGAATTAGAGCTGTCCAAATTCAAAAAAAATTGCAGCAGTAATTAAGAAGCCACAGTAGTGACAGACATGATGACAGGTGCAGATGTGGCTTCCAGCTGCTCTTTCTGACACTAGCTCCACCAAACAAGAGCAGCTCTTAGGTAAATCTGGCATAGGCAGCTTCCCCAGACCTCACCATCAGCTGGTTGTGCAGTTCCCTCAGCAGCTGCTCGGTCAGACTGTGGGATATGCTGCACATGGTGACTTATCGCCAGTGCTAGCCCTTTGGGCGATCCTCCAGCTTTCTTAATGTCCTTTTCAGAAATTCAATTTCTCAATTCTTCCTTCCTCACACTATATAGTTTGGATTTCTACGGTCAAACTCCTTGTTTCCAAAATATCTTAGTTGCTCAGTTGTCCTCCATAAAATCCAACTGATATACTGAAATAGATTTTTCTAGACACAAGACACTGAGCCTGGTAGATTTCTCAAACTTTAGTTTGATGCTCTCCTACATCAGAAATACATATCCAGGGAGCCTTGTAAATTAAAATTTCTGGACTTTACTTCAGACCTCCCCAATGACCATCTCCAGTGATGAGGCCTAGGATTCTGCATTTTGATAAGCCTCTTACGTGACTCTTGTATAAATACAAGTTAAAGCAATTGCATAAATGCTAAGATTTAAATATTTACATAACATTGAAAATAAGAGTTCTATGTATATAATAGTAATATCCTACAGATTTAAGATATTTCATAATGTATTTTATTATATTTGAAAAGTCCAAAATCTCTAGTCTTCAGCAGGGAGCTAAGGGAGACCACTCATTTGGAAAAGTGTAGTCTAAATTCTATCTCCATAATATTCCTAACAAAATATGGTGGTGTATAAAATTTATTGGAATGACTTACAGGATGCTGTCCAACCAACCCAACAATGGCCAGCTGTGAGTGGAAAGTTCAAGGATCTAGTGGTTTCTCAGTCCCACTAGGTTGTGTTTCAGCTAGTATTCTGTAATGCTGGAGAAGTAGGCTCCAATGAATGTGCTGGGAAAAAAGGTGCAAGCAGGTGAGGAAGAATGGAGCTTCCTTCTTCCATTGTCCTTTTATAGGCCTCCAGCAGAAGGTATGGATCAGATTAAAGGTGTGCCTCAAGATCTGGATTACAAGTGTGTGTCAATACAGATCAAAAGCAAGTGTCATCCCACCTCAAGATCTGAACCAAAAGCTATTTCTTCCAACCTCAATATCCAGATCACAGGTGTGACTTCTATCTCTGGATTGAAATTCATTCCATATATAGTCAAGTTGGCAAACAAGAATAGCCATCACAGAGACCTTGCCCCCAAAAAATTAATAATAAATAAATAATAAATAAAAATAAATAATAAATTGTGGATGCTATCTAGAGACTATCAAAGCTTCCCTCTGGCCTACACACACACACATTCACACTTGTGTACACACAATTATACAAAGGAGCAGGGAGACTCTTATAACTCACTTTCTAGGTAAGACATGAGAAGCTTAAAGAACATTGAGTCCAACAGAAACCTTAGCCTCCTCATCTCTTTGCTGTTCTGTTCCCTGAAGAATAATAAAAGATGGTCATGCAATGCAGATGCTATGGGTGTTACAGGTAAAGAACACACCAGGACAATGGAAACCATAAAATACAGGAGTGAATTATTCCATAAAGCCATTTGGGAACATAATGAATTCTTGTCCATGTCCCTTCTGGTAATCACAAAGTAGAATTTTTTATTGTTCTAAAATCTAGCAAACAACTCCCTTATTCTTTCTGTATACTATTCTATAGATGTGACTATGTTAAATGGACCTGATCATGCCTAAGCCTCACTATATGTAAAGGTTGATAGTTTATACTTCCCGAAGTCTCATATACTCTTAGCCATGAAGGCCCAAGTCAGTGAGAGTTTAGAGATAGACTTTGCTTTGACTTGTCATAGTATTAACATCTAAAATATTTCTGTTAATGGACAAGTCTCCTTCAGGGATAAAGAGGCTTCTATAATCTCTATAAACCTGACTCAAAATATTGAGACATCACACTACTCTCTGCTTTTCTTGGCATCCTAATAACAATAAATGGAACAGTTACCAGGAACTGGACTCTTTGTATTTTGCAGGTCATTCTGGAAATTCCAGGAGGCCATAACGGTGAGGAAAAGGCTAGTAGCACAGAGGAAATACTCAAGAGGGGTTAAATGAGCTTTAACAAACCTGGGATCCAGGTGACTGGCCTATTATGAGGGTCCTGCACATCCAAATCCCCAGGATCATGCTTATTACCAAGACACACATTCCCTGTCTATGCTCATCCTGGCTGAGCTTTCCCCAGTTTTTCCCTTGACATAAAAAATGTCTTTGAGACATGTTAGTTTAATAATTCTAGGTCCCCTGCTACCCTCCTCAGCATAATGCAAGTTGTGTTACATGGTTCTAAACTAACCTTGTGTCAGCCTTAAAACTGGATCTGTTCCTACCTAAGTGAAATCCTGAATGACACCTGGTCTTTTCTATTTTTTTTTTATTGATGGTATCTTGCAATATCACAATGTAAGACTCATCTTACCAATACGAAATACAGTCAGACACATGCCAACTATACCTTAGAAAATTCAGTGCAACCTAGAAAAATAGTTCATATGAGTCCTTAGCTTTTCAGCTGGAAGATAGGCTCAAACAAAACTCTAATAGGACCATTTCCATTCTCCCTCTAACCAAGATAGTTAAACCCAATGCAAGAAGCCGAAAGGAAGCTGCACTAAGCCATCTGCCTAATCCTCAGTCTTCCTCTGACTCTTGTCTCAACCACAGTTTGTTCTTCCTTTCGTGAGCACACATAAGATTTTATGAACTTCCTTATACTAACAACAAATTGCAAGGGAGGTAGAGCTATCTGAGCCAGCCTTCCCCACATACCTCTCTAGGAACCATATCAGAAGCTGAATTTTCACCAAGTCCTCAATAACATTAGAAAAAAAGGAGAGAGGAAAGGGACTCTAATCAGTTCCCACAAATCTACATGTTTTCCACTTTAAGATAATCACGTTAGCAGTTTTGATTGGCTTTTATAAGAAGAATCAAATTTCTTAGTGGCTAACTTCCACAATAGTATTTTTCTTACTATGTTGAAAGCTAAGTTATTGCCTGTCATTGAGAATCCTGCCTTTCTAACACTCAGCCTTTTTTGTTCTGGGGCTGGAATTCTGCACAGTCTATTCTGCTTTGACAGTTCTTTTCTGCAAGTCCTGTCAATACCAGGTGTTAGAAGGAGATTGCTAGGATGGACCAAAGATAGACGATATGCTCCTTCATGAGATGGTATTACTACGCTCTACCAGTCAAGGTCACTTGAGAATCCCTTTACCTATTGACACCTGATAGTTCGCTTTGCTCTTTCTCCCCCATGTTCCATCAGAATTCCAGAGACATCAGTACCATTGATCAAAATCCTCAATTCAGAGATCTGAAATATGACTATATTCACTCCCTTGGAAAATACTGGGAATGTTTCAGGTTGTTGCTATCCACATGTTACTGGGATACATTGACTCCACTTAACCTGTGACTCAACCATCACTGGGTCTTAAGAGTCCTGACTGGGATGAATAGCATCTGTCCCACAGACAGGAAGTTGTGAGAGGGAGTATTACATGAGAAGCTTTATAATCCAAGACAATAATGGTGAACAAAGCTCAATTTTGTCCTTCCCAATACCTCATCTCACTATAAGGATGCTGACAACTGTAGTGTGCCTATGGCTTTTATTAGATGCAAGCAGTTACTTCCACACAATGTTCTATACTTGAGTGTGCAAAAGCCTGTTGGCAAACTAGAGTAATGCCAGCCCATCCATGCCTGTAATTCTAACATTTAGGATACTAACACAGAATGACTAATTCAAGAATAACCTTGGCTAGATACTGAGACACTGTCCAAAATATACATACATACATACATACATACATACATACATACATACATACAGGAATAAAGAAATCATGAATATTTTATTGGCTATAATGACTATTTGTCCCCACAATCTCACTGCTCAGTAGTTGTGTTTAGCTCAAAAAGCTTAGTCCTGCTCTACTGCCCAATATAGTTGGCCTCAACTGCCTTCTTTGCAGTCACAGACCTGCTGATACTCATTTTCAAATTATACACTCTGTTTTTCTAAAAATAGTCATGCAATAAGTGTCTTCCCACTAGTGAATAGAGTATGTACATATTTATCATTCTTCATTCCTGACATCAAGATCATAGATGTCCTCTAATGAACTAGGAAATACAAGGTTTCAAATGAGCATCAAAACTTCTGCAGTATTGTCTAGGTTCTTTGAGCTCCTAGAAGACAAATTTTAATATATTTTAATTGAAATATAATTACAGCACTTTCCTTCCTCCTTTTTATCCTTCTGGGCCCTCCTAGCTACCCTCCCTCATATCTTTCCCATACCTCCACATTCTGAAATTGATAGTCTCTTATTCTTATTATTGTTACATGTAGATATGTAAATACGTATGTGTAAGCACCAATATGGGATGGGACCCCTAACCTTTTATCCAATGAAGAGTGACCAGTCCTGAAAATATATGTACACAAAGAAGAAATGTTTTATTTTGAAAGCAAAGAGAGAATTTAGAATATTTGCTAAGGAAATTTTGACTTACAATGGTTTTTCTTCAGCTTGCATTAAACTTGTTTCCATGACAGTTGTTTCCATTCACCTATTTACACATGGCTTTCATTAATCTTTACAGCCATGAAACACCTGTGAAAAGGTTCACTTATCATAAATTACTGTGCAATCCATATTAGGTATATTAGGTGGAGATCATAAAGGTACAGGTCATGTGACCTTCAGAGGGCAATGCTAAATAAGACCTGCTGAGGATGCTTCCTCTTCTCTGCAAAATGAAAACAAATGAGCTTAGCATCGATGCCTATTTGTATAAAGATAATTGAATCAGAAGTTTCCAGGGTGAATGGGGAGAACTCTCATAATTAATGCAGGAAGAACTTTTAAGACTCAAGTCAGGATTGTGGGAGGTAAAGATGCTTTTATATGTACATATACATATGTACATGTGTATGTATGTGTGTATATATATATATATATATATACACACATACATACATATATGGGCATGTGTGTGTATATACATCATATACACATATACATATATGTATATAATTTTTAAAACTTTGAAAGTTGTTTCAGCAGGATTTTTTCAAGACAATGGTTCCCCTTTGTTGAAAATCTCACAAGCCCAGGAAGATGTGATGGATTATGACTGTATATACAGCTAGGTTGTCTTTCATTCCAAAAGCTTCTCAAACATCAAAACCTACATATTAAAAACCTCCAGCATTTGTCCTGTGTGTGTGCATGTATGTGTGTTATGTAAGTATATGATATATGAATGTGGTATATGCTCATGTGTGTATGCATCTGTGTGTGCCTCTGTGAACACATGCAAAGGCTACCAGAGGACATCACCCTATTGCTTGCCACCTTATTTGCTTCAGATAGAATCTCTTATTGAACCAGGAGGTAGGCTGGCAGTCGATAAGCCCCACAGGTACTTGGGTCTGTACCCCTGACACAAAACACAAGGTTACAGGTGCATAGGTCGCCACACCTAGATTTTTATCCCACTGCTGGGGTGTGAGCTCAAGTACTCATGTTTGCACAGCAGGGGCTTTTGCCATTTTAGCCATCTCCCCAACCCACATTTTTCCTTGTATTTAAAGGCATCACCTACCAAGGATCTAGATCCAGAAATACTAGAACCATTCACAGTAATATTGTATGTATTGTTTTTATAAATGTATCTAACAGTCTATGTATATTTCTTAGTATTTATTAGTGTTGTTCGTTTATCTCTTTCAAACTTCTTAAATAAGAAGACAATATATGATTTTGTATTCTGAAATTTAGTAAGCACCAAGTCAAAAAAAAATGTGACCCCCTCCTTCACCCTACCTCTCTGTTTTGAAGCTCCAAGTCCAGTCTCTTGAATCTGCTTTCTCCCTCCAGACTACATTCATACCATCCTCATTTGGAATATCTGAAATTTTCTATAAAATGTCTTAACCCTCAGTTGCAATTCTCATATTTTCCTGATGGATGATTCCCTTAAAAACATGATTTGTCATCTTTATCTCACTCATACGTTTTGGATTGAGATCTAATTTATCAGAAGCAAGCATACTTAGTCCACCTTGATTTGAGCTATCTCGTTGACATGGAGATCTCTCTCCTTTCACTCCCAGTTTCTGTGTATTTGCTTGTAAAACATGTTATGCAAAACAACAAATATCGCATCCTGTTTTGTTATGCACTCAACTAATCTGTGTCTTTTAACTTACATTTAAAATTATTGAATTTTTCAAACGTTTAGTGTGTGTGTGTGTGTCTGTCTGTGTGTGTGTGTGTGTGTGTGTGTGTGTGTGTGCACTCTGTCTTCAGGCACACTAGAAGAGGGAATCAAGATCCGATTACAATGGTTGTGAGCCACCATGTGATTGATTGCTGAGAATTGAACTCAGGACCTCTGGAAGAGCACCCAATGCTCTTAACTGCTGAGCTAGCACTTTAGTCCCAATCTGGGTTTTCTCTTCTTTTTCATTTTTGTATTATTTATTTATTTGCTTATTCAATTTACAACTCAATATCAGCCCTTACTCTCTTCCCAGTACCCATCATGCAAGTCTTTCCCTCATTCCACTTTTTTCTTCTTTTGAGAAAGGGTGTCACCCCCACTCACTAACACCACCACCACCCTCACTTCAGGTGACTTTGACACTGGACAGTCTATTTAGGGGCACAGGACCCACAGGCAGACAGGCAGCAGGCTCAGGGACAGACCCTGCTCCAGTTGTTAGAGGGACTCACATGAAGATTAAGTTGTTCATCTGCTACTTATGTGAGGGGACCTAAGTCCAGAGATCACTCTGGTTGGTGATTCAATTCTTGTTAGTTGACTCTGTTGGTCTTCCTGTGGAGTCCCTGTCCTTTTCTGCTCCCTCAATCCTTCTCCCAACACTTCCTTAAGACTCTCCAAGCTTTATCTAATGTTTGGGTGTGAGTGTCCGCATATCTCTGTATTGGCTGCTGGTTGGAGTCTCTCAGAGAGCAATTGTGCTAGGCTCCTGCCTATAACCATAACAGAATATCACTAATTGTATCAGGGATTGGTTCTTGCCCATGAGGTAGGTTTCAATATGGGCAGTCATTGGTTGACCCTTCCCCTCTAATCCCTGTAATTTTGTTAGTTGTCTCCTGACTAATCAATTGGGTTTTTTTGCTTTTTTCTTTCTCTCCTATTCATATTAGGGGCTTGCTCATTTCCTGAGAGTGACATGAGTGATGCTTTCCTAATTCTCCTTCATGCATCTATTTTTCATGAAATTCTTTATTTCCTATACTCTCATGTTTGAGGCCTTCTTCTTCCTTTAAAGGAAACTTAAATGGGATTCCTTTACTTATCAACTACAATGTAGATTTTGTCATGGTTTGCTTTAGCTCACGCTTGTCTTTAGTATTTTTATCTTCCCATCAGTTTTTAAATGTAGTTTTGTTGAATAGAGTAATCGTGGCTAAAGTTATTTACTTTCAGGGCTTGAAATATATTATTCTACCCAGCAGTGGTGGAACACACCTTTAGTCCCAGCACTTGAGAGGTAGAAGCAGGGAGATCTCTGTACATTTGGGGTCAGCCTAGTCTTCAGAAACAGTTCCAGGACAGCCAGGGCTACACAGATAAACTGTCTCAAAAAACAAAAAAATGAAAGAAGAAAGAAGGAAGAAGGAGGAGGAAAGAAGGAAGATATTATTCTATAATTCTCTAGATTTGAAGGCTTTACTGAAAAGTTTAATGTTATTTTAGTGTATTTTTCTTTGTGAGTTACCATTTTTCTCTTGCATCTTTTAATGGTATTTCTTTGTTTTGTCATTTAAGCATTTGACTACATATCATAAAGAAATTCTTATGTAGTCATGCTTAACAAGCACAATCTCATATGCTTAGATTGCCACTTCTTTCCTGTACTTGGTAAATTTTGTACTATAGTTTCATTGAATAGATTTTCTCTACATCTTTGGTTTTGAATTTCAGCTCTTTATTCTACTCCATGGACACTGTGTTGGGTTTATTTTTGCATACTTCGGAATTTGTGGATTTTGTAGCCTTACTTGTTCAGTTGTTGTTGTGGCCACTGTTGTCATTGTCGTCATCATTGTAGTAGTCATCGTTGGCATAACCCTCCTCCTCCTCCTCCTCCTCCTCCTCTTCCTCCTCCTCCTTCTCCTCCTCCTCCTCCTCCAATTATTCCTCCTCCCTCTCCTCCTCATCCTACTCCTCTCCTGACTCCTCCGCCTTCTTTTGGTCTGATTTTTTGCCTTTGTTGCTGCCTAAATGTAGAATGTACTCAACCCTTGTCTTTCGTCCCTGATATTCTCTCTTGTGATAGATCTAGTTTATTACTGATGCTTTCAACTGTTTTTCTTTTTAATATAATTGAGCTTCTAAATTCCAACATTTGTTTAGTTGCTTTTGTTTGCAAGTTCTTGATTCCCTTGCTGGGTTTCTCAGCCATGTTATTGAATTTCTCTCGTGTACTACTGACTTTGTTGTTGACATCTTGAAATTATTTCTTTTCTTTACTCATCACATGCCTGTTTCATCTTTGAAATCATTGAATATTTTTAAAAGAAATTTTTTTTGATTCTTGATCTGACATTCAGAAATTTCAGTATCTTTGGATTTTGTAATTGAAGAGTTACAGTCTCTTGTACTGTCTCCTCTCTCTCTCTCTCTCTCTCTCTCTCTCTCTCTCTCTCTCTCAATTATGATTAGTATAGCAGTTGCATTGAATATCACCTAAAGTTTTATTTGAGTATTTCACTGTAAGCAGACTACCCTTCGGAAACCAATCCTTAGTAGTTTTCAATAAGAAGAAATCTAACCACCAGGAAAGCAGCAGGAAAACCAAAATGAACATGACATAGGCAAACAATTCACATAAGCCAACTCCTAACCAACTAGTGATCATAGGGCAGAAAATAGAAAATACCATAGAAAGAGAGTATATACATCCTTGAATTTTGTTTATGAAAAAAGCAAACATAGAAAATGAATAAAATTAAGCTTCAGGGTAAAAAAAACCAAAGATTATCGTGTTCAGATTAAGAAAGTAAAAAGAATGGAAAACAATATTTAAAATGAGGAACTAATAGAGCCAGAGAGGTTTTAAGTTCTTTCCAAATAAAGAAAACTTAATTTTAAATTATATAAATATAATAAAGGGAATAAGAAGTAAAAATTTTGTCTTAAAATAACAAATAAAGAAAACAGCAATCATGTAGTAAAAGTAAAGTCCAAATGTAAAAAAACGAAATGTGGCAGTTGCTTCTTTCTGAGTCCTCTAAAAATGGATTCTTGTCTTTTTCTATCACGTAGACTGCTTTTTGAACCCTGACCCATCAAGTGTCATGTGTCCACTAGAGTTCTAGTCCCTTTAGAAGTGTCCTTCTTTGCATACTACATGTCTCTGCTGACCATATTTGGTTTTGTAGTCTGAAAGGCAGGCAGGCAGGCAGGCTCACTGACAAGTCTCAGACTCCCCAGTCAGCACACTCAGATTGACTACTGTTCTGTACAGGCAGTATCTCCTGACCACATTAAAGTACAAGAGGAAAATAGGGCACTGAGATCCATACAGGTGCACCTGTTCATTGTTACACTCTATGCTCAGTATATGAGGCTATGGAAGCCAAGTATTCTGGTGAGACTTCAGTTTTCTGTCCTGTCAACCATGAGCTTTGTGACAGTTATGTAGCTCCAGAAATTAGGGCACACAGTGACACAGGTGTCACAGATGCCACAGCTATGTCTCCTAGCTACTAAGGGATGAACTACTACATACCTTTGCTACAGGAACAAAGTCCCTTGTCACCTGGATTTTTCAGCATATCAGCATTTAACTCATTCTTTAGCAGTAGATTTCTTCTCAAGATACTACTTAGCCACAGTCCAGTAGATGTGGGAAAATGCAAAGGACTTCCTATTCCACAGTAAGAATAACAGTCTTAACTGAACCCCCTGGATTCAAGGCTTGCAAGAATTGTGGACTTGGACCATGGGTGGGACTGTGAGTGTCTTTCACCAGGGATGCTTGGATTACCCTTCTGGGAGAGGTTTTGAGTTCTCTCCACACACCAGAGAACCATGCATTTGAACCACATCTTGTTTGTTCTTTTTCAATGCTTTACTGTCACATTGTTCTGCACAATTCAACTGGCCTATTACCCTCTTTGTGACTGCCAGTGCTCTTCCAATCTTTCTCTTCTTTGCAACAGACTCTCTTCTTTGTTACCACAACTTCTTACTGGGAGGCAGCGTCTAATGCATCTTTTTCTCCTTAACATTCTTAAATGCATATTTCCATGTAAGTAAAACTAGGAGTAACAGAAATATTGGAAATCAAAAAAATTGTGTGCAAATATTGTTTAAGTGTCCCCTATGTCATTTATTTAACCCTAATATCCCCAAAAATACAAAGAAAAAGTACCATGAACTGTTTTAAATTAAGAGACAGCTAACAAATGTTAGCATTAGAATGAAGACATAACCTCTACCATTCTGTAGCCATCTCAGAGATTTTTATAACTATGAAATAAGAGCAAATGTCTGAAGCTACTAGGACAAACACTAGAACAAACACAGTGAGTCCTTAACACATATGGCCTGTTCATAACATCATCATCTGGAATAACTGCAGGCACTCAGATAATCTAAAATAATCTGATCACCCACATATGCCAAGATCACATCTGAATTGTTCTTTGATCTACAGCCTCAGAGGTAGAATAAAGGGAAAGACAAGTGGGACAGAATGAGAAAGAAGCATAAAATCCCCTTACAATGAAAAGATGCTTCAGAAAGTCAGATATAGAGCTGTGAGGCACAGAGGTTTTGGAAGGGTACCACATCGCTGAACCTTCTCCTCTTACTCCCACAGTGAGCACTGTTCATTTCTTTCCTTCACAATGGTCTGGGTCCTATGACAAAGTGAAGTCTTTAGACTGAGTTTTCTGTGAGCTGAGACCACTCAATCCTCTCTGTCCACATAGGTGTTCCCAAAGGGGTACCTTCTTTTAATTCAACTGCTTTTTGTGTCTCACCAAATTATCACATACATCAAAGACCCTGGCTACATGGAGAATCTAAGTAGTGTTAACCAACAGAACCTCCGCAGGTAACAGAGGAGCACCATCATGTATGCATTTGCCTGTCATATGGAACACTATGCCTCTACTAACTATTTATACTAATCTTACATAATGGCTGATCAGAAGTCAGGTTCTGACCTTGCAAGACACCAAAAATCTTGAACTCAGAGGAGGTCAGTCCTGTGAAAATAAGACAACCCATATAACTAAAGCATCAAACAGGATGGTCCTAACATTTCCTTTTGGAAGACTAATCCTCATATTGGCACCAGGCCACTTTATCACCATTCTGTTCAAGTGCACACAGCAATAGCTGCTATCGGTTTTAAGTAAAGATGTGTTGCTGATATTTAAGCAGCAAGAGAAATTGGAACTGCCTACTGTGAATGCAGCAAGCATTAAAAGGACAAATTAAAAATCAAGTATCATTTAGTGAAAAAGCAAAATCGTTTGTCTCTGTATTCCTTACAGAAACATATTCCAACTCATGTTTTGGGCTAGGAACTAGAGTGGCTGACTTTCCTTTGAGATGGATTTGCAGAGGAAAACAGCAAGCTTGCAGGAAGGGAAAGAGCTAATGGAACTCTAGGCAACTAAGAAATGCTGAGCTAGGGAGAAATAGTTGTCCCAGGGAAAAGCATATCAACACTAAATGGCGAGCCCTGAAAGCAAATGTACAATAACATTATAGAGACTGTGTGGGTTATATTTATATGTTTAGGACTCTATGTGTATATACACATGCAAATATGCATATAACAACAATTAATAGAAAAAGAAGCCATGAAATTGAAGGAACAAGAAGTATGTGAGAGAGTCTTGGGGGAGGAAAGAGAAGTTGGAAATTATGTAATTATGTTATATTTTTTATAAAAAGAGCTAAAGAACTAACACTAAGATTTTTTCTAAGATGTGTAAGAGAAAGAATGTAGGTTTGGATTTTGAGGTCCACAAGGAGCTGTTGAACTAATTGGAAACAAAGAGGAAAGAGGGCCAATTGGGATTTTATAAAGCTGCTCTTACTGTCTTATAAAAATGTTTGTAGCAGGGCAAGAAGAGCATGAAAAACAAATGGGGTGTCTTTACCACCGCACCAGTCAAAGCAACGACAGTAATATCAGGAGATCAGTAAAGCCAGGAAGGAGTGTGAAGACTCATAGATACTGCAATGAAAACCTGATAGGCCTCATGCTTAGAACTTTCTTAATGAGGAGCGTGGCAAGCAATGAGACAGAGGTCAGTGAGTGTTGAAGCTCAACAGAGAAGGGTGCTATTTTCAGAGATGACACCAAGAAGAGCCAGCTGTGCCAGAGTGAGCATCACTTTGGACACTTGTGTTTTAAGTGGCTGATAAAAAACAGTGAGAATGACAAACAGGGATTTCCAAGGGTCGCTTAGTCTAGACTACTAACCCTCTCTTTAAAAGGAGTAAGCAACCAGTTTGATGAAATACCTCACCCTCCAACTTTCTAAAAGTGATTCCCCAAAAGGTGTAAAGAACAGCAAGCAGGACTCCTTCTTCAGAGGTCAGCTTAGGGCAAGGGTGACTTCATCCTCTGCAGGGATGCAGGTTGCTCCATTCCTCTACAAAACGTGTCTGTAGTCACAGTTTGCTCTGGAATAATCATGGTATACAATGGTACCCTGCACCACATCAATCCCTGCTTGATGACACCTGCTTATGCCATACTCACACCCTGCCACCGCCACTTATAAGACAAAGATGGTCTTAAAGTTCTGGCACTCACTGACTGTTTTGAGTTTTGTTTTGGTTTTGTTGGTTTAGTTTTTGTTGTCTTTCTTTTTTGTTGTTTTTGTGTTTGTATTTGTATTTTGAAACAGGGTTTCTTTGCAACTTTGGCTGTCCTGGAACTCACTCTGTAGTCCAAGAAGGCCTGGAACTCACAGAAACCTAAACCCACTTGCCTCTGCCTCCGGAGTGCTAGGATTAAAGGCATGGATCAGGGCCACCAGCTTCTTGATGACTTATCAGGTCATTTTTTGCCTATTCTTTAATATAGATTATATAGCCTAGAGTCATGTACCCTAATAGCCACTAACACCAGGCTGGGAATGAGCCAGCACCAGTTTCCATACTAGTCAAACAGAGATGCCCATGGGGTTTACAAAAGAAGCTAAACATGAGACTTTTCAAAATAATATGTGAACTCTCTATTATTAAATATTTAACTCAGATATTTTTTTATTATCTGAGGCAAACAAAAGCTCTCACAAACATCACTGGAACCAGAGACCACCTGTTTGTATATTCTGTTCTCATCTACAGCCAACACATGGTAGTACATATACAACACCCATGAATTCGTTCATTGGTCATCCTTGTTTGTTATTTCTTCATTAAAAATCTGAAAGCATTCTCTGATTTTCCTATGAAAGTATTTCTTTACAAAATTCTGCAAAAAATGATAATATTCCAATATTCATAACTTTCTGAGCTGAAACTTAACTTGGCCATGCCTCTTAGTAGCCATTGCTACTCCTTCATGAGCAAATAAGAACTGCCCCAAGTGTCAAGCTTTCCTCCTTGAAAGGAAAAAGAATGCTATGCAGCCTACATGCAAATGCTGAGATCCTTACAGTAACTGTATCTGTTAGCACAGATGCTATGTTAGTCTACAAACTATCTGTACTTCCTTTGTACCTTGGCTCTGACTGGTGACCTTTTAAATGCCACAATTATTCAATTAAATCCACATCTTCTTCTGCTGGCCTTCACCTCTCCTCTCAACATTTTCTGAGTCTCAGTGGTATTTCCCTAAATACTTTGTCCTGATTAAAAGTAGGATCTAGAGAGCTTTCTTTACATAATTCTCTAATGTGCTTATAATTGATGAAAATGCCTTTGCAAACTCTGACCTGGGGCCTCAAGGGCAAGTAGGGGAATCTAGAAATGCCTGGCTTCCCTGGGAAGTGACTCACTTCATTTTCACTGGAGCTGGAGAGAACTGGAGAAAGAGCACTCATCCATTCCAATTAGGAGGAAGAAACAACCACAAGAAGAATCATTTTCCTACCTGGCACTAAAGCTTAGCAGGCATCTTTCTTGAAAGGACGTGAAGCTGAATAACTTTAATTTATGCCAAGCAGGGGCATTAAGAAGATGTATTCTTCTAACACTGCATTCACTCAGGGTCCTGAGTGCCAAGTATTGGCTTACTTTTTAGCCAAAATAAAAGATCTTCTCACTGTTGTCTTTGTGGATCACCATTAGGAAAAGACCCAGTCGTTACTCCATTACTGAGTTTTCTTCCATGGGTGCCGGAGAGTGAGGTATAGCTCATAAATTATGTGACAGTTGTATTAACATACTAGAATTTTCGTAAAAGACTGGATAGCTTAAATGAAGTTTACTACCTTGTGATTCTGAAGACTAGTCACTTGAGACTAGGGTGCCATGGAGATATATTCTTCTAAAGGTGATCACCTTGGTTTTTATGTGGGTGTCTTCCCTCTGTCTTCAGTCTCACAGCTGTAGCCTAATTTCTTCTAAGGATACAATTCATAGTAGATTATCCATCCACCACAATTGCACCTCAACTTAATTAGCTCTCCAAAGATCCAGACTACAAATACATTGATATCCGGTGGTCTTAGGGCTTAAAACTTCAACACATACATTTGAAAGAAGCACTTTAACTCATAACAGCAGTTTGGAAGATAGCCCTTACTGGAGCAAAGTATCAGTTTTGCCAAAAAGAAATAGAAACTTATGTTCATGAGTGAGGATAAAAACTTATAAGAAGGAGGAGGAGGAGGAGGAGGAGGAGGAGGAGGAGGGGGAGGAGG
>NW_021604618.1:5772618-5847229 GCF_004785775.1 Grammomys surdaster
GAGAACGAGAACGAGAACGAGAACAAGAAGAAACAAAAGAACAAGAAGAAATAAAGGGGACTAAGACAGGATTGCAGTCTGTTGAAGGTACAGACACCATCAGGAACCAAAGAAAATCTTTATGCTTTTCTTCTCCCTAACCAAAAAGGCTCATTATCCCCATGAAAATATGCTTTGTCTTTTCTTTCCTCAGAAGAAAAAATGGTCCACATTGAACAATACGTCCCGTGTATCCGTAGACAGACTGAAAAAACTCTAGTCCCAATTTCAAAGAGACAGAACTCAATTGTCCCATCCTGGGTCAGGTGTTGTCCCTGGTCTAATTACTTTTAACTATGGAAATGTGGTCACTTGCTATATACAGGGCTGTTTCATGTTGCCCTGCAAGAACTAGGGAGATTCACATAGAAAAAGAGGGGTGAAAGTTTTTGATCTCTGGCTACTGACTAGGCTAACCACTCTCCACTTCATAACTATATAGCCTTTTCAAAAAAAAAATCTGCATGTCTCACTCTTTCTTATCAAACATCAGTACCTATTTCTTCTGCTAACTAGTAAGGCTAACTCTTTTCCCTCTTGAAGCATAGACAATAGGTAACTATAGCAACTTGTTGTACAGGTAATTGCTGTGAAGCACTGCCCAGGGGTTAGAACGCCATGGAGACACTGATCCCTACATTCAACTGAGGCATTAGTTCACAACTAAGGTGAGTTTCTTGTCTCTAGAAAAATCAATGTTTTAGCTTTTAAAATAAAGGAAAGAGTGTGCAGCACAAGGCTCTCTGAAAACACTTGCACTGAAGTGGGCCCAGGAGATGCAATTTCAAACAAGGCTCACCTTTTCATCTCCCAGGTGCATGACTGGGTGAGGTCTCAGTTGTCTCTAATTCACTCCTCTTTCATCTTGCCTTTCACTACCCACCACTGCCAGGAGCAGGCTGATGAGAGCAGGCACAGGTTCACTGACATCACCTTTAGATACAATAAGACATACTTCAGCAAATGCAATCAGTTCATCTCAAAGGTCCAACCACCACATTGGGCACAGAATTCTTCTGTCCCTGATTCTTTGCCCCTCTGCTTACTATTGTCACCTGAAATTCATAAACACAAGGAAAATGTTCTTTCTGTTCCTGTAAGAAACATGTTGCATTGGAGTGGTTTGCTTTAGAATTTAGAAGATAAGGAAATGCACATAATTACAAGATTAAAAAAATGAAACATAATCCAAATACCTATAGGCATTTCTTTCCTTATGGATAAAATCTGGAGTACAGCTCAGTGCTTAAGCACATAGATTCTCAAGCCTGGCTTCTCAGGTTGAAAGTCAAGTTCTACCACTTATTATCTGACTTTTTTTGTTACCAATTTCCTGAGCTTCATTTTCCTCATAGTGTAGTTATGAAGATTAAATGAAGTATGTTTTCCAATCCTTAAAGGAATGCAATTTGTTGTTATTACTATTACCACTATTATAAAATCTAGCCTGGATTTAAAAAAAAATGAATCTAGGGTTGTTTCTTTCCACAAACCATTCATGGCCATCCAGCTTCCTCATATTGTATCCTGCTACTAACAACGGCTTTTTGGAAGCCTTTTGTAAACTTCTCCCATCAACATCCAGGAGGACATGCTCCCAGGATAACATCTATGTCCATGCCTTGTATTCCACCCTTCCCTTACTGCCATCTCTATTCTGTCTTCTCACAGTGGGGCTAGTATCCAAGCTTAATCATGTTCTCATTTCCAATACGGGTATAAATAATCAAGACATTAGTAAATGACCACGTATAAACCCAAGTCTGTCATGACACTGATCCCCAAAGCAATGCTGCATGTGAGCAAGACTTCCAGAACTCAGAAGGCACAATCCCTTCCTAGAATCCTATAGAGCAATATTCACAGCCCAAACATTGCTCCTATTCCAACTAAGTGCTTGCTTCCTTGGTCTTCCAGCTCTCTCCAACCCACTCTACAGTCTGCTGAGCTCTTTCTTCTACCCAGATCTAACCATGTTGCTCCACATCTAAGTCTCATTACAATATCCAAAACACATCCTACTGTGCTGTGTCAGGCTGTTATGTCTGAGTGGTAGCTCACCAGAGTCCAGTGCACTTTAATGACCTGTCTGCCTCCCTGAGTGGGATAGTGAAGTGTGTGGGATAAGGAAACCTGTCTTCTCATGGTAGGGATGATATCTAATCTTTATCACATGTTCTCATTATTACCAGCAAGAGGGAACAAATAACTTAACTGCTGGGCATCATTTTATATTTTTATTTCCAAGATAGAGGGAAATTATAATTTAATATCAAGTCATGTGGCTCTCAATAAGAGAGTTATAAGGGTTCAAAGGTGAAAAAGTCTAAAATATAATATACAAGTCTTTAAAAAATATCTCTCTCTCTCTCTCTCTCTCTCTCTCTCTTTCTCTCTCTCTCTCTCTCTCTCTCTTTTTCTCCCTCTCTCTCTGAAGAAACTGCCATTTTGCCTTACATTTAGATCTGTTTGTAAAATCGTTTGCCCCATCTGTACTAATGACCTTCTCAATTTGTCCCCCTGTCTTTCACATTCACTACAAATGTCTAAGTTTGGATCCCTTCATCTCCTACCTGGACCATGACATCATCCTCCCTGCTCAGACACCACCACTGCTTCCTCAAGCCACCACTCATGATGTTCACACACTTTTTTCTCTGATTTTGGCTTGATCACAACTCATCTCCTTCCCAAATGAAATTATTTGAAGGGTCTCTTTTGTCTAGTGGGTACATTTTAAGCTTCTTTGCTTGTCTACAAGCTCTCTTTTGACACTTGTCTACAGTTTGATCTTCCAGCATTCTGGTTACCTGTTCTATACCATTCCTTGGATCAACTTTGTGCTCCAAATATTTTAGGTTGGGATTAGTCACTTTTCTCATAACTATGATGAAATCCCTGGCAGAATCAACCAAGGATTCACTTTGGCTGATCATATCACAAGTTCTAGTTCATTGTAGCAAGGAAAGCCTCAGGCAGTTCAGTTCATACTGACAGAAGCTGAAGGCGGAGTTTGTTCATATGCTAGTAAACAGGAAGATACTAGTATAGGTTGGTACCAGGGTTGGTAGAAACCCTGAAAGTCCTTCTCTTAGTGCCCACTTGCACACCTTCCTTCAATACAGGGTACCTAGTGATGTAAACTTGAACCTAGGAACTTTCTTGTGTTTGTGGATTCCAGACCAGAGAAGGAAAGGTTCAGGGACAGAAGGATTCTGGGATGCCTAATGTGATGATTGGACTGATTGCATTTATGAAGTGTATCTAAAAGTGATGTCAGTGAACCTGTGCCTGCTCTCCTCAGCCTGCTCCTGGCAGAAGCCCCAGTTTTTAACAGGTGCCATAGCCTCCTAAAATCTCACCACCAGAGAACAACACTGATAATGAGCCTTGAGGGAGCACATTTCAGATTCCAGCTCTAATAGAGTTGTTTCTTTCCACTATAGTCTTTGGTCCCTCCATCTGGCTAGCTCCTATCTATTCCTCAAGGCCCAATACAACCCCTCTTCCAAAACCTTTCCCTAAAACAATCATTTAAGTACATCATATCATTCTGTTTGTTTGCCAATATGTCTTTACTTTAATCTCTGGTGGGACAAAAAAACATTTCTTGTCAATCTTAGTAGTTCCTTCAATATATAATTCAGTTCTCAGTGCATCCATCAGCTACATTAAACATTTACTGAAGGGAGAGAAAGCTCTTCTTTATAAACAAAGGTGTTATTTCTGCATATGTTTCCTAATGATGGGACACAACCATATCCCATCCATATAGCTAAGTTAGGGCATTCAACAATGCCCGTCTAGGGGCAAAGCCAAATGGCTCATCTGTGAATGTATTACTGGGCTAAGAGTCACTCATCATTCCCTGGTCAGCCAAGTCTAGGCCCTTCCATGGAGTCAGCTTGAAGCAGAACCTGGCACAGGATTTAGAAGTGAAAGGATTAATCTCCAATTTTCATAAAATTGAAATTACACATGTGTCACACACCAATGGGGAGAAGTTCCCCTCCTTCCTTCAATTCTGAATAGCTACTGATACAAACTTGATCCTAGGAACTTCAATGGATAATTAAGTCCTCAGCTCATTCCCTTGCTAATCAAGGACAAAAGCTATAAATATATACACAAACCTCAGAGAAGTTTATCACTTAATTACTATAAAACAGCTCCAGAGGTTAATGCATACTTGATCTCAAAGGAGTGGCAGGAACCGTTGCGTTATTTATATCAACTACACAGTCAGAAACAAGGACAGAAAACGCAAACCTAGAAATGCAAGACAGCCCCTGATCTAATGAGACAGAGGCCCACAGCTACCCAGGGCCCTACCATCTTGCCTCAAAATTCCATCTACCATTTATTTATGCTCTAAAATTCTAGAAACAGAAAAGTATTCTTTTGATTTTTTTCTGTTAAAATGCAAATATCAGACAGGATAGATCATATATGACACCATAGTCAATTATGTTTGCCTTGGAGAGAATAAATGTTGCAATTTTTCCAGCACACTGGTGTTTACAGCAAATTGAAGCACAGTGCCTGGAGGCAATGACCTGAGGAGCTGGAGCAGGCCCATCATCAAGGGTGGAAAACAGGCAGAGGAGTAGGAGGAATGGTGTTAAGAAAGCAGGCCTCACCTGTTACACATATGAACTTCCTAGTTGGCATTAACAAAATCATTGATGATTGCATGAAAAGACCAGGAAGCCAAATATATCTAGCATCTTGTTTTGAACTCCTAAAATTCTCTACTTCAGATTTTGTTTCTATCACTAGACTTCTACAGATGATGAACTCTAACTCTCTTTTTCTCCACTGTGTGTTTCTGGATAACTGGGTAAATAATTTTTCAAAATCAAATCACAAAGGTATGTTAGGCAGGAGTGGCTGAACAGATTAACTTGAAAATGTCTTTGGATATTTTTGTGTAACTGTGTAAAATACAACAAAGCTTGTGAAGATTTACCTTCTCAGCATGTATCCTCCGCCCCTTGATATTATGGGTTTCATGACAACTTCTGATTCAAAATTTATAAAATGTCTCCTTAGGTGTCATGTTCTGCTGAACTCTCTCGATAATCTAACTGTACAGGATATGCAGGGTAGTAAGGATCTCCAAACTAGTAAGGCAGCTGCTTGTCTCACCAGTGGGCAGAGAAAGACCTGGTCAACTTCATGGGGCTAGAAGCATCCTCAGGAACTTCTTCAGTTTACAGATTTAAAAACTTCTCATATACACATCTCTTAACACGAGAACAACTGAAAAAAAGTTTACTTGAACAAAAGGCCTCCATTTCATTGAAATAGTTGAAAGAAAGTCAAGAATAATGATGCATAGCATCAGGTTATATGAGGTTAGATACAGAAGTTGCTTGAACATGCATTAACAATCTAAAGGGCATTGTGAATAGAAAAAGCACACAATGATGGTTGAAAATATTTTCACAAACAAAAATAATTGGCTTTTTAAAGTATATCTAGGGGCAGGGTGAACCATGCTCCTGAAAAAAGACAGAGAAATAAGGATGCCTACTGACAGACAAACAAGCAAATGAAAGCATCCCCAGATTCTCTATGGAAGTGTAATCAAATGATGTTTGCTAATTGGAATCTCACCTTGACTCAAAAGACATATTCCTGAAAACTCTGTCTCCTTCGGCTCTGAATCTCCACTTAACAAACCACCAATTGATGATTGAGTGCCAACTGGAGAGGGGGCAGAAGTTCCTTCTCATTTTAAAACCTCACATTGGCATTCCAGTTTTTGGATCAGTTTCATGTGAATTGAGTTAGTGAGGACCTATCACTTGGAATCAGATCAATTCTCAGCATAGCACTGAAACCCAGTTTCTGACAAAGATACAATCAGTCTTTTGTGACTTTATCCTTTCCTGGGCCATTGATTTTTTTTCTACACTTCTCACTGTTGTTTATGAAGTTTATTTCCCTTTGTGGTGTGACTCATAATCGTTGTCTGCATAACACTGAAAGAGCTAAGGTATGCAATAAGGTACTTTTATTTCACAGGTGCAGTAAAAGCCCACTTGAGAATGTTAGCAGCATTGCACAAATGCAATGTCAGACTTGAGTACGCTCTTCAGGAAAACCTAAGGTTAAAACTTTTAGTGGCAGAGCTCCCAATCAGAATCTAGTAAGAGCTGTGAGTCCATAAAACATATGACTCAATTATCACACAAAAGAGTGAGATTTATGAGATTTATGAAGCCTGGTCTCATTCAAACTCATTTCACAGAAGGAAAAACTGAGTCACTGTTAAAGGAACAACCCTAGGTTGTACAGCTACTTATGGGGAGAAATGTAATTGGACCTTTAATATCTTCAAGTCAAGAGCAATATGATCCAGAAATGGATCCAGATGATCCCATGATTTGAACCACACTCATTCCCTAAGCCAAACTGCATTTAATCAACTCCCAGAGCATTGTCTCTTTAAAAAGTGTTATCAGTGGACTGGGTGTAGCTCAGACACAGAGTGCTTGCCTTGCAAGTGGGGATCTCTGCTCTAACCCTGTCTTCGAAGAGTCAGAAGGAGGGAGCTACAGAGGAGAGCAGAGTTCACACTGTCATTCTGGACAAGGTGTTAGAGATGATTCTGGGAGTTGTCCCGGGCTTTGTCCTATATTCTAGATGTATTATGCAAATATGGATTTTTACAGAGATTTTAATCAACTAATAGTGATACTGTGGAATGACTTGAACAATGTAACAGATCTAGAAGGCTTGACTTGATGAGATCCCTGTAATGTTAATTCATGTAGCTATGGTGCCTTGTATTGTACAAGGTGATCTCAGGTGTACACAGAAATTGAGAACACAAAAAGGAGGAGAAACCCCTAAGTCAAATAGACTTATATCAAATATTTTACTTGCATAAACAATAACATAAGTGAACTTTAAATATATATCTTATGTGTACGAGTGTCTTGCCTGCGTGTATGTCTATGAACCAAGGGAGTGCTTTGCACACATGGATGCCAGATGAGCAGATGTTCCCCAGGAACAGGAACTAGAGATGGTTGTGAATTTAGATGTTCGGCCTCTTAAATAACCAGCCTCTCACATACAGGACCTGTGATTGAATCCTCATCTTTAGACCCTGATATAAGTCCTCACTCCACAAATCAGTATTTCCCTACATTCCATACAGAGGCCTTACATGATATCAGCAGCCGCCTCCACTTGAGGAAAGGGCTGTATATAGGAGCTTTCAAAGGTGTCCCCGGGGCCCACAGGGCCCGCATGACTGGAAACTGGTTATCAATGCTCACTCCCAGGCCACACCTCTCCAGTAGAGAATTGCAAGCTAGAGCCTGGGGCCCTGAGATCTGTTTTAGTAAGCCCTCTGACTAATTCTGATAAACTCTCGAGATGCTCCGGCAGTGGCACGCTTCCCCTAGACTCCCTACATGAAGCCACCTCCTTCACATTTAGAACAACTCTAACACCCATAACCTTGCCTTCAAAACCACTGAGTGGCATTCAGTATCCGATCTAAGGCCATCATCCTTGGGAAGGCACCAACCCCTGTGGTATTCCAATGCACCAATCAATTTCATTTTAGTCTCCTTTTTACCAACATGATTAGAAACCAAAGGACTGAGATTCAAGTGTGTTGTCAGAGGTGGACTCCAAAGAGAAAAGATTCCAAACAATATCATTTATGTAAGAGAACTTCACAACCCCAAACAGAATATCTGTATGCAGAAATTTATATTGGCAAATGGAGTTTTCTCCAAAAGAATCTACCAGTCACGAGGCCTCATTTGGGGGCCCAGCTTTGGCAAAGTGATATTGAGTGGGTTTTTGACAGTTTCCCTATTTCTGGGTGGGTGGCTTGTTGTGTGACACAAGGTACTCTTCACAGGTAGATATTGGCTGTATGGAACAAAACCAATTAGTGTAGTGTTGGGAAAAAACAGGCCTATGCAACCTGACTTCAAACTGTGTCCATGTTTGTTACTGGAATTACACAAGTGTTCTAACAAGGGGTAGAAATGTATTCTATCATGGAAAAACATAATCAGTGGTACCAAAAATGAGCATAATGTTCACTGGTTAAACCAACATCATCTCCCAATTTATTGCCTAGCAATTGAATTTACCTGGAATGAGGCAGTGGGCAAACGGCTTGTGAGGAGTGAGGCAACAGTGCCACCATGTGGTTCTCTCCTGAAAGTGGTCCAGGCAGAAAATGCCACCAAAATAGATGCACATCTCTCCAGGCCACTTCTATATTCAGACTTCATATTTTCAGTTTAGAAGTCCATCAGCAGAAGAAGGACAGCCTACTTATAGATATGCACAAGACTTTAGGCAGCATAAGAGTACCTAGGTAACCAGGCTACCCACAAGCTCCCATTTTTATCTCTTCTTCAGTGGATTTTGTATACAGAGTCATACACACGTGCACTACACACACACACACACACACACACACACATGCACGCACGCATGCATGCATGTATGAATCCATGTACCCACTTTTGCATGCACATGCACATGTCCTTCCTGGGTAGTAGCTGCTATAGAACTCCAGGTTAATCGCCTTCCATGCTATTTTTGAGTCCCAGACACTGCCCACCTATGGTACCTGGCCTCCTACTTCCACTTTGACTCTGAAGGTCTCACATCACCCCAGCCCCTAAAATAATCATCAGAAATTAAGTTCCATCCTGGTCATTAAAGAACTAAAGGGAAGATGGTACAATTCAGAAAATTCTAGCAATAATCACTCTAGCTGGAGACATGTTGCTCTTTTACCTCTCCTCCTTATAACTATATAGTACTGTATAACATAGTTAGTGTGAATACCAAAGAACCTCATAAGCAATTTTTGACATTATAAGAAACTGTCATGTTTTTAAGTGAGTCAACTTATATCAGTAAACATACATATCTGCAAAGAACAATCTGCAGGCCTGCATCAGTGTACTTTCTGAGTTCCAATGGCTTATGGTTACTCAACCAACCAGTGAAAAGCTTAGGCATGTATGTCAATCATTCTGCTTTGTGTTTCAGATAAGGGCAATAAATTGTTAAGCTACAACAGGGAGATTCTGAGTTCAAGGCTTCCCTAGGCAGCTTAGTGACACTCTGCCTTTGTCATCAGTGAAATGCAAATCAAAATGACCGTGAGATTCTACCTCACATCAGTCAGAATAGCTAAGATCAAAACCTCAGGTGACAGCACATGTTGGTGAGGATCTGGAGAAAGAGGAACACTCCTCCATTGCTGGTGAGATTGAAAACTGGTACAACCACTCTGTAAATCAATCTGGAGGTTCTTCAGAAAATTGGAAATAGATCTATCTGAAGACCCAGTTATATCACTCTTGGGCATATAACCCTAAAGATGCTCTACCATGCTACAGGGGCCATGTTCCATTATATTTATAGTGGCTATATTTGTGATAGCCAGAAGCTGGAAACAACCCAGATGTCCCACAACAGATGAATGAATACAGAAAATGTAGTTCATTTACACAATGAATACTACTCAGCTATTAAGAATGAGGACATCATGAGTTTTGCAGGTAAATGGATGGAACTAGAAAATATCCTGAGTGAGGTAACTCAGACACAAAAGGACATACATGGTATGTACCCACTAATAAGTGGATATTAGCCCAAAAAGTACAGAATTCCCAGGACACAATCCACAGAACTCAAGAAGGTTAACAAGTGAAAGTGCCCAAGTGAGGATGTCTCAATCCCACTTGGGAGAGAGAAGAAAGCAATCACAGTGGGCAAAGGGAGGGAGGGACCTGGGTGGGAGAAGGAAGAGGGAGGGGAAAAGAAGAACATAATCAAGTATTGGGGGAACAGGCAGAAAGGAGACAGGTAACCTCAGGGGGTAGGAGGTTGGGGGGACCCTCTAGAATGAACCAGAGACCTGGGAGGTGATAGAAGCTCAGGACTCAAAGAGAGGGACCTTAAATGAAATGTTCCACAGTGGGGAGAGGGAACTTGTAGAGTCAACCTGCAGTATAAAGACAGGACATCAAGTAGAGGGATGGGGTTGCCATCCCACAGTCAAAAACCCTGACCCTGTTCCTGTCTAAAAGAACTACAGGGACAAAAATGGAGAAGAGACTGAGGGAAAGGAAGTTCAGTGACTGCCCCAAAGTGGGATCCAGCTCAAGGGGAGGCACCAAGACCTGACACTATTACTGATGCTATGGTGTGCTTACAGACAAAAGCCTAGCATGACTGTCCTCTGAGAGGCCCAACAAGCAGCTGACTGAGTCAGATGCAGATACCTACACCCAACCAATGGACAGAAGCTGGGAAACCCTCTGGTTGAATTAGGGAAAGGCTAGAAGAAGCTGAAGAGGAGGACGACCCCATAAGAAGACCAGCAGTCTCAACTAACCTGAACCTTCAAGACATCTCAGACACTGAGCCACCAACCAGGCAGCATATATTAGCTGGTCCGAGGCCCCTGGCACATATACAGCAGAGGACTGCCTGGTCTGGCTTCAGTGAGAGAAGAACCACCTAACCCAACTCTTGAGAGACTTGAGGCCCCAGGGAGTGGGGAGGTCTGGTTGGATGGGGGAGGGGACACCCTCTTGGAGACGGGGGTGGGGGAAGGAATGGAATAAGAAACAGTCAGAAGGCAGACTGGAGTGGGGAAATAACAACTGGGCTGTAAAAAAAAGATTAAAGAATAATAATATTTTTTTTAAAGTAGAAAGAGGTTTGATGGTATAACAAGTGATACAATTCTTGCCTAGCATTCACAAGGCTGTAGGTTCAATTCCTGGTACTGGATAAAAGATAATAAACTACCCATGTCCCTAGCAACCATTTTGTTTAAAGTCAAATACAAATACAAAAATAGTCAAAGGTGAGAGAGAAAGAAAGAGAGACAGAGAGAGACAGAGACAGAGAGAGAGAGAGAGAGAGAGAAAGAGATCTGTTCTGCATAGGAGGATCATTGCGAAATTTTTTTAGGTTTTTCCTCTCCTGTCCCAAATTTCACCAGTATAGTTTGGGAAACAGAGTGGGAGTCATGTGTCAGGCCTAGTTTTCTAACAAATAAACTCAATCTGAAATTCTGCACTTCACACAAATATTAAGGAAAATTAAATAAGATATTTAAGTCCTTGGCACAGGGTAACAAATAGCCCATTCCCGTATCCTCTCAGCAAGCAAGATTCTAAGAACCAGTCATTTGATAGTTCTCCTCATATAACTTCTCCTAGTAGCCAGTGTGTACTTAAACACTGAGATCTGGACTCAATGAAAATCTGGTTGTCCTATTTTTTTAGTCCTCTTTAGTGATGGTGGTGGAGGTGGTGGTGGTGGTGGTGGTGGTGGTGGTGGTGGTGGTGGTGGTGGTGGTGTGTTTTTACATGAAAGGACTTAACTAGCTTTTCTGTATCTATGAAATTTCTATTTCTCAAAATATCTGCTTTTAATCATGGGTTGTGGGGTGGGCCACATTCTTTACTGCCCCCTGCTGAAATATTGGACACTGATAGACTCTGGAGGATGGAGCTGTCATTGTTAGTTGAGTGCCCACTGAGGTGCCCCTCAGGCTGCAGGGAACAACTCCAAATCCATGGTCAGGCAAGTGACCCTGGTTAAACTCAGTGGGTCTCAGAAACCAAAGCAAAGAAACACAGGAGTCATGAACATTAGCAAGGGAATTGTTGAGAGGTGATAATGAAGTTGGAAAGGAGATGCGAGGGGATGGGGGTTACGGTAATGAGAATGTGCTTTATACATGTGTGAAACTGTCAAAGAACAGATGCAATAAGAGTTATTAAAATGTTAAGTACTATTTAAAGCTGAATAAACACACAGTGTCTTGGAAAGCTCTCTATTTGCTAGGGATATAGGTTTTCCTTGATTTCCATAGTTATTGAAGACAGCTTTGGTGTTTCTCAGTTGCAAAATTAAATTCAGAATGGCTTTTACTCTCAGCTCTGGAGACATCTTGAAACATTAGGGTGACCATTGGGAGGTAGAGGGGATTTTCTAAGACATGCAATAATATTTGTGTAAATCTGCTCACTAGATGCTCTGCTCCAACAGACAAGAGGTTCCCCCTCCCCTTTCTCATGCTCACTGTCTGCTCTTTGTGATCAGCAAGGAGGGATCCTTTTCCATTTCCTCTCTACTGTGGTGGGCGCAAGGCTCTGCTAACACCTTTATAAAAGACAAATCTAATTCGGAAGCTACCTAAGAAGCCTATGAAATATCCATCCCTAAAAAATTTAGGAAACAAAAATCACAAACTGAAGCAGTATCAATATTCACTTACACTGTCCTCAGATGTACAAAAACAAAAGGTCTTTTTATTCTTCAGTAATTGACTGCCTTTCTCACAGGCTTTCGCCTAATTGAAAGAAAGAAGAAGTGAAAAAAAGGAAGGAAGGAAGGGAGGAAGGAAGGAAGGAAGGAAGGAAGGAAGGAAGGAAGGAAGGAAAAGAAATGTTTGTTGTACCCAATAACTCACTTTTCTTGGTTACAGCTCTGCCCAGACTACCTGATGAACTCTCCATGTGTCAGACTAAGTCTGCAGGCTGCCATTTCCCCTGTTTCTAAAATGACACCATAGGATAAGTAAAAAGGACGTGGCTGTGGATCACGAGGTTTCAGGAGGCAGGTGGGAGGAAGCCATTGGAGTCTTTAAACTGTAGCCTGGGACCTGCTGCTTCGAATGGGATGACTCCTAAAGACCAGGTTTCTGGCCATGTTCCAGGGACATTGTTCTGCTGCTGGTCAAGTCTGCAGCTGGCACCAATCGGGCTCTGTCAGCCTAGCTCAATATGAACTTCTACTGGCAGAAATAAGACCCAAGCAAAGATCCCTGTTCTGTGGTCCTCTGCAACATGTCATGTTTTGTCCACTGAAGCAACCCTTGTCAGCTAATCTCCCTAGTCAGGCTTTGCAGAGCTTAATATTTAGTTTGCCCTGAAGACTTGAGGAATTCTTGGAACTTTTTAGGTGACATGAGAGTTAAAGGAATTTATGAAGGCTTAACTGAGACCTTCCTAGGACTAACTAAGCTACAAGGCCAACCTGTGAACTAAATCCATAGCTGAATCCTAAATAGGCACCCCATGCTTCACCTATGTGATACACACCTCCCATCACGAGAGTGCATGCTAGAAAAAAATAAAGAAATTTTTCTAAAAATCATTTCTTCTTCACCTCCCTATTCCTTGTCTTCTGAGGATAGCCCCTTCTTAACCCCACCCCCAACAGCAAAAGGAACAGGCTGAACAGTCTGCTTTCTCTATAAATGATCATCTCCTGGTCACAAGTCTTATGCCCATCCATCTCATATGGGGAAAATATGAGTCCTTGGAAAATCCACAAACTCTGTCAGGCTCCTGATACTATTAGAGAAGTTCAGAGGGAAAAGAGTTTGGAGGAACTTTTTCTTCTCTTGATAAACATCCTTTTGACTTAACACAGACCCAAAGGGGAAAGTGGCTCACTTTAAATATGCAACTTGGAATATTAACTTCCTCTTCGAATTCCTCTTATCTTCCTCCTAATTGGTAGGAAGATGCCACAAATAAACAAGAGAGATGACTCCTGTGTAGGCAAATGCAAAGCAAAAATAGACTTCAAGGGTGTCAACCCACGAGATGATCACAGCCTTTCAGCTAAACTCTCTAGATCCTTAGAGCCCACTACACCCTCAAAATCAGAAGAAGCACCTGAAGATAAGACAAGGCTTGTAGCCTCAGGGAACCTTCTGTCTACTGGGAAGAAAGGCCCTACTGTCTCTCAGAAAAGAAGCAAGATCTGATTTGCCCAAATGAGCGGAGACAAGGAAAGGCGCTAGCTGGAGTAGCTCAAAAGGAACTCCGCCAGTTCTGGCTTCCCTTCCTCCTCTGCTATTGTGAAGTTATTTATTTTTTAAAAACTCTCTCTGCAGCTTGGAAGGAAGGCACTGAAGCAAAGAGAAAGCCAACAACTGCCACACAGAGGCTGCTACAGAAGGCCTATTGTCAGGAACCAGCTATCCCCTGGGGTATAAGCGGAGTGGATGAGGATGCCTATTGGGTCCTGATTTTGCATATGCAGTCTGTGCTCATAATTATTTTTGATTACTTCACGGGTCACATCAGGCTTTACCAAGCAAACATTCACTAATTAAATATTATGCAAGATGTCTTGTTCCAGTGCAATCTTCTATATATAAAGTAGATTCTGCTGGTAGAAAAAAAAATCTTCTGATGGTTTTCACAGGTTTGCTTTTATTTCAGTGAGACCCCTTGAGAGTGGCAGATGATGATTGTTTTTTAAAAATCAACTGACATCCAGAGATTTAATAAGCATAGGACTAAATCTTGCCAGTGTTTTTCTAGATTGTATGCATTTCCCTCTTCCTTTTCGAGATAAGCATCAACATTTAATAAGTCAAATAGAATATAAATAACACTTAGAGATCAAAATATCTTATGCCCCTTTCTCTTCTAAATGACCACTTAAACTTGTGTTGGATTTGGGGGAACTGGACAAGCATAAGTTTGCAGATATGAGCCAGGAAAGCAAGCCCGGGATCAGAATGTTCTGCCTCTGGAAATCAGTCCTCAGATTCTTACAGTTGAGCTTCAGGGCCCTTCAACCACAGATGGGTTCCACAGCTGCTCCTTCTGTAGTCTGGACTAGAAGGGTGTGGTCTCTTCTAGACCCACAACCCTCTTTTATATACTAGCATGAGGTGTTGTCTTCTATGAGATCCTTCTTGATATCTCTGGGAAAACTTTTCAAGCCTCAGAAAGAATCCCTCAAAACACTACCTCAATGATTCTTCATAGTGTCCACAGGCTTCAGTCGCCTCTGTTTTTCAAATTGGTTATAAGGGAAATGTGGAGTTTCCCATAGAACACCGGTCAGTAGACTTCAGTCTTCTCTTTTAGAAGCTGCCTCAGCCAGGGCTAGTATTGCTTTTGTCAAGGTCTTTGTTTCTGAGCCTCTCGCCATCCCCTGGACCTTTCAAACTTGCCCATAAGCCCATGATTCTTCTCTCCCATTAGAAAGAATCACATTTCCCCAGTACTCTCTCCCTCCATCCTCCCCCAACCTGATCCTCCTGCTCCTGTCCCCACCTACCCTGAGTCCACCAACCCCCAGTCCACCTGAGATACCTATTCTATTTCCCCTTCCCGGGGAGATTCATGAATTCCCCTCCTGAGCCCTCCTTGATATTTGGCCTCTCTGGATCTGTGGATTGTAGCATGATTGTGCTTTAATTTACAGCTAATATTCACTTATAAGTGAATATGAACCATCTTTGTCTTCCTGGATCTGGGTTACCTCACTCAGAATGATTTCTTTTCTAGTTCCATCCATTTGCCTGCAAACATCATGATGTTATTTTTTAAGAGCTTAATACTCTTATTGTATAAATGTACCACATTTTTTTATCTACTGTTTGTTTGAGGAAATCTAGGTTGTTTCCAGTTTCTGCCTATTATGAATAAAGCTGTTATGAACATAGTTGAGCAAATATCCTTGTGGTAGAATGGAGTGTCCTTTGTGTGCATGCCCAGAAGTGGTATAGCTGGGTCGTGAGGTAGATCACTTCCCAATTTTCTGAGAAACTTCCATATTGTTCACTGTTGGAATAAGCTTTTTTACTTTGTATGAAGGTGTGTCTCTGTAGTTTCAACTGTTAATTCTGTATGGCAGAGAGCTAAGTGCTGGCAGGATTTTGGTATTCTCATCTCTATGGCTATCACTGGGTTTTCTATTTTGTAAATATTTGTCCTTCCTCACCTAAAGTAATCTAGAATTGTGTTAGAGGTTATCTTGATATTGATTGATTATAATAAAGACCTGACAGACAGTAGGCAAGGCAGGAAGTAGGAGGCAGAACATCTGTGAGATAGGGATGGTGAGAGAAGAAAACAGACTTGGGAGATTAGAGGGTAGACACAGAGGGAACAGACACAGACCACAGTGAAGCAGAAAGGTATAAAGCTAGCCATGTGTTGGGTCATAGGCAAGGTAGTCAGGTTAAATTTGATGAGCTAGCTGGGAAACTGCTCTAGCAAAAGATCTAAGCATTAAATGTTTCTAGAGTTTCTAGAGTTCTTTATATACTTTGGATATTAGCTCTCTGTCAGATGTGGAGTTTGTCAGATGTGGAGTTGATGAAAATCTTTTCCAACTCTATACACAGCTTGAAGGGGGACAAGGATTTTGAGGATGAGCTAGGAACCTAGTACAATGAAAATTCTTAGGAATATATGATGGTGACTCTAGCTAAGACTCCTAACAATGGCAGTACAGAGTCTGCACTGACCATCTCCTATAACTGGGCAAGACTTCCTGTGGAGGGACTAGGACACCAACAAAATCTTCAACCTACAATTTGTCCTATTTGCAAGATGTGCTGGAGTGAAGGTTCACAGAAATTGTGGGAGTGGCCAACCAATGACTAGTCCAGCTTGAAACCCAAGCCACAAGGGGGAGCCAACCCATGACACTGCCTGAAGGGCCAGGACCCAGAGGCTGGATAGCCCAAAGACGGAGGAGAGAACCAAACATGACCACCAACGAAATGATATTCTGCTATACTCAAAGATTACTGCCTAACCCAACTGTTATCAGAGAGGCTTCATCCAGCAACTGATGGAAACAGATGCAGAGAGACCTACAGCCAATAACTAGGCAGAGCTCCAGGAATCCAGCAGAAGAGGCAGGGGAAAGATTGTAGGAGCCAGAGGGATCAAGGACACCACAAAAAAATCCACAGAGACTGAACCAACAATCAGGGAGACTGCATGGGTCTGATCTAAGCCCTCTATGTACATGCCATGGTTGTGTAGCTTGGTCTTCTTGTAGGACTCCTAACAGTGAGAGTGGGAGCTGTCTCTGACTTTTCTGACCGTTTTGGGGACTGTTTTAGTTTGGTTTTTACTGCTATAAACAAGACCATTCCAAAGGCAACTCTTATAAAAACAATATTTAGTTGGGGCTGGCTTACAAGTTTAGAGAGTCAGTCCAATATCATCAAGGTAGGTCCAGGAAGGCATGGTGCAGGCTGAGCTGAGAGTTCTACATCTTCCTCTGAAGGCTGCTAGCAGAATACTGGCTTCCAAGCAGCTAGGATGAGAGTCTTAAAGCCAATACCCACAGTAACACACCTTCTCCAACAAGAACATGAGTACTCCAATAGGGCCACACCTTCTAATGATGCCACTCCCTGAGCCAAGCATATACAAACCATCACAGGGACCGTTTTCCTCCTACTGGGTTGCCTTATCCAGCAATATGAGGGAAGGTACCAAGCCTTACTGCAACTTGATATGCTATGTGTGATTGATAACCCTGGAAGGCCTGCCCTTTTCTGAAGGGAATTAGAAGAGGAATGGAATTGGGGGTGGAGGAAGAGGAAACTTTGTTTGGGATATTATATACAAGAGAAGAGTAAATTTTAATTTTTTTAATTAAAAAAGAATCACACTTTCAGCAACTAATGCATGCCCTAGTCTATTTCTTCTTGGCAAGACTCTAATCACAACTTCCAGGACCTAGCGATGTCTATGGCAGCATCGGACTCACGGTCCCAGAACACATTAGACAGTGTCAACCATGGTAACAATTAGAACTCTAGAGAAATCAAGCATCACCAGTTACACTTCAAGCAGACTTCCAGGGAAGATTTAATTGTATTACAAATGGCATTCTTAGCAACCTTGGACAACCAACTTCTTAGGGATAATTCAGGAACAGATCAAATCAGTTCTACAAAAACTATCCCCCAAGGAAAGACTTCAAGGTAAGAGATCCAAATTTCCCAAGGTAAGAGATCCAAAGGGCTCTGAATAACTCACACTGTTCCTGGTACTCAGTGCCTTACCTCTTGGTTCCTCTTACAGATCCTTGTGAGAGTGGAGACCAGAGCCTTAGAACATGTGGATTCGCTCACTGAGTGAACTCACTGCTTCCCTGCAACCATTTGGTGTCTGGTATGATTTTGTCCCTAATACATTTACTCAGGAGTTTCCAATTGCATCCAAAAGTGGGAAATGCTAACAAAGGACACAGGCAGTCCCCAGTAGAAGGCAGATTAATTAACAGTCCAGATGAGAAAACAAAGCAGTCATCTCATTTTTCTTGAGTTGATCCTGCATGACTTTACTTAATTTGGGTGTCTCATGATTTAGCAAAAATAAAAAAAAAAATTAGCCAACTCCTCCTTATATATTAAACTATAAAATACAATCTACAGTCAAATGAAGACAAATGTTGCCTATATATGTGTATGTTTATGTACAAATATGTAAGTATGCATATGTATATGTATGTATGAATATGTATTGTGCAGTATCTTTTTATGTGTATGTGTATATGTGTATTATACATTATATGTGCATCATATGTGCATTCATGTGTGTATATAATGCTTTTACTTTTGTTCTTCTCTATTATATGTCATGATGATATATTCATTGACTATACTAAGCTTACTTAATATTTTTATGCCATATATCTCTGTTTCTTTTGAACTAATTAAAGGTAACACATGCTAGCAAAGCCTAGGACTATCTACCCAATACAAAACTACAGAGATTTATTAATTCAAGTAAAGCAAATATTTTGAGCCTTCCTCAGACCTTTTTTAAAATAGACATTTAGTAGGGCTGGGCTGGAATCTAAGTACTTTCATCTCTAATCTTCTCAGGTAAGCCTATACTGTTGGTCTAGAACAGTGGTTCTCAACCTTCTGGAGGACATGACCCTTTAATACAGTTCCTCATGTTGTGATGACCCCCAGCTATACAATTATTTTGTTGCTACTTCATAACTGTAATTTTGCTACTGTAGTGAATAATAAAGTAAATATCTGATACAGGGGGTATCTGATATGGGAATCCCCAAAGGAATCTCAACCCACCAGTTGTGAAATACTAGTGTAGTGGCAAGAACATTCTGAGACAAGATATAAAGGGTAAACTCTTTCAATAGAGAAGAAGGCCTCTCTGTCAGTTTTACAACCAAGATGTTTCCTTGAGATCAGGGAGCTGTCTCTTTGTAATGTAGTCATCAAGGAACAGACAGGACACCACTTTGCTGGGAGGATGGGATCCTAGCTTTAATGCACACCTGGAGCCAAACAGCAAACCATCCATCTGTCACATAGATGTGAGAACCACAGCTTCCCTTCAGATAAAGGCAATTATCAGGCACAGATGGTCACCCCAATTTCTAAGCAAACTTGGGATGAACTGTATAGGACACATGGTGCTGTCAAGTGTTCTTCTTACTTGAGGACTAATTACAGCTTTTCCTCAGTACATGTATGTCATAGGTTATACCTGCTTGGCTCTAGAAAAGGCTAAGAGCTTTTGTTTTGCTTTTCCTGTCTTTGACATATCACATTCTTCTTAATGGTCATTCAATAATATAGTTATCTTATTTTCTTCTATTTCTATTAAACGGATGTTCTGAGTTGGCAAGAAATCTTATTCCTTTAAACTGTGTGTGTGTGTGTGTGTGTGTGTGTGTGTGTGTGTGTGTGTACATTTCAAATATTCTGTTTAGATACTCTATGTGTGATTTTCAAATATTTAATATTATGTGTGATTTTAATATGCTATGCAATTAAAATGAGAAGAATGAAATCCATTCTTTCCTCAGGCTGTTGTTGCTGATTCATCTGCTCGTGTGCATGCAGTTTCTGACATATCATACAGGGGGCAGGCTAGAGCAAGTATGTAACCCAATGCCCTTTGTTCTTGAGATCTGCAGAACTAAGACATACCATCCTAGGAGATGAGACTCAGATTGCTATCATTTGGTCACATGCCTCCAGCTATAAGGAAGTGCCCAGCAGTCTGAGATCACCCGTATCTTAAATGAACCTCTCTTGCACATTACCATCCTCTTCTGATCATTGTGAAGGACAAGGCAACTGGAAGTTCTATAGGGATTTAAATGGCTATATGGTCTGTGAGTCCATAGCTTAGCTTTGGGATGAGATCATGGTTCTTTGCTCTGACATTCTCCAAATGAGTGTAGACGTATAAGAAGTACTTTGGGGAGTCAGAAATTTCTGAAGTCCTGAGCTTGATGAGTTTTCTTCCTATTTCCTTTTCCTTTTTTTTAACATAGAACCATAGTTGCAAATGAGATATTGCTCTAAGAAAAGCTTTATGACCTAAGTTGATCATAACAGAGATCTTTCTGACCCACCATCTTGATGTTCAGTGTTTTCTCTCCCACATGCATCAAGCAGTGTGAACCTTTTGTTCAGGGCCAATGTATCAATAATAGTGTTTATTGCATTGACTCTTCCATCAGCCCTTAATGTAAATAAGGTCATGCTGACAAAACTCAGGAATAAAAGAAAAAAAAGGCTACAAGAACCTCAACTCTTACATTAAAATTCACAGGTGGACTGAGAAGAATCCTTCAGTGGTTAGTGAAAGCACTTACTACATTATGTGTGAAGACTGGAGTTCAGGCCCACACTCCCGTATAAATACTTAGTAGACCAGGCAGCCTGACTGTAGTTTCAGTCTCAGAGGACAGAGAAAAGGGATCCCCAGAACAAACCGGCTATGGTGACTAGCCACATCAGTAACTCTAGCTTTGGTTGAGATACCTACCATCTATTAAAGATGGTGTCCCACATCAACCACGAGCTTCCCCTACTGTGCGCATGCACGAATGCACACATAGTCATACACATGGAAACATACATACATGCCCACATACATATATACGGTGGAGTCTCACAGGTGGGACACCTGGACTAAACCTCACTATTAAGTCTGCCACTAACAGCACAAAAACCTCCAAATTCCTCAGTGCCATGGAAGGAGAGAGCACCAGATACAAACAGCTGAGAACATTGATTTTTTAAATCCAACAGATCTGCCTTTGAACCTAGGTGCAACCATCAAGTAAAAATGTGAACTTGGTCTGGATACTTAGCCTGCCTGAAGTTCCTTAAAGGAAACTTTTCTAAAGGGCTGAAAACTGAGCTAAAAATAAACAAGCTAATTCTTCAATAAAAAAAGTAGCTACTTGGTGTCCTTCTAGGATGGTTCTGCTTAGCTTTGTGCTTTCCGTACAACGTGCCACGTTTATCAGTAAGAAGAACGAAGAGAGAGGAGGAAACCAAAGAGAAATCACTTCACAAATTATCAGGCAACTAAGAGTCAACAAAAGCCAGCCTGGCAAGACACAGATTCATCAATTTGTCTCTTTTAAAACTCCAACTCTGAGTCCACCACTCAGCCACAACTAAAAACAAACAAACAAACAAACAAACAAACAAAAAAATCCAGCCACAGCCCATTGATATCAAGGAAATGTATTGCTTTCAACTCAATTTATCATTCCATGGTTCAAATCAACATCACTACAGCATGTTTCAAATTAATTAAAAGACATTCCTTTCCATCCAAAGTATAATCAAGGCAATTTACTTACAAACATAATCAAGTAATTATGTAAGGGAAGATTAACCATATGAAAATTTTTTTCATGAGTGAAGTTAATTGATTTTCTCATCTTTTTTTCTTTCAGGTTTAAATACAGATTCTAAAAGACTGAATTTAAAAAAAAAAAATCTCCACTCAGCAGCATTTCAGAATACTTTCTTAAAGGAGATCATGATTTCCACCCAAGAGCCCCCAGGCTCTGTGGCTCTGGGATGCTTAGGTAGGGGATCCATCATGAGGATGCCAAAACCTGTTCAGATGTCCCAAAACCCTTGGCCAGAGCTCCTAAAGGCTAGAAATCATGTGGTGGGGAATGGGGGTGGGTGTTGTGACAACATATTCTTTCTTTCTATGAGGGCTTAATGCTATGTATTTTAGCAGTCCAAGGGAAGATAAGATTATTAGCTGTTCTGAACATGAGAGACTAGGGAGAAAAGCATCTGGCCATGTTTGTTCAACTCCAGCTGCCTTACAGAAAAGAAAATGCTTTCTTGTAATAGTCACCTTATAGAGAATTGGTGCCCTCTGCTGGAAGGCAGAGAGCCTCATGTAGACAACAAATTGGAAATAGAGTTACTGCAAAGGTTTCCATGGTCCTTGATCTCTACTCCAGCACATCTATGAGCCAATACTTTCTTCCAAAATCCTGTCAGGAAAGCCCAATCTTACAAGGAAACAATGAAAGCAATTTAGGGTCCCCTGAGCAGTGGCCGCCCACCTTTACACAATAATTACATGGTTGAAAATTCTTTACGCCATACCTCTGCAGTTTCCAATCTTACCAATCAACTGATGTTTTATAATACTTTTTCTCTGTAAAATTAATGTAAAATGTTTAATTAAGCCCTAATCAGCACAAGACCACCCACATTACTACAGGGAACTTATACAATCCCAACCAAATATCAGTAAAAGCACACTTTGGAATGAGGATACCAGAGTTGGCATCCCAGCTCTGCCATTTTCCAGATGTATCAGTTCAAGCAAGTCATACATTCCTCCTTCTCATCTTTCAGATAGGAATGATGATAGAATGTGCCCTATGGAGTAGGTGAAGTAAATGCATAGATGTATTGGAAGAATTTATAACAGCCATAGTATGTTAACTTATACAAGCTCTGATTTTCAACTGTTGTCATTCTGGAAATAATTCCAGGAAATGTTCCAAGGAAATAATGTCTCTGGATATGTGGGTCTGAGGGAATGACTTTGCTTTGACATTTTTTAATCACCTTATTTTTTAAGTTTTTTTTATTTTAAGATTATAACGTAATTACATTTCTCTGTTCCCTTTTCTCCTTCCAAACTTTCCCATATAACCCCCTCACTCTCCTTCAAATTAATGGCCTCTTTTTTCTCTAATTGCTATTGCATGCATATATACATATATATTCCTAAATATAACCTGCTCAGTCCATATATGTGTACATTTTCAGAGCACTGGACAATCAATTGGTGTGCTCTTCCCCAAGGAGGACCCCTTTCCTGCTCCCAGCTTTCCTTCATTACCTATAGTTCTTGTGTAAGACTGAGGTCATGGCCTTTTCCATCCAGTTTGGCATATCACATTGGTGAGACCTTACTAGGAGTTACAGTCTCTCAGCAAACACCCTGGTCCTCTGGCTCTTACAATCTTTTTCACTTCCCTTCTTCCGCAATGCTCCCTGAAATGTAGGATCAGAGGTGTTTTGGAGAGGTATCCATGGGGACTGGGTTCCACAACTCGGCCTCTTGATTGGTTGTGGTGGGTTTTTTTTGTTTTGTTTTTGTTTTTTGGTTTTTTTTGTTTTTTGTGTGTGTGGCGATCTCCATCTGTTTCAGAGAGAAGTTTTCTTGTTCACTGTATGTTCCCCACACTCCATTCCTCACCACTATTAGAAGTACAAGCTTTCCGTACAAGGTAAGTTGAAAGGAAATGGCCATTATCCGTATTGGACCAGTAGCAATGGTGCTGGTCATTTAGGGCCTCCATCTTACGTGCCTTCTCAGTCATCAGTTATCACAAGTAGGGACAAATTGGTTCCGTGTGCTTCATTTCATTTGGAAACTCAAAGTAAGAGAGCTGATTTGGTAGAAGCCAGGCACTTTGGAGAAGGGGGCTGAGGGTGGGGGAGTAACAATGGCAAGAGAAGTCAACTGATTCTTTTTGGTTTCTGGGTATTGGAGCATCTACTCCCCAGCTGGTGGCACTGTGTCTGAATAGTGGAAACTTTAGGACATGGGCCTACCTGGAGGAAGGGAAAAAGTTGAACCCACCTCCAACTCTTCTAGCTCTTTGCTTCCTTCTCCACCATGTGAGAAGCTGCCACCTCAAACTCTTGGTGCTACCACTGGAACCATACCAGCGGCTATGCCTGCAGCACTATGACAGACTAGAGCCTCTGAGCCTTAGCCTAAACTGAACTTCCCTCAATTAAGTTGTTCCTTAAAACACATCCAAATGACCCCAGGAAAAGATAGAGGAGCTTGATCAGTTAAGACCAGTGAGTCTTAATCCTAGTCAACTCTGTCCCTCAAGCATGCTGTCAATTTCTGGAGCATTCTGGTTTTTACAGTATGGAAAGGGTGCTACAAGGACCTGGTAGTATAAATCAATGTCCCACACAGCACAGGAAAGCCTCCTAGTAGAACCACCAGGTTCCAAACATCCTTAGAGCTAATGCCGAGAAACCCTGATAAGACAAACCAGCACTTCACACATCCATGTGCATAGGACTGACCTAGGAGAGCTTGTCAAAGTTTATACTGTGACTCCACTGCCCTAGGATGAGACCTAAAAGTTGGATTTTCTAACCTACATCACTGCGGAGCTTGTTAGAACAATCCCATGCCCTACCTGAGAACCGCTGAGTCAGAATCATAACACCTCACTGCTGCTGCTCTCGAAAAGCCAACTGGGCTTTAGCTAATACACACAAGAGAAATCTGGGTTTCACACTAAAATTAGACAAAGGTTAAGACTGGCTATTGTGCTCCAAGCAGTGCTCATTCTCATTTAAAGATGCTGGGGACCTGGAGACATTCACCAGCTGCATCTCTGGGCTGAATTATTTGTATATCCAAAGTATGTCTTAATATTATTTAGCTAAAACCAGCAAAAATCTCAGCATATTCTGAGAAGTGCAAAAAAGGATGGAAATAGGAGGAGCAGTGGAGAAGGGAGGACTGAAGAGAGAGAGGATGGGGGAAGGAGAGGAAAAGGAGGAGGAGAAAGAGGAGCTGGAGGGGAGGAAAACTGGGGAATGCTTTAATCCTAAGAGCTAATCCTAAAGAGCTTCACCACAGAACTTCTCAGAAACTTTTAACCTTTTAATATGTATTTTGAAATTCCAAAAGGACGTATTTTCAATCTTTGACTACAGAAGCTTGTGGTATATCTGAGGACCTTAACACTCTGAGGGATTTCCACTTAGCAATGCAACTCTCCCTCACTATTCTATTCACTGGAGCTGTGAGGACACTGTCCAATGGCATCTCCCAGAACTGGCACCTCACTAACTCCATGTCCTGTGGGAACCAGAAGAGGCAATAATAAATTAAAAAAAAAAAAACAGTGAACCCTATTATCACTTAGCACACATGAGGATGTTTTTTGTCCATGTTCTCTATCATTCTTACAATAGTCCTACAAGGTAGGTGTCAGCCCAGTTCACATCTTAGAAAATTGAGGCAGCAAGGAGAATCTGGCCGCAAGCCAAAGACCTAGGTCCTTGCCTTGAGCCTTCTGAGGCTTGCAGATAAGAAACCAAGAACCAGAGGCTTTCCCAGGTTACTCCCTTTGCAGTAGATAATCTGGCCTCTCTTTGTCTCAATTGCTAATTCACTTCTCTGTCTTCTGTTCTCCATCTCCTTTAGTGCCGTTCACTTTCATGAGCACAGAAATCTTCATTTCCACAAATGAACTCCCAGGACAGAGCATTGTCTGTCTCTGGCAGGAAGGAGGCATGAAGACTTGTGTGCTCACAGATAAGCATTGGGGAAGCCCGGAATGTTATGCACACAGGGTTATTCCTTCAAGGAAAGGGAATGCAGTATCTGTTATCCATCCAGAAGGCTGGAACAGATGTGCTTTCTAGTCTGGAGACCTTTGCTTTGTGTGGCCAAGGAGTTTTCTGACTCTGGACCCTCCCCCAAACCCTCACCATTAGCTTGTTTTTCTCCATCAATCTATGGAATCTATCTTTTTGGACTTTACAAAGTTTCAATATAGTCATGTCTGATCTGCATTTAGCTTATTTTGTTCCTCAAGACATACATGTTTTGCTGTGTTTGCAGGATTGAGTTAGCTATCACCAGAATAGTTTTCACCAAATTTGTTCTGTACTTAAATAAGCCTGTAACAAACCAGGGTCAGACTACCAAAGTTTGAACTAACACCAGCTACTGAGCCATGTTGCCTTCTTGCCTCCCATAGCTCCTCTCTCTACAGCCTGTTGTGGCCACAGAGATGCCCACCCAAACCCCCATCCCTACCCCCACACCCCACCCTACCCATCCCCACTTGTGGCTTAGGCTTCACAGTCATTGCTTCCATGGCTACATCACCATTTCAATTCAAATGAAGCCCATCCAGCAGCTCAGGACACTTGTGAGCCAGCCACTCTTACCAGAGGGGAAAGGGGTCCTCACATCAGTACCAGTTTAACTGTGTCCTCCCTTCAGGTAGTCTCCCTTCTCACCTGATCCTTGCATTTGCTACCCCAAAACCCACCATTACAGAGATCATCTGCCTACAGCAGTCCACTATTAAGAATTTGTTTTATGTCATAACATGCAAAAAATGCTCACATCCTATAACTCTCACAACACTGGGAAACAAGCCTCCACCCAACTATGGGAAACAAAGTTTGCAGAGGTTATATTTCATACCCAATCATTTAATATGTACTGAATTCCAACTAGCCTTCCTTGACCCGCAAACTCATCCTTCCAGATAGCCTTAGTAACCCTCAGCAAAACAAACTCCCACAAAGTCTTACTGAAAATGGATCAAAAGCATGGAGATTGGTGATGCCTATTTCTTGGTTTCCTCGTGAAAACACCACATGAAGCTTTCTTTGTGACTATCCCAAACCAACAGCAGATGTTCAAACTGAGGGAAGCTGCTGCAGCATGCAATTGTATTTCCAGCTCAGGTTTTCAACCAAACAAGACTTCAGATTTTGGTTTATGTAAAAGCACAATGCTAAAACCAAGCTTCACCAGCTCCAATTTTGAAGCGATGTGGGTTTGTGAAGACAGCTGATCACACCACAGCGCTTGTAAAGGATCATTATGAGAGACCACTGCTCAGTTGTTTTGCAGTAGAAAAGTCATCCATCAGCAAGTACATTAGCCTAGGATTCTGGACTACAGGGCTTTGTGTCACTAAGTATACCTTTAGGATATCAATTACTTCATCTCTAAAATGAAACCGTGGAGCAAAATAGTTTCTAAAGCCAATTCGAATAGAATTTTGAATAATGTAATCTTAAATCATATGTGAGAAGCAGCTTATAAAATGTTCCTTGGGAAGAGACATGGATCGGATCAGACCGGTTTATATGCAAGGTTCCAATGTTTATTAAGATCACTGGTACCCTTTCTCACAATGAAGCTATAGGATTCCTTCACACCCCTCCCTCTCTCTCTCTCTCTCTCTCTCTCTCTCTCTCTCTCTCTCTCTCTCTCTCTCTCCCTCTCTCTCTCTCTCCCTCCCTCTCTCTCTCTCTCCCTCTCTTTCTCTTTTCCTCCCTCTCCCCATCCCTCTCTCTCTCCCTGTCTCTCGCTCTCTCTGTCTCTCTCATGTGTGCATGTGTGTATACACAAGTACTGTGAACATGTGTGCATTTAATTGTACATGCTGTTGTTGCTGTGTGTAGAGGCCAGAAATGAACCCTGGGCACCATTCCTCAGTTGTCTACCTTGCTTTTTGACACAAGGTCACTCTCTCATTGAGCCAAAAGCATACCAATTAGGCCTGGTTGGCTGGCCAGTGAGCACCAGGAATCTGCCTATCTCTGCCTCCCTAGAGATGGGATTAGAGGCATGCCACCACACTCAGTTTTAATATGGGTGCTGCAGATCAAACTCAGTCCTTTTGTTGGCATAGCAGATAATTTATTGGCTAAGCCAGCTTGTGAAGCTGTTCTTTCTATGTTCCTGGACACCACAGTTGTTAAAGACATTAGAAGAGCCTAGACTCTCACCCACTTGTGCTGGAACAAGCCAAAGAAGAAGAAAAGAGCAGAAAACAAATGCTACTTCCCTAAATGCTGTCAATATGATGCCACTACTGGTGACCTTTCCACTTAGAAAGGCAGTAGCAAGGTTTATTTGCCTCAACTGTGTTCCTTAAACTGCCTAGGGCAAAAATGAGGTGTTTGTTTGTCTTGTTTTTTTTTTTTTTTCTTTTTGAGACAGGGTTTCTCTGTGTAGCCCTGGCTGTCCTGGAACTCACTCTGTAGACCAGGCTGGCCTCGAACTCAGAGATCCGCCTGCCTCTGCTTCCCAAGTGCTGGGATTAAAGGCGTGCGCCACCACCGACCGGCATATTTTTAATATATAGTCTGTCTTAGTTAGGGTTTCTGTGACTGTGACAAAATACCATGACCAAAAACAAGTTGGGAAGAAAAGAGTCTGTGCTAGTTTACACCTCTCAGGTCACATGTCATCACAGAGAGTAGTAAGGGCAGGAACCTGGAGACAGGAACTGAAGCAGAGGCTATGGAGGAGTGCTGCTCACTGCCTGCTGGTCATGACTGCTTTCTTATACCATCCATGACCAGCTCTCCATGGTGGCACCGCCCATACTGAACTGGGCCTTCCCACATCCTTCTCAGTCAAGAAATTGCCCCAATGACTTGCCTCCAGTATAATCCTTTGGAAGCCATTTTTTTTTCAAGTAAGATTCCTTCTTTTCAGATGACCAATGAGTGTCTATCAAGTTGATTTAAAAACCAGACAGCACACAATCCATTTCAGATTGACATTTTATTGAGTAAAAAGGAAATGATCGGGGAAAATAAAATACTATTTGCATATTGCAGCAATTTCAAATTGTTACCCAGATTTCCAAATGCTTATTCAACAGTTTTGAGCTTCTCTTGTGGATTTCAGTAATGAATTGTTCATTATAAATAGCTAAGAGAACCAACCAGACAGGACTGTGGACCCCTCTGAGGACTATTATGCAAATCATTATTCTGTCTAATTCCATTCACTTAACGGCCAGCCTCTGTGTCTATACCAGGCACTGATGCTATTCAGACAACTGGCTTAAATGTTTTTCATCATCTCAAGTTTCGCCTTTGAAGTAAGGAGAGAAGCTTACTATATACAAAACCTAAGCCTTACTCAGCCTCAACTTCTCTCATCTACTTTCTCTCCTCATAACCAAACTCTATTTCTTTATCAGCTGTTTCCCTAGAACAACTCCTGAATCATCCATTGCTCTCTACCTGCACTAGAACACTCAAGTCACTCCTCCATCACCTCACACCAGGATTACTGCAATGCCTAGCTGTAAGTGTCTCCAGTCTCCTCCCAGACTCCATCTCAACCCTATCAAGTAGAGCTGATCTCTTCAAACAGAAAGTGTTTAATCACAATGAATACAATGCCTTGCCATGGCCAATCTCATTTCAAACTACATTTTTATCCATCCCATAGCTATACATACTCCTGGTGTTCCCTTGCCCACCAAGTTTGTTCACGTTTTAGGGTATCTAATCTATTGTCTTAGCCAGGAATATTAAAGGTCTCAATACAACTGTAACATCCTTAGTGGGGCTTTCCCTTTCTACCTCAAAAGTTTATTTCACTTCACTGAGATTTCTGTCACTGCATGGCTAACTGCCTGAGTGACAAGACCTGCCATGCCATTAGTGTCCAACAAACATTTACTCTCCATAAGGAAAACTTCCAGCAATCCAGGAGTCTGTACTTGGTTGCTTCTTAATAATATGAAAAATAACTAATTTTCTCAAAAGAAAAGAGTGCAAATAAAAAAAATGCTGAGGATTTCTTTGCTGACTTACTTGAGATCTAATTATGTGAAGAATTTTGATGAAAAGAAGGAAAAATATTATGGTGCATAATGGTCCTAATGTGGGAGTTTTATTGTTTACCCTGTCTCCTTCCTAGGGTTTTATTAATGAGCCAACTATCTCGTATTGGATAATGTATTACAATGAGTTCCATTTGGTTGCAGGTCAAGATAAAATAGCACAGTGTAATTTAAACAAAATGATGTTTGCTTGGTGAATGGCAGACTCATTTAATACTTGCTTCCCTCTTATGCACTTTAGCTTGGCTCTCTCCAGCCTCCCTCCCTTCCAGATTGGGGAGGAGGTAGACAAGTCAGCTGCTCAGCAGTCTAATTTTGCCTCTGAGCAGAACAAGAATCAAGGTGGCCCCTCAAATGACCAAATATCACAAAGGCCAGCCACCTTGCCTGGCTGCCTTTGAACCGTAGTGGGAGCTTGACAGCCACATGTGAATTTCTGAAAAGCAGGGCAGGTATTCACCACCTGGTCACTTCTCAGAAGCAACTCTGAGGCCCATGGCACAGGGCTAATCCCAGAGAGGCAGCATCCCCTCCAACAGCCATCCTTCAAAGGATGGGTAGTGCCCTTACACCCACCTGTGTTAACTGTCAGCTGCCCACAAGAGAGTGAGTGCTGGGAATGCCCCCGTTATCTACAGCTTTCATCTCTGTGGTACAGAGACACTGCTGTGGTGGGCTACAAAGATGGGTTTCTAGGGTGCCTTTGCTTTTGATGCCATTTCATCATCATGATGAACATGTGCCATCTGTGGAGCAGAAATACACCTGATGGGAGAGCTGGACCAGGCAGGGAGTCTGTGTGCAGGCATCCTCAGTGAGGCGTGTGCTCAAAACTATTCAGCTTGATCCAAAAGAATATTGAGTTCAAGTTCTAGAAAATACAAAGAATGCTTATTTATTTACCTGTTCTCTCGGCTATAAAAAGTACATATTGTGAGTCAATGAACCAAGCTAATATGGTCCCAAGTTACCACTGAGTCTCCAAGGGACTGATCTGAACACTTGGATCTGGGCCAAAATGTAACTATCTGCAGCGCAATCATTTGTTCATTTATTTTTTCCTCCCACATCTCATTTTAAGGTGATTCTGGAGATGTGGTAAATACTCAGTCATACTAATAATACTTTTTAACCTTCATCAATTACTGTTTTTTTTTTAAATGTTGTGACTTTGCCACCTATTTGGAGAAGATGAGCACGTGAGCAGAATTTCTGAAACCTTTAGTGCATCTCTTCTTCCCTCATGGTGCCACTGAGCGGTTTGTTGTTTGATATACAACATATTAGAGCTTAATTACAGAACAATGCAAAGCGATCACTTTGGGTGCCATCTGTGTAAAACTCCTTGTGATTCTCGCAAATTGAGGACAACTAAATAAGATATAGTAGACTCATTTAGGCTGACAAATTCGGAAGCCATTATGTTAGCGAAAACACTTTTGAAAAGCAAATGCTATGAACAGCACTCCATGCTGTCCCTGACATCTAAGGCCCCCACATGCCCTACTTGTTTATGAACTCAGAAGCATCTTGAAGTCTGTCAAACCCATCATCTGCAACTTGCATGTGTTCTTTGTTTTGTCCTCAATCAAAACCCTTCTCCTGAGTTCTGTGCACCTGCATAAGAGCCACCAGGTGTTCAGCTGTTTAAATGCAAAACAACAACCAACACACATTTCTATGTGGGACCCACTTGATAGATTGGGGAAAGCAGAAGCTGGTTCTACAGGCAAAGGCCCCAGCCAGAACAAGAGAAAGGAAATAAAGTTGAATGAAAAAAATGTTTCATGTTTTTCCCTGAGAAAGGTCAACAAATCCAATTTCAGAAAAACAAAACAGCAACACAGCTTACAGACATTTGAAAACAAGTTGGATTCACTACAAAAATCTAGATATCAACATACAGCATATATGTATAGTTTGTGTGTGTGTGTGTGTGCATGTACAGAAATCTGAACATATAAATAAATATAAATATAAAAAGTACTAGCAATAGCTAGTGCATCAACACAGATGATAACAAAATCAAAATATTTAACAAAAGACAAAGAACATTCTTGAACAAAAGCCTCTTCAGGAATCAGTTGCTGGTCATTTCCCACTCTCTTTAAAGCATTTAGTCAAACATGTTTGCAAAGACATCTGATACTGTGATTTTTTTTTTTATAAAGTCCTAATCTGTCTGTGATTCAAGTTCTTTTCAGGGCTTCCCGTCCTTGGAGAAAAGACGGAGAAGATGAGAATAATTAGTGGATTTTTTTCTGTCTGGTTGTTAAACACCCTAATTACTTCAAGCACCATTACCACCACTTTCACATAAGCCATCCTTTGAAAACACTTTTCAATCTAAACGAAAATTGATGCTAATTTCTTTTCCAAGAATGTAGCCAGTATTAACACAATTTGGAGAGCCATTGGATTTACTTTTTAAATCTTAACAGGGATGTCGATACCCTGACAGCACACAGTGGAGATAATCTACCACACCCAAAGTAGAACCAACCAGAAACTCTTTACAGTGACTACACACTTTTGTAGACATAAAAAGTACTATAATTATATATCGTGAGCCATAACTTTTATTACTGACTTGCCATTATTTTGGTACTAAAATGCCGTCCTGTATTCCTCCATGCAAAATTTACTTACATTAGAATTATAGCACTGGACTTTTATTCTTCCCTCTTTTGTGTTGAAGAGAATAACTTTTTCTGATTGTTATCTGAATAAATCAACATGTTGGTGAGGCCTGTGAGCACATTTCTCATTAGTTTCTTTGTCATAAATTAAATGGATTAATAAATCATGACATTATTTGTTTCTAACATAAAATTTAACAAAGGAGCCAGACACAAGACACCCATTGGCTGAATGAATAGTCCATGTGCTTCAGTTTTGCAGCACTCCTCCTAGCTGTTATAGGCTAATGAAGTCAACAATTAGAAACACAATGCTCAAGAGACAATGTTCACTCAGGATGCAACAGAATGAGATTTGGTTGACCCCTGCTTTGAGGGTGTGGGACAAAGCGTATATAACAATAGCTATAAACTAAAACAAAGCAAAACAAAATAAAATGCAAGTAGCAAGTGTTACAAAATCACATCAACAGTCCCTCAATGATAAAATTAGACCTGACTGAGGGAATCAGAAAGACCACATGAACCATGTGACCCTTGGAATGAATTTTAAAGGATAATAGAAATTCTCTGGACAGACATGAGTGGTAGCCATCCAGACAGAAACAATTTTTTTTTAAAAAAAGGGGGGAGGCAGAAGAAAATGCAAAGAGCCAAGTGCAATCAGTTTTGCTTGTATCCTGGGTACATAAGAAAACATCTTGAAAAGCTATATTGAGACAACCTTAGTAAGTCAATAGTCAATGGATAGCAGGTAGGAGTTTTAAATTGATTGCAACATAAAAATTAATAGGATATTAGTGCATACAAGTTGGAATTGAGAAAACAAAGGCAAATTAGAAAATACGCATTCAGTGGAAAATAAGTGAAGGTAAAGATGGAAATAATAGCAGAGAGGTTAGACCCAAAACTCACGGAATGCCAGGGGAGATGGCTCGGCAGGTCAGAGGAAAGCTCTGCAAGGGTGAGGTCCAAGTTCAAATCCCCAGCACCCATGTGAAAAATTCCAGGCATGGATGAATACTCCCAGAAGCTGAGAGTTGGAGGGAAGGAGGCACAGAGACCCTGAGAATGCATGGCCAGCTTGCCCAGTAAACAGCTAGCTTTTGGTTCAGAGAGAGACCCTGAACCACATACTTGGGTCTCATACTTGCAGAGCATGGTAAAGTCAAGCCTGTGCAGACAGTCACCAACATAGAGCTTCTCTCTCTTCCCCCTACTGCCACACATGGTAAAGTTCACCTATCTATTGCCTGGAACTGTCCTCCACAGCAGAACTATCCAAGGCCCTCTCCTAATCCCACTCCACTTCCTACTGCACGTTTTAGTATGGTAAACACAAGCGCCGACCTTCAAGAGACATGAGCTCCACATTGTGAAGTGCAGGCCCTGAGTTGACCTTCACTCTCCTAGTAGTTCAGTCTTAGCATAGCACAGGCAAAAAAGGGTGTTTTCTTTGTACTGTCCTTTTTTTTTTTCAAAGAAAGGAAGGAAGGAAGGAAAGAAGGAAGGAAGGAAGGAAGGAAGGAAGGAAGGAAGGAAGGAAGGAAGGAAGGAGAATTGAAAAACTAAAGCAAAATTCAAATGCTAAAATAGCAGACAAATTGCAATTAAAAATGTAGAAGAGAAAGTTAAGAGCATCTCCCGGAAAGCAGAGCAGAGAGAAATGTAAGAAAGGGCAAGTGCTCAGCATTAGGCTCAGCCTAGGAAATCAGCATCCAAAAGCAGGCGTGTACAAAGTGATGGAGGAAAAGCCCCAGACTGCAAGAAACAGCCTACAGAGCGTCTAGTACAGAGTGTAGAAAGACACCAAGGATGAAGCAGCCCATCACACTTTCAGAATCCTGGAGACTTCACCCCATCTCACCTTGTCCTGGTGTAAGACTGTCCCTCAACCAGAAGCCAGACCATCTCTCATTATATACTCACATATATGCATTTAACAACAATTAAAGGGGGAAAAGCCATGAATTTGAGGGAGAGCAAGCCAGGATGCATGAGTGAGTTTGGGGGATAAAAGGGGAAGTGTAAATAATGTGATGTTACAATCTCAAAAGCTAATATATATTAAAATAAAGACCTCTCATGATTTACACTGCACTGAAAGAATGAGGAAAATAAAAGGGATTACCAAGATGTTTCAGTGAGTAAAGAAATTTGCTTCAGAAGCCTAAATACATAAATTGATGCCCTACCCTTAGAACTGACATGGTGGAAGGAGACAACCAATTCACACAAGTTGTCCTATGTTCTTTATATGCATGCGTGTGCATACACACACAAACACACACACACACACACACTTTCATTATAATACTATAAGTAATAATAAGGAAATTAGACTTTATGCATGGCTTTCAAGTTACAAACTTTTTATGAGCATTAATATTTATGAGTTAATACTCAAAGCACCCTGCTTCAGACAGCTCATTACAATTGTCTTCTTACCTCAATCTTTAAGCTTTCTTTCCTATCCCCTTCTTCAGGCAGCAACTTTCACTCTTGGAGTGCAGAATACTGGTGACATCTTTGTAACTTATAAACTGTCAATAAGTGGGATTTTATTTACCTTTCATTTATGTTATATGCATGTGCCTGTGTGTCTGGACATAGAGCCCATGGAAGCCAGAAGACGGCATTGGGTATCCTGGAACTAGATTTACAGGCAGTTGTAAGTAGCAGCCATGTGGGGTTAGAAATCAAAAGCAGGTGCTCTGCAAGAGCAGCCAGTGCTCTTAACACCTAAGCCATCTCTCCAACTCAACGTGGTGACTTTAATACAAGAACTCATAAGAAGGAGTCAAAGCAAAAATTGAGAAATGATTAAAGGTTGCCAAGAGGTCACAATGATGAAAAGAACTGGCATGCTGGGCATGAGACAGTCAGAGCACTACCACTCCAGGAAGAAGCACACTACCTAACCCTTGAACGTAAAGGGTGCTCAATAAATATCTAGCCAAAATCTTTGGCATACACTCCAAATTTCTATGCTAATAAGCCTATACTTTTAGGTTATACAATAACTATTCACACAATAGATACTTATACAATAGATACTTATTGAGCACCTATCTTACTCTGGATCCTTTTCATGAAAAGATGGACAAACCATGAAAAAGATGGACCAAGTTCACATCTCTAATAGTCCAGTCTGAGCCCACACCCAATATGTAGCTTACATTCTAACAGGAGTCAGATAGCAAAAGAGCCTGACAGGTCACAGAATGCAGTGATAAAGACAGGCTGAGCACTTTAAGTAGGGTTGACAGGGAGTCTGGCAAGGCACCTGCCACCTGGGTCCTAACTAATAAAGGATCCAGCCCCATAATGACTAGGCAGAAAGGAGACTGGAGCAAAAGTGCTAAAACAGAAATAAAACTGAGTGTTTGGGGAGAGGGGGCAAATAGTTACAAACTACCCAGAACACAGTAAAAATAAAAAGATATGGTACAAAGTAAGAGAAGGAAGTGAGAGCCTTGTTTACAAAGGCTGGTTCAGCCACTGCAAGGAGTAGGGTATCACACCTACAATGCAGAAATACATTTTCTAAAATATTCTCAGACTATTTTATAGAACTACTAAGATGGCTCAATAAGACAGCTGCCACCAAGGCTGGCAACTTGAGGTTGATCTCCAGGCCCCATGTGGTAAAAGGAGAGAACTGACTCCTGTAAGTTGTCCTTTTTCATCTTCATACATAGTTGTGGTTAATACTGACCCCCATATCCTCTTCTCTTCCAACTCCCTATTGCCCATCGTCATTTGTACTCATCCCTCCCATGTATCCCCCTTCCACTTGTGATGTATGGGTATTATATATACTCCCCACACTCCTCCCCAAACTCCTCTCCACCCTCATCCTCACACTCCTCCCTACACTCTTCCTCACACTCCTCTCTACCCTCCTTCCCACATTCCTCCTCACACTCCTCTCTTAGGGCCTAATTTTTCTACTTTAATGGGTCCATTTCTAGTTTCCTGGTCTCAGCTCACAGTCCCTCCCATATGAATACCCATATGTCAAAAGTAAAAGCGAGGATCCACACATGAAAGGAAATACGCTCTCTGTCTGAATTTGGGTCACCCCATTCCACACGATATCTTCCAGTCTAGTCTGTTTTCCTACAAATTCCTTAATTTCATTTTCCTTTATTGCTGAATAAAATTTCAATGTGTCTGTGTGCTATATTCTCATTATCTGCTGATGGTCATTTGGTTGATTCTATCTCTTTTCTATAGTGAACATCTCATAGGCTAGAGTCTTAGACTGAATCAAAAGGGAAGAAGGAAAAAGGCAGCTGAATGGCAGCTTTGCTCTTTCTCTGCTCTCAACAATTGTTTGTCATGCAGCACTGTGTCCTTTGCACACTTTCAAACCTTAAGATCCTCCCCGTTCACTGACTCAAAACCAATAAACACAGTTGTACAAATATCTCATGGTAGGATATACAGTCCTTTGACTATTTTGACCAAGAATAATATATCTAGATCACAGGAAGATACAGTTTTAATTTTTTTGAAAAGCCTCCACATTGATTTTCATAGTGACTATGCTAGTTTAGATTTATCAACAATGAATAAAGATTTCTTTCCCTATATCTACACCAGAACTTGTTGCTTTTGGTTTCCTAATGGCAGCCATTCTACCTAGAATGAGATAGAATCTCACAGTAGTTTTAATTGCATTTTTAATTTGCATTCCAGTGATGCCTAAGAATATGGAAAAATATCAAAAAATGTGTGAATAGCCATTCATATTTTTGCTTTTAAAAATCTGTCAGTTAAGTTCGCTAGCCCATTTTATGAACTAAAAGTTTTAGGTTTGATGCCAAAACTCCAGTAACATTCTTCACAGACTAACAACAACAAAAACCCAAAACATCCTAAAATTTGTATGAGAACATGACAACGAAAGCCTGAGGACAAAAGAACATGGCCAGAGATAATAACACGATACCTGACCTCAAACTACAAACATAGCCATAGTGACAGTCAGCATGGTATTGGTATAAAAAGAAATAGACCAATGGGCTACAATGGAAGACACTGAAATAAAGCCACACAGCGTACACACCAAATTTGTGACAAATGTTTCCAAAACTCTGGAGTAAGAGACAGTGTTATTAAGTCTTATTAAGATGGTGTCAGCAAAACTAGGATGCCCACTATAGAAGAACAAAATCAAATCCATGTCTCTGTACACAATGGTTAGTGGATGGAGGACCTTAGTTTAAAACCTGAAGTACTGAAAGTGTTAGGGGAAAACACCTAAGCAAACACTTCAGGATAAACACACAAGCAAAACCTTTCTGAATAGAACCACAATACCACAACAGGAAGTCCCAAAATTTGACAAATAGGATTATGTGAAATTAGAAAGCTTCCAAAAAGTGTAAGAAACTATAGGTAAAATCAACAGACAGCCTACAAGATGGGAGAAAATCTTCCCCAGCTATATTTCAGACATGGGGTTAATATATAGAATATATAAAGAACAGCAAAAATTAAACACCCTGAAAACAAGGTGTTCTTTGAACAAATGAGTTTGTCATAAATTACTATCATTGCTATATGTAATGTCATTGATGTTCATAAACTGCCATGTGCTGTTGGAACTCACTGAGAAGCTGACTGCGGAACTGGAGCTTTGCTCTCCCTTTCCATTTCAAACCCAAGTATCCTCCAAGGTGCCTTGTCTGAGGAAGGGCTGTCCCCCAACCCTGTGCATGACAGTAGGGCCATCTTACTCCATGATGCCAACCAGGAGACAGAGAAGGGGTGTCAGTGCTCAGCTGCCTTTCCTGTTTTTATTCAGCCCAGGACTCCAGACACTGCAATGTGCTGCTCACATTTAGGATTTGTACTGCATACTTCTTAATCCAACCAAGCTGGCGATTGAGATTAACCAGATAGGAAGCTAGGGAATTGTCACAGAGGAGACAACATTTGAGTATGGTTATGAATCTGTAGATTGTGAGTCAGTCAAAAAGAACAACATCAGAGTTGGATTAGCAAGCTTTCTCCTTATGATCCAGAGAATAACCTATGAAGTCATATCTTCAGTTTTGAATTAGTGAGCTTATAGTGAGAATATAGCAAGCCAACGTATAAGAATAAATAGCTAATCATATCTAGATAGCAAAACACACCAAATCAGGCACTCATGACCTCCAGCAGAAATTGACTGTGGGAGCCCCTTAAAGGCAGTCATCTAAAGTTCCCAACAGAGATGGTCCTGGTCAGAGCAAGTGTCACTTTCCAGTCACCTGGCCAGAGCATATGTAAGGCTTCCAAGTAAGACAACAAATAACAACAGAAACATCAGATTGGGAGCTCATAACCTCTAGCAGAGATCAGAAGAAGGCAAAACAGCCCAAGAGTGAAACACTGTGTCCTTGAAAACAGCTGAAGGGTAATCCTTTACAACAGAGGTTATTACTGTTCATCCTGTAATTTAAAAGTTCCTACAGTGGGAAAGAGAAACTGAAGATCCGCCATGAGATGCTTAGTTAGGAATTTCAACTGCCTTAACTTTCCCAGTTTCTGCTAGAGGTAATGAGCGCCTGATCAGATGTGTTTTGATATTTATATACTATTAGCAGTTTATTCTTTTACTTTGCCTTGCTATATACTTAATGAGCTCCCTCATTCAAAACTGAAGATATGACTATCATAGGTCATTCTCTAGATCATAAGGAAAAAGCAAACTATTCCAACTCTGACGTCTTCCTTGATTGATGTAAAACCTCCTGATTCATGACCAGGCTCAAATGTTTCCCTAGCTTCCAGTGGTGGTTAATCTCAACTGCCAGTTTGACATTGTAGTGCAAATCCTAAATGTGAGTGGCACATCCCAGTGTCTGGAGTCCCGGGCTTTAAAAGGGGGAAAGCCAGCTGGGCACTGACACTCCCTTCTCAGCCTCCTGGTTGACAGCATCGAGTAAGACAGCCCCGCTGTCTTGCCTTCCAACCATGGCAGCTTACATTTCTCTGAACTGTGAATCAAAATAAGCCTTAAGTTATTATTGCTCACAGCAAATAAAATAAAGTGCTTCCCAAACAGAAATACCTTCAACTTGTTTTGCCCTAGGACCCCTTGGTAAAACATGCTTATGACATGGGTCACCATATGCCAAGTTACTATTGAAATAAATGTGCCTGTGATTTATAGAATTTTAAGTTTCCTGGTAGCCTCATTTAAAAAGTAAAAAGAATATGATAAATCTTAATAATATATTTCATTTAGCCAGGTAATTCAAGTCACTTAAGCCCATAATGCAAAAAGGATATAATATTTTCACATTAATTCATAAAACTCCCATGTATTTTACATGCACAGCATATTTTAAATTAAGACACTATGCTGTCATTGAAAATAATTACTAGTACATACATGTAGCTATGTAACCACTACTCCAACATTTCAATTTACAAAATGTACATTTGAAAAAGTAGAGTCACATTCCAAAGTTCTAAATCTACTTGAAAGCTTTCTGATAACTGAGTTAAGTATGTTCTTCATTTTATATTGAACTATAAATCAAATAACAAAACTCAGTTCCTTGGTCAGAGCGGCTGCATCTCAAGTTCTCCACACACTAGGATGAAGTTAGTGGCTGTTATGCTGGGCGCTGCAGCTCTGCCATAACTGTTAGTGCATTTACTTCTCTTCCTCACAAAAAGACCCTGTCTACAGTCTTTAGATTCCCTATTGCCTATTGTAAATAGAGCTTTAGTCATAAATGATGAAAGTTGAATCTATAAAAATAAATATGCAAATTGTCTGAGTCTCCTTTGTCTCAATATGAAATTGAGAGAATTCTTTTGTACAAACTGTAAGCAGCATTTTTATGACTATGAACACATGCAACTCCTCATACATACACAAGCACAAACTGCAGCGTGACTCACAAGAACCAGGATACAGAAACAGTTTAAATGTTCAGACTGACGAATAAAGAGAGGTGTACATGCATGATGTGATACTTACTATTCAGCCTTCAGAAGGAACAAAGCCTGCCACATGTGACCATGTGAAGGAACCCAGAGAATACTGTAGTAAGTGAAATAAGCGAGTCATTAAAGGAAAGACAATGCATGTCCATTTCCATGGGGTGTCTCTAGCAGTCAAACTCAGAAACAGAAGACATAAAGAACTGAGTGTGGTTTCAGTAGCAAGTGGGTAAATCCTAGAGATCTGCCACAATATTGTATACATGGTTTGTAATATTGAACTGTATGCCCAAGCATTGAAGCATGGTGGCTCTCAAGTCAAGTGTTCTTACCACAAGAAACGAAAAGGAACTTCAATAGAACAGAATCAAACCCAAGCAGCAATGAGCATACTCTGTGGTGTGTGGTGTTAACCATAGGGGATCAGAGAGAGGGAATGTATGGAAACTACGCTTCCTACGTTTATGCTAAAATGTAAAGTCTACTTAAAAGAGGAAAGAATACCAAGCACACTTGTTACTGACTTCTTCAATAATAAACACAATTTCATACAGATTACCCACCTCATCCTTCCTTCTTCAGTGCCTTCATCCCGCTCTACTCATTCCCTCAGTGAACTTATGAGTCATCGGCATAGTTGCCACTCCATGGTACATTTTCATTTTTTTTTTCATTTATTATTAGTAGAAGAAGGGTGAGTGTGCATGGGTTCGCTTGCCCTTGCACCTGTGGAGGTCAGAGGACAGCTTTACATGGTTCAAGGAACTAAACTAAGGTCATGAGTCTTGCCAAGCAAGCACCTCTATGGAGCCCTCTCACCAGCCCCCATAATATCATTTTACATTCTCTAGCTGTTCTTAAACTTCTGGAGACAGAGACTACTCGCTATACTTTGTAACTATCAGACATGACTTAATGGGAAGATTTTTAATCCAGAATTCCATGTGTGATGTCAAAATCAGCTCTGCAGTGCCTTCCTTTTCCGTGAAGCTCAGTCCCCTCACAAGCACACTAAATGCACCATCTCTGGACACACAGAATCAAAGGCCTACATACATATGTGATTCTATTAGTCCTAGTAATGTTTGGAGCCTGTGGTCGTCCTTCACCTCTAACAAGATGCACTCACACTCCCAGTTTTCAGTGCAGCACACACATGTCCTTGTATGGCGCCCTCATCACATGCAGATTCAGCACTCCTTATTTCCTGCCTCATTTCCCTCTTCCATCTTCCCAATCAGTAGGAGACATGGTCATGGGACAGAAGAGAATTCAGAAACAGAAGTGATCTCATCAGTCTTGGTTAATCTGTGTCCTGGTGATAAACAACAGTGACAATGAATGTAGCCAGGTACATTTCCACAGAGGGAATCAGTTGGCATATGCTTTATTCTAAAGTTGCTTCAGTATGAACAAAATAAAACTAAACACAGAGACATCTGATGACTCAGTAACGAAGTTCACACACATCTGTACTGGAATCCATTCTCTTTTGCTTGGACAGCTCTTGGATGGTTGCTATCTCTCTAGCAGTAAACTTGGGAGTGAGAGTCACATTGTCATAATCAAATTCTTCATCGAGAAAGAAGGGCTGAACTTCATCTCCAAGTATCTACAAAAGGTACCAAAGGCAGAGAGAAACATGGTCACTGAACTGAAGATGAAGCTGAAAACACAAACAGCCTATTAATAGTTAATGAAGCTTTTTTTAGACTTTCAGCACTCTCAGCTGATTAAGCTGTTTTTAAGTAAAGAAATAAATTCAATTATTCAATTTGACCTAATTTAAGCCTCTTAATATGCCCCATTTGTATCATGCTGTATCTGAATGAGTATCATTAACTAATTCTGCCCCCAAGGCAAGAAGCAGGTCTGCTTTGCATACATTCATTTCATTCTTTGCCACACTGTTGTGCCAAAACAGAGGCATATTGAAAAGCTAGACACGCCATTAAACTATAAAAAATATACCTTAAGGTCTTGACCAACCTTTTCATCATTAGCTAAAAAATACCTATTAGGAAGTAATCTTTAAAAATTAAATTTAAAACACATATTAATTTAAAACATTTACTATACTTGAGGTAATACCCATAACCCCTGTCCAATAACAGGAGGAATTAAAACATGTATGATCAAATTTAAAGATCCAACATTCTTCTTTTTCTCCCTTTTTATATATTACAGTTTACCTGTAAGTCAGAATAGCTACAAAGAAAGGAGAGAATTTTGTATGTGTTTACACATATTTATGAGTTTTAAAGACCTTCTAAAGGATGAGCCATTCAAAGCCCATTTTGCAGGGCTGGGGGTATAGCTCAGTTGACAGAATACGTGCCTGGTACATGAAAGATCCTATGTTTGGTCCCCAGTATGGGGGGAAAGTTTGGTTTTTTGGTTTATGTTTGTTTGTTTCAAAAGAGTATATGTTCCAGCAAACAGAAAAGAATGCCTTAAATCTCATTAATTCACCCCCTGAAAAATACCACCCAAAGCCAATTGTATGTGAAACAGTGAAAACACACACCATTGCCATCTGCACCTGGTGCACACATAATTGAAAGCTATGGCTTATACAATAATGAAAAATGCACAGAAGCTTTAGCTAGTGTCAGCTTTAAACATTCTTGCATGGAAGATGATCTCCTGAGGAGCTTTTCTGCACCATGTGTGAAAATGGCACACGCTGCTACTACAGTGAAAAGGAATTCAGAAAAGCAGAGCTGTTCAGAAAGCCCTATTAAGGAGTAAGGTATGACATGCCAATAGCAGACTGCCAGCCCCTCATTGCCCTGTGGCCTTAAAATCAGCTGCTGTAATCCATCCAATAAGTTCCAGAGGCCTGGTCCTTTCCTCTGTGTTCCTGGTGAGGAAAAGTAAGAGCTGCCATTGAATGATTTCCTGTCTTGGGCCTGCCCCAGCATCAGGATTCACATGTGTATCAACAGTAACCTTCTATCAGCTCTGCCAGTACCTACTATGGCCTCCCAGTCACGAAGCTTTGAAAGACTTCAGAACATGAAGAATAGCCATATTTGAACACAGGGCAATCTGTTTCAAGTAAAGTCACATTTGTTCAAAAAACACAAGCAAAATCAACCAATCCTTAGTTCTTTGGGAGAACTGACCTTTTCTGAATAAGCTGGACAGTTTTCACAGTCACCACTGAAAATGTACTCAGGGCCATGTACAAGGTCAAGACTGTATTCAGAAGAGCAGCTGCATGCAGGAAGCTAATTAGCCTGCACAAGAAAGCGACTGATGTGCCATGATCACTTTCTGTAATTAAGTTTATCTTCACTACACAGTAACAGAACACTGTTGATAAGACTGGCTCCAATGAAGAGACATGCACACTTGGTGACACTTGATGTTCATATCCAAAAAGCATGTGTCCATGCCATCTCCAACTCTGTGAAGAATTTCTGAGGTCTACAGAGCAGGTTATAGTCTACCCTAACTAACGATGTAGGCACCTTATTCTCACCGATCCTGGCCAACATGCCGAGGAAACTCCACCTCTATGAATGCATTCTGTCTTGGGATTTTTGAAGCTCTTTATGTCCTCATCTGAAAACAGTGACTACATACCTACTGAGCTGTAGGCATCTCACATGTGTCCTACACGAGGATTCAGAATCCCACCCTGAGCCTCTGAACTCATCCACTTTCATCACATGTGGACATTTAGCCTTCATCTACCTCCCAGGGAAGCTGGCCTATTACTTCAAGTTAAACAAGTCCCTTGGCTATGAAAATCCCTTCAATACCATATCATGCTCTTCCTACTTTCTACGTAAACATTTCCATTCCCTCTCCCCTTTACTTGTTCACTCAATAAACACTTAGGAATTAAGTACTGGGTATCACAAGAAGGAACTCACCCCTGACATTGCCTGGGGTACCAGGACCCGGAGACTAGATACTAGATAGCCCAGAGTAGGACAAAACCAAATACAACTGACAAAAGAGAAGGAGGACGAGGAGGGGGAGGAGAAGGAGGAGGAGGAGGAAGAGGAGGAGGAGGAAGAGGAAGAGGAGGAGGAGGAGGAGGAGGAAGAGGAGGAGGAGGAGACACTCTGTTACACTCATAGACTGGTGCCTAGCCCAACTGACATGAGAGAAGCTTCGCCCTGGCACCTAATGAAAATAGATGCAGATGCTCATAGCCAAATATTAGGCAGAGCTTGGAGAATCATGTGCAAGATGAGGAGAAAGGACTGGAGGCACCAGAAGGTCAAAGGATATCATAAGAAAACCTATAGGGGCTCACAGGGACTAAACTGACAATCAGGTAGCCTGCACAGGACTGACCTAGGCACTCTACACATATGTGACAGTTGTGTAGCTTGATTTTCTTATGGAACTCCTAACAGTGGGAACAGGGGCTGTCTCTGACCCTGTTATTTGCTTGTGGGACCCTTTTCCTTGTTCTGAGTTGCCTCATCTATCCTTAATATGAGGGGAGGTGCCTAGTGTTATTCCAACTTGATATGCTATGTTTGGTTGATATCCAAGGGAGGTCTGCCTTTTCTGAAGCAAAACAGAGGAAGAGTGGATACTGGTAGCAGAAGAGAGTTGGGAGAGAGGGACTTGGAGGAGAGGAGGGGAAGGAGACTGCAGGTGGGATGTAAATAATAATAATCTTTTGTTTTGTTACTTGAATATTTTTCATTTACTTAAAAACAAATTAAGCCCAATTAGTTAAAGGTTTTGGGTAGGCTACAGAGGTCAGAACTCAAAAGCCAGTATTTTCTAAAGTATTTGCTGAAGCAAAAGTGATGAAGAAACAGTGTGAGTATATAGTGGCAGATGGTAGAAAGAAATGAGGATGAGCTAGGGATGTGGAGATGATTTTAGTTTACTAATTTCAGGTTATAGTCCATTGTATAATCCATTGTCAAGGCAGAAACTTGAATCATCTTGGCCACATTATATCCAAAGTCAAGAGTAGAGAGAAATGAATAAATGCATACATGTCTATTTGTTTGCTTGCTTATCTGTGATCAACACGATTTCTCCACTCAAAGGAGGCTCTACCTAGGGAATGGTGCTACCCACAGTAAGCTGGGTTTCACACATCAGTTAATTTCATTAACACAGTCTATACGGACTAAAGTTAATCTATAAGCCCTACTTGCCCAAGGACAGATTACTTCCTAGAATGCTGAGAACCACTGTTTATTTAAATTAATAAGTCACATGTTTTCTCTTCAGAAAGTAAGATTGGTTTCCCCAAATGTACAAGATGTGCTTGATCACAAACAGGTATGAGGTACATAGGTAGTAATTATTTCAGGATATATGCGGATGAAAGTGGGAAGTACCAAAACCTATATTTTGGCCTTTGTAGATACATGACTGACCTAATTTAGCACCATTCTCTGGGAATTCTAGGTTAAGTACCTGACCAGTCCATCTTTCTGTCCAGTATTAAATAAAGCTTGCTTCAACTGAAAACAAAAAAACAATTAGGTACTGGGAACACAACATGAGTGCAGCAAAACCTGTGTCTATAGGGTTTCATGACCAAGGAAAAGACAAAATAAACAAATGATCTCCCTAACCTGTGGCAAGCCCTTTACTAGGATAACTCCAAAAAGCAGAGCATGAACCTCAGAAGGTTCATTTTCCCCCAAACAGGAATTATTCCTCTAAAGAACATACATCAGCCCCATGTCACCTCACGTCACTCTCTGCCACCTTGTCAGGTGGTCTGAGTGAAGTAGGCTCATGGTTTAGCCTTCTCGGAGCTTCTGATCAGGCCTATAACCAGGTTAGTTCTTCATAGATGCCCCCCTCCAGTGCCACTTTATACCATTTCCCTGAGATCCAACCCATATTGTGGCTGGAATATTATTCCAGTCTACACTGGACTGAATATGATCCAATCCACATTGTTGAGGAAAGTACCAACATTATGGTACTACAGGTAAACAATTCTCTCTTAACTGGGAAAAAAAAAGTGTTTTTCCATATAGTTGACCTCTCATTGTACTGAAAATTTTTTACAGACATTTTGAATTAAAATCAATAGCAAAGAATAGATTTCTGAAGGCTAACAAACTTGCCAATACAAGCATTATTTATAATAAACTTTTAAAAATAAAAATATACTTTGATATCTGTCACTTAGAAACAGTTATTAACAGTAGCTATTGCTAGATCCTTTTCTTGGAAAATGATTTAAATGCTGGAACAGAAAAATAGAAGAAACTAAAAATAGTCATAATTTCATATTTATAATGCCAAAATATACTCCTCAGAATATTTTAAGCCACTTGGGGGATGTGCTTCAGTGTGGCTCAGCACCCAAGGTATGAGAAGAGCTCCTTGCAGTCATTTGGGCATTTTTCATTCTTCCCAAAATGTGCATGTTCCTACATATCTTAGCCATTGTATGAGGTCCTAGGACACAAAGAAACACCTGCATTAATGACACATTAGATCAGTACAAACCTATCATGACAGTAAACTGTGAAATGGTAGAGTTTGGGGATTACAGGAACATCTGGAGTGGGTTAGGAAGGAATTAGAGATGGTTAGATACCTAAGTGAAATCCTAAAAGGTTTATTGGTTAACAGGCTAAGAGAACAGCTTTGCAGACAGGAGAGTTTTCATGAGCAGGCTGTAAACAAAAGGTGCAGCATTTCATGTGTGAAAGCAGTTTGGCATTTATCTGAGCATAACTATAGTGAGGACAGTGGTAAGGAATGGTAAGGCAGCAACATCATCTTAGAGATGATCAAAAGCCCCTAAAGAATCTTTGGAAAGCAGAGAAAATACTTGGTCTTGTATGCACCCCTTCATTTCATAAACTTTTTAATGAACACCTATAATGGAACAGGTATTTAACAGCACCAAAAAGAAGGATGGCCTGTCACCTTGGAGATTAGAATCAAGTGTCTCACGCTGAAGGTTAAACTGAGGGTCAATTCAGAGAGATTAGTCTGGAGTCAGAAGGCTCTCAGGACCTGCTATAGTGGTCTAAGCAAGAGACAAGACAATGGAGCACTGTCAGGAAAGATATTGAAAACCATGTAGGAAGGAAAATAAGCAGTGCTTGGTGGCTGAATTGACGGCAATGGCACAGGGGAAAGTACAGGAAGGAAAGCAGCAGGGAACACACTGTACTTGAGGATCTCTGGAAGATGCCAAAGATAAAAGGCAAACCTGAAGCCCAAAAGGGAAAAGACCTGAAGCTAGCCACATCCATTTAGAGACATAAGTGCAATGGGTAGAATTTAAATGAAAATTGATTTAAGCATTCATAGAGAGAAGAGTTACAGGGTATAGGATGAAATCCTGGGGAATACTGAATCCTTAGGAGTGGGTAGACAAAAACCTCCAAAGGAGGATGAGAACAACTTCAGAAACACACAAAGAATAGAGAACTGTGAGAACCAGTAAGGCAAGAGTATAGGGTAAAGCTGGTGAAGTACAGGCACGGATCTCCACATCCCATAAATGCAGAAAAGGAACCACTGGGTTGGGTCTTGAACAAATGGTACCTTCATTATGAATGCTTTCAGGAACTCAACTAATGCCAAGACAGCAGCTCACTGAAAGAGGAATGAGAGGAGAGGAACAAGAGGCCCTGACTAAATTGGGTAGAAACTAGAAGGGAAAGGAATTCAGCTGGAAGCACTAACAAATTTGAGTGGGAAAAGAGGGAGAGAAACAGACCCTAGCCAAAGAGAGGTCCAGGGGACAGAAGGTTGTTTCCTTCTCGTTCCCTTTTTGTCAACAGTGGGAAGAGAGATGTAAACATGTGAAACATTGTGCGAAAGGACCCAAGAGAGGAGAAAAAGACAAAGGCACTGTGTTAGTTACATTTCAGATCACTGGGATCAAAGACTTGATAAAATCAACCAAAGCGGGGAGACCTGTATTTTGGCTAAAACATTGAGGGGTACAGCCTATCAAGGTGAGGAAGGCATGACAGCAGGTAGCTCCGTGGTGGTGGGAGCATGTGACACCCACTTCCTCGAATCTACATAGATCAGGAAGCATAGTGAGAACAGGATGTGGGCAAGCTATAAAGCCTAGAGGTCCACCTTCAGTGACTACGCTATAAAGCCTAGAGGTCCACCTTCAGTGACTACACTTCCTTTTACCTTCTAAAGGTTCCACAACTTCCCAAAACAGTGTCACTAGCTGAAGACCAAGGGTTCAGCCATAAATCTATGTGGTACATTTTACATTCATACCAGGACATTTCTCTCCTGTCCCCATAGGTTCACGACTGTGTTTATAATGTAAAATAAATGCAGCCCAACTTCAAAAGTCCTGTAGTCTTTAGCAGTTCTGTAACTACTCAAGCGTTCAAGTGCAGTCTCTTCTAAGACTCAGACAACCTCTAAACCATGAGCCCCTGTAAATTCAAGATGTCACGCACTTCCAGCAATGTCAAAGTAAACAATCCAATTCCAAAGAGAAGAAAGGAAACACAGCAAGGAAAGATCAGGCCCAGCTCTTGGTGCATCATGTGAGGACACACTGCGACTGCATGTTTCAATCAACACAAAGCAGGAAGCTGGGGACAGGCAGAGAGGCCACGCTATACAGCCTCCAATAACTCACTACATCCAGCAAGAACCCAACCTCCAAAAGCTCCACGAGTCCCCAAAAATAATACCATCATTTGGGGACTATATATATAGGCATGAGCCTGTAGGGAACAGGTCATATCCAGACCATGACAGACTTCAATCATGTGACTATATCACAAGGTGGCTCCCAGTTAGTAGTAAGAATTGGTTTATGTTGTGGATTGGTTCTATGCTACTTATGTTATTTCAGCTCGCAAAATTACACAGGAACCCATATATCTGCCTGTAAGATGCAGAGGTCCCGGTCCCCAGTTGGTTTTGATTGATAAATAAAGTTGCCAGTGGCCAATGGCTGGGCAGAGAGACAGAAGTGGGACTTTTAGGTTCCTGGGCAAGGAAAGCAGGAGAGGGAGAATTGCCATTGCCAGGGAAGGAATAAGATGCAGGCTTGAGAGCTGCAGAAGACAGAATACCAGCCAAGCAAAAGTGGACCCAGGCCTCTCCCCTCGAATTTGGGTCTAGAGTAGCAAAGACAGAATATAGATTTTAGTAAGTAATAACTCAGGAGTATCAGGGAAGAGGCGTTAGCAACATGGACGTTTGAGAGTGGCCCAGCCATTGTGCTGTTTAAGGCATATTAAAATAGAAGGCTTTGTGTGTGTGTGTGTGAGTGTGTGTGTGTGTGTGTATCTTTTACTCAAGAATCCACAGATTGGGGCAGGTGGCAAGAAGCATGTGTGCCACTGCTAGGGAGATTAGAGTAGAGTAGACAAATACAGCAACAGGTTTATTTTGTAAATATTTGTTGCTTGTCTGACCTCATTCTGACATTTACATTACAGTAAAATAAATATAGAGACATGCAGGAATGAGTGACAAGGCAGGGATATGTAATTTCAAGTGAAATGATGTATGTCACACCATTCAGAAAGCATCACTGTGACCATCCAAATGACGCCCCGTCAAATACAGTAAGGCTGCATGCCTATTCCATGTTCTAGCTGCTGGCTGCTGTGTTAGCCTAGAAGCCTTCTTCTTTCTGTGTGGGTTTATTTTGGGATCTTAAGTTATATGGCTCCAAAGTTTCATTTACAAATTGAAATTCTGGTTTATTTTAGAGAAGAATCATTGCTATACAATGCCAAATCCCCTGTTGCTAAACAAAAAACAAGTGTGAATTAAGTTATTAACTTGTTATTTTTGCCTAAGGAGCTGAGAGAAATGTGTAGATTTCAGATGTCTAATTTCAAGTCTAATTGAAAAATTTTTTGTGACCACTAAGGGACTAGAATTTGTGTACTATTAGGAAACTTTGAGTTTCCTTAAAATTGTTCATGTGACCAATTCTTATAGAGACACTGCTAAAGGAGGAACTGTTTTCATTCAAAATACCACATGGGCAAATTAAGGAACACAAACTAATGCTCATATCAATAATGGTAGCATTTAGCTATAGGCTAGAATGGAGTGGTGTGGTAAATAAACTAGCTTGGTGGGGAAGTGTTGTGAAATGGGAAACACAGGACCTCAAGTTTCCCTATTGACCACGGCCATAATTGTCTTTTCAGGGAACCAGAACTTCCCTCTCAATAGTATAAACTCTTCTTGCTCTAGAACGCAGTTCAAAACCTCCAAAATTCATCAAAACAGAGGAAACAAGGCAAGAATTTATTGACAAATATTAGTTAGATATCTGAAAATATGCCCCTTTCTCAAAAGGAAAAATACACACACATAAACCAGTAATAAAATTGGTGAGGGCAGGGGATCAGAAAGGCCCCATCCATATCAGAGAGTTGTAGGATCTGAAGAGGCAGCTATGAGGAAGGAGGACTCACAACAGAACACATTCAGCTTTCAGACTGAAGGCACTGAGAGCAGCCACCGCTCCAGCCCTCAAAGGCTCCTTGGTGGTCGGTCTCACAAGACACTTGCTACAAAAGATGGTTAGAATCTTTTAATCATTTATTATCAGTACACTGCAGCTGACTTTCAGACACACCAGAAAAGGGCACTGGATCCCATTACAGATAGTTGTAAGCCACCAAGAGGTTGCTGGGAACCCAGGACTGGCTCTCCTCTACAGGAAAAGTCAGTGCTCTTAACTGTTGATCCATCTCTCCAACCCCGAACTCCAACATTTTTAAATGTTCACATTTTCTGTTAGGACATTTACAGTCTTTAAAAAAAAAAAAGTTCAGCCATAAGTTGGCTACCACAGTACTAACCTATCACCCTAATCCTAGTACCTGGGAGGTTGAGGCAAGATAACTGCCAGCCTGAGCTATGTAACACCTTCAAGTGCAGCAGTTACACAGTAGAGATTTGTTTAGTGAAAGAATTTATACAAAACTTGGGGGAGAGGTTAAGGAGGTAGGGGTGAATTAGGAGAAGTCAGGAATTGGGGGGAGGGGTCAATATAATAAAAACACATTTCATGAGAATCCCCAAAAAAATATTTTTAAAATGGGGGAAATGAATGCTTGCCTATTTTGTGCAAGGCTTTCAATATCAAAAACTTGCCATTGTAATTTGAGTTTCATTGGCTTTCATATAAATTCCAGAATAAGCTTCTTTAACCACTAACCAAAACTAATTTATAATAATTTCTATTACTGTCCTAAAATATATATATTCTACAACTGACTTAAAAGTAACTGCATTTCTTAAAGTACTAGGTGCCATGCCAGGCGTCTGACCCAGTAACTTATATGGTCACAACTAGCCAAGAACATAAACAAGCCTTAAAATGAAACAGACTTCTGCTTGGAGAAGCCCTGTAATTTTAACTTCTTACAGCTCAGAGCATAGAATCTATAATTCAGAGAGCATATTGGAAAGTGGCTGTCCTGGCTGATTTGTCTAGTAACCAATTTGGAAGTTCAATGCAAGCCTGCAAGCACCCTCGGTACACTTTTCAATATAGTAAAACAAAGTACTCTAAGGAAAAGGACCATTTAAGACTGAAATGCATATGTTATCTCTGATTGAATGACTGATTCCATAACTGAATATGCAGCTACAAGAGCATCTGAATGATTTAGTAAATCAAAGAGAGACCCTGGGGTTTTTATTAGAAAGCACTAATAAAGAGTCCTTAGCAACCCCCTGTATTCACCCCGTTATATTAAACAGGGTAAGAGGTGACTTCCCAGCATACCTGCAGTGTAGTTGTTAAATGTTTAGAGAAGAGCTGTAAAGTGACAGCAAAACGTCTCTCAAGTGATACTCTAGGGAAAAGAAGCTATAGTAGAGATTCTGTTCCCCACTCTTTTGAAAACTATTGGCAGGTGACATTTCCCAGCCTTCCATGTGTCTAGATATGAACAATTACTAAGCAGTTGTCAATAGATTCAAGTCAGAGACTTTGATCTCTGATGAACTGATCTGTTCACTGTAGGAAGTCTCTACAGATTTTTAATTACAAAAAATAAACTTCTACTTCCTTTCAGAAACAGATTTCAGACTGGGATTCTCTGTTTCCAGCCTGGCCTTACCTTATGTAATACAAAGGTTTATAGGATCTCAGAAATGATAACCATGGCCAGGTCAGACCAGAAGAGAGAAGGAAACTGCCCTTCCATCTGCTGAGCAGTCCATATGCAGAACTACTGTGAGGTAAAACACACTTCAATGTACAAACACCATTGCTCCGTATAAATCAGATATAAACGGAAGTAAGACCAATTACACAACATGAACTCTAAATTATCCTAAACCAAGGAAAAATACAAAAGTATGCAATACTGAAATAACAGAATCCCAGTACTGTCATAGTGGAACCCCCCCCCCACACCAGAGTGTACCTCTTCGGTTTGCTTCTGAGTTCTTCCCAGAGCGGACTCTGGCTTCACCTCAGAGGTGAGAGGCAGGTGGTCCACAGAAGGAACGTAAGCAGGAGCACTGGTGCTCATACTCTGGTCCACCTCACCTGGAAGCAACAGCCAATCTGTTGGATACAAAATATTTCAGCTGATCTCTTGGGAAGTTCGTCATCTCCCCAAGTAATATAAAAGCTGGTGACAATCAAAACAGGCAGATATGATCAGGAAAAGCTGACCCCTAGCACAATGCCTGTCTTCATCTGTGAACCTGACACAGAAGGCACCTGTGCTTATAGCTTTTGTCATGCTATAAGGTATAGTCCACCCGGGAGGTTGGAGGGGACTGAGGGAGTGACATAATAGGCCTCCCATGCCTGACTCTATTTCTACTGCACAGGAAAACAAGGCACAAAAATGCTACTTTTGCCTCATTTTCCCATAGTTTCCTGAGGGAGTGAAGAGAAAGAAAATGGAGTGCAGACTTCATTCTGTAACAATGCAGCAATATTTCAAAAATATATATATTACAAAATGAGGATGCCAGAAGGAAAGTACTTTAACTTTCAGCAGAAAAATGAAATACTCTGTCATATGAAAAATGTGCAGGCTCATTTTCAACACTTGCAAACAACATGTTTCCTGCTTGTTTAGCACAATCACAAGAATTCAATAACCAATCTTAGTTGCCCCATGGATTTATTGGGAGTGGTTGTGCTGGCTTGTTTTCACATGTGTGACACTTCATGAATGTATCACATATGCCAGTTAACTTTTTTGAAGTTGAGGAAGCAGACACACAGAACACAACCTTCCCGCCTCAGTCTAAACTTCCAGAATACCTGAGAAGCTAGTGAGAGCGCCTCACTAGCCAGTAACTTGAAACAAGGTGCTACCATTGCCTACTTCTCGTGGATGATGCTCATTAAGTTCTCAGAGGAAGTGATTAATTAGCAACATGTGTGCCTGGGCTAATGGCAATGGCAGCATCAGTAGGAAGATAACTATGCAGCTCTGATATTCAAAACCTGAGACTATCTGAAATCCATCCTTCACCTCCATAGCCATCAGACCCAAAGAAATATATCATTGCTGGCTTTTGATTGTGGAGAAACAGAACACAGAGTCAGATATTCTAGAAACTGAGAGCTGTGGTGGGGAGACAGTGAGGAAGGAAGTCCTACTGAGCTCAATTATTGCTGTTCAGAACATCATCTCATTAACTAGCATAAATAAAAAAATAATAACAACCAACCCTGATGTGTCCAGTATTTCACAAGTGCCAGCATGGCTAACCCTCCCAACTGTTCTCCCCTGTTCTCTGTGTTCTAGGCAATGAGCTCTACACACTGACAGAGATCTCACTCGGGAGCCCACAGCTAGAAAGTCAGAGTCAGCAGTCCTCCCAGACCTCAGTCAAACTGTGTTAAACAAAGATTTTTATTATGTATTTAATTTTGTTTCATTATATGGAATGACTATTCTCAGGGCCAAGAAGTGTCACCTGTAGCTCCTGAGTGTAGCAGGCAGCACTAAGTACATTTTCCAAACATGTGATTCCCAGAACACGACATGTTTATTAAGCTCGTTAACAGTAGGAGAGAAACTGGCCTCCTAATGTACCTTCTTATAAGTTCAAAGCCAAACTCCTACACTGAGCTCTTTTGTGTAAGAGCATAGGACAGGTCCAAGGCTGGTAAGGACCTGCCAACAAGCAATAAAGAAAAGGCTTATGCCTCTCAATGTGAGGAACAACATCTATCTGGCCAACTGGCTGCTGGTACAAACACTAGTGCTGATGTGAAATGAGCCTCAATTCAGCTCTTCAGGCTTATATTATAGTCCTGTCCAACAAAAGATGTGGCAATCAGGACAAGTGTGTGGGTCCTTTACTGAGGCTTCACAGCCCTAATCTGTTTTCATCGAAAGCAAGACTTTCAACAACAACAGCAAAAATGACTTCTTTTGTGACAGTTCCACCACCATGGGAACAATTGTTTCAAAGCAAAAAGACTCCATACCGTTAGCACCTTAAATTGCTGTCATCTTTTCTCTGGGGTAAAGACAGAATTCAAGAATGCATACTGTTGGAGGCCAACACAGTACCTTATGCATGGTGAACTCTAAATCAATACTTGGAAGCAGGAAATGAATGTGATATGTGCTTGCAGTGAAAACCGCTTAATAGGAATCTCCAGCCTCGAAGTGTGTCTACTCTGAAAGAGTTGCACATACACAGAAAACAAGACACAAAATTCCCAACAGCATGAATCCCACAGCAGAAACCAAGGAGCTGGTCCATATACTCCTAGTTTCTTTCCCCAATCTACTCTTCCTTTCCTTGGATGAATTATTAAGGAAGGAAGGGAGGAAAGAAGGAAGGAAGGGAGGGAAGGAGGGAGGGAGGGAGGGAGGGATTAACTTTCCTATTTTACTCCCTTCTTAGGGAGAATATAAAAATTTCTTTATGCAATAACAAGAACTGGAGAGTAGGTTTTTCCTCTGGTTAAAATGGCTTCCCGATTACACCTTCATAGATGGATAAGTTAGCAAATATAAAAACTAGAATAGTGGGAATAGAGGACCATTGTAAGGCAAAGACTTGTCTCCTTCCTTAATGTGTTTAGTAAATAGTGAAGCCATCAAAAAATGATACTTCAAGTTGGTTGGAATTCTGCAAGCTTGGGATCATGTTCTTCATGCCACAGAGGCTTAAACTGTGGGCTGCAACCCTATACGAAGTCATGTAATCGAATGTGAGATTTGGCAGCAGAAAAGGGGTTTTATGAAACAATATCCAAAAATTAAGCCAAATTCCAAGGTATTCCCAGCATTCACCTGTGTTGTATCGTGCAAAGTCACTGAAGCAGTCTGAACACACTATGTGTACACTAAATAGCATGCGTGCCATCAACCCCTTGGTCTCCAAGAACACTTCCCAAATACCTCAGTTGAGACTGTACACAACTAGATATTATGAACTCACTGGTTTCCCTACACATACAAAGTTTGCAGCTTTTATGAAACCATAACCACTTAACTACAAAAAACATATTCTTCAACATTTAAGCAGCAAATTACTTTATCTTTGAGTTGACTACATCATGCTAGAATAGTTGACTTTAACAACAGCTGTTTGAGTTGCATTTCATTTTTTAAAATTCATTACATACATTTTTGTCTTGTTATTAGAACTGAAATTTATACAAATTTTGAAATGGCCCTAAATATAATTCTGTCACTTTGTACTATGTAACTATGAGAAGAGGAATTTGCAGCACCAGCAACTATAAAATCAAATATTCATCCACCCTGAAAATCAGTGAAGATGTTCTACATGCTACAGCATCAAATACTCACCCAAGATATAGGTTTTTAATAGATCCAAGTATATCCATCTCATTAATAATATTTTTATCTTTAATAAATGATAAAGCTATTTGTATATCAAAAACTTGTTTTAAGATAAACTTCTTTGTGATTTGTATACCTTCTTTATGTGCACATACTTAGAGCTGAATTAAATTTCCTTCTGTGAAAAGAAATCCTGGGAGGAAATGGTTTTTAAAAGCTCTGCCTTGTACCATTCCCAGGCTCTCCTTTCTCTTCACCTTCAATTCCAATTCTTTGTTTAGGTAACATTTTTTTTTACCTTGTAGGTCACATGCACTTAGAGAACTTTCTTTGACTGCACAGACAAATTTCAGTCTTCTACCTTGCTTTCTCATGAGATCTAGAACAATTTATTATAATGATAAAAATGGGATTCTATGGTCAATATCTAATTCCTCCAATAAATTATGAATCACATGAGAACAAAAGTCTGGTGTTTTAGTCTTCAATTATGCTCCAGGAACAAGGCATAGTTGTTAAATATTTGTTGAGTAAGAATCACTGGTCATTTACAGGCTCTCTAAACTTAATGTTGCAGACAAAACAAGGGCTTTTTTAAAAAGTGACTGATGTCCTCTTCATTTGGATGCACACACTCAAAATAACCAAAATTAACTACAATTGCTGAAGAAATTGAAAATCAACTAGGGGTCCAACCTCTCAGCCTAGCCAGACCCTACACATGTTTTTTAAGTGTCCAGTCAGGTAAATGAAGTCCTCACCCTTCATCAAGGAAACTTTACCAAATGGAGAACATTACAGAAAACCATAACCAATCAAATTGCAGAACTGTGGAGTCTCATTGGATACTGTGGTGGTTTGAAGAAAAATGTGCCCCATAGGCCCACAGGGAGTGACACTATTAGGAAGTATGTCCTTGTTGAAGAAGATGTGCCACTAATGGGTGAGCTTTGAGGTTTCAGATGCTCAAGCCTGGCAAGTATCACTTTCACTTACACTGGCTGCAGATCAAGATGTAGACCTCTCAGCTACTCTTCCAGCACCATGCTTCCCACCATGACAATAATAGACTAAACCTCTAAAACTGTAAGCCAATCCCAATTAAATGTTTTTCTTTATAAGAGTTGCCATGGTCATGGTGTCTCTTCACAGCAATAGAAATCCTAACTAAGACAGAATCGTCTACAAAACATCCATACACCTAAGGCTCAGGGAACACTGTAGTGGAGAATGTAGAAAGATTATAAGAGTCAGAGGACCAGAGACTTTGCTTTCAGAGTGTATCTCCAAGCAATGTCAGAAGCTACACCCATAAAATCTCAGCAACATAATTTCATGTCTTAGTTAGGGTTTTACTCCTGTGAACAGACACCATGACCAAGGCAACTCTTATAAGGACAATATTTAATTGAGGCTGACTTACAGGTTCAGAAATTCAGTCCATTATCATCAAGGCAGGAACATGGCAGTGTCATGGTACAGGAGGAGCTGAGAGTTCTACATTTTCATCTGAAAGGTGCTAGCAGAATACTGACATCCAGGCAGCTAAGATGAGAGGGCCTTAAAGCCCATACCCACAGTGACATACCCACTCCAAAAAGGACACACCTACTCCAACAAGGACACACCTTCTAATAGTTCCACTCCCTGAGGCGAGCATATACAAATCATCACATTCTATTCCCTGGCCAACATAGGCTTGTTCAAACATATGAGTGTATGGGGGAGAAAACTGGAAGGAGAAATGATTTAGTTATATTATAATTTCAATAAAAGAAATATTTTTAATTATAAAAATCAAATAGTGTAGCCAGATATTTTTCCTGAAAGTTGGGAGAAGCTAATGTGGGAGAAGCAAGGAGAGGAAGAGGAGAAGAAGAGGAGGAGCTAAAGGAGAGATGTAGGAGCCATGGATAGCCACGCATGTATCGAGAGCAGTCCTGGGTAACAACTTATACCTTAAGGTTAGATATTGGGGCACACCTCTAATTGTGTGAGCATCTTGTTAATTTGAACATTACCAAACACATAAAGCCACTAGATAATCTTTAAGCATTAGAGTCTCATTTCTACCAGGTACCACGTAAAGGTGGGATGGTCTGAGCTCAGCTCAACCTTGTGGAAACAGCATGGAAGATTGGCAGAGCCATCTCCCACATTGCCACTCGTGGCCACAGGCCTTGTCTAGTCAGGAAGATGGTGGCTGATTAAGAACAAGCCAGATCAGGTGCTGCCAGTTTAAAATATTACTGCAACAAAATAGGGCTACAACTGTTGAGCAGGAGTTGGTGCCCATTCTCATCCAACACAATAAACTACAGAATAAATACACCCACTGTAAAAGACCTGTCTATGCGAGTCTGATTATAAGAACTGGACCTCCAAAAACCAATCTCTCCAGCCAGCCACACTAAAACTGAGAGACCATAAATAAATAAATAAATAAATAAATAAATAAATAAATAAATAAATGTCTTCCTACCCTAATGACCTCCATGTAACGACTACAGCTATCCCAATCCACAATTTTGTTGTATAGCAATTTGAGCCATCTTGTCTGAGGCCAGTCAATCACCAGGTTAACTACCCTATCTTGAATTCAAAAGAGGAAAAGGTGCTAACTTGATATCAAATGAACACAGGGTACCAAACCTCGTAAGGAATATTAATTACTCTGAGGCCACTTATATGACTGCATTGTGTGAGTTCTGCCAAAAACCTGACTCCAAAGCGCTATTCCTTGGCTGTCAAAATGATAAGGCAAACACTGGAAAGGAACTGTGCTATTGAATCTTGGAGAATATTTATGACCATGGATACAGTGAATAAATAAAATCAATGGTAGAAAAAAAAAACAAGACAAAACATGTTTCCTTGTTGCCCCAGGCAAATCTGCTGCTTAAACAATAACAACAGAATCTAATCAGTAAACTTCCCAGCTGCCAAAATTATATGAGCAACTTGCCTATTTAAGAAGTCACATTTCCCATCTGATATAAATATTTGCCTTCTGCTCACATTCCCGAAGTGCAATACAAATTAGGACACACACTGAAATTCACCTTGGCACAAAGTATTTAATTTATTTCTTCTTTTCAAGTGACCCAGATTGTACATTATGAAAATTGGGAAACCCTGGTGGTCTTTTCGGTGATTAGAACGGATCGCTGTGAACTGAATCAACTGTCAGCCATCAAGTCACACATCATTTCACACAGGAGACAGACTTAACTACTTCATTCAAGTCCACTGAGACTTGGATCAGCCTCAGTAACTGGTTATTCCCAAATGCAACACCTCTGCTATCTAGTTTCTGGAAACATGATACTAGTGAGATCTTCTTATTCAAGTTTTTAAAGAAGGAAATAAAACTGGTAACTGAAAAGCATACTTTAAAAAATATTTAAAGAAAGCAATTTCACAAACAAAGAAATGGTTGATTTAAAAAAATGAAATTTGCTGGCCACATTGGTTTATATCAGTGTGAGACAGATGAAGGGGATCCACCTCTTTCTGATGCACTTGCCTAGTGTTCAGCACTTTTAAAAGGTGTTAGAGACTTGCAAATCACTGTTATCACCAGTGATATGCTCTTTAAGTTCTTGTTGTAAGCAATCCTGATCATTTCCCTGCAAATAAGCAAATATGTTGGGGACAGGACAATGTGACTCCCTAATTAACAGCTGTTATCCCATGTTGCACTCGCAGCCTTCAGCATTTGACTTGTAAACAGCCACCTGGATTTTTCTAATGCTTACACTAGCTGTTCTGAACACCACAGACACCATGAGAAAAATACACACTAACCACACAATGAGCCCAGGTGATCACTGCAGCTCCTGAAGTACATTCATCCTCCAGCAAAATTTTGTCAGTTTCACGGGAAGAGCTCTAGAAAGATTTCAAGCCTGGAGCCAACCAAAACTTGGCCCTGCAGGTACAACACTGGGCCTGCCAGGGTGGAAGAGCGCCAGCTCCCTGGGCCTACACTTAAAAAGCTAAGGATTCTGGTCCCCTAGACCTATTCAAGAATAGCTGAACCAACAAGTAAAGTAAAGGGGCCCACGCATCAGAGCCAGCAGAAGAACTGCAACTCTGGAGGGTGCTACATGCAGGCACTCCCTCCTGTCTGTGGCAACAGCTCACTGCTATCAAATGCTAAGGGATATGAAAACTGCCAAATACCACTCCTCAGAGATATTCTCCTCAGCTATCCACAGTTTCCATTGGGGAGAGCTGAAGAAAAGCAAGCCATATGACAAGTACAGACCTACTGCTAGTGATGAAGTGAGAAACTTCACCACAAACGTGCCCAACACAGCACTCTCCTGCTTGCCTAGAAAGCTGATTTTATTTGTCAGTGATTTATATGCAAACAAAAACCAACAGTCTCAATGTATCAACCTCAAACAATAGCAAAATCAGAATGGCTAAAATTCAGTTCATGGAATGTCACCAAAGAACTAATGAGTTCAATTTTCTTGTAGGTACAGGATCTAGGAATCTGAACATTTTAAAGCAAGTTTTACTCTCAAAATCAACCAAAACAGGTACTTTATCAGCCTTGACTCTCTCCTAAGCAGGTCTTAAAAAACTCAAGAGTGACTGGGGTATGAAGCCAGCCAATGCTCCCCGAAGAGACAATTTCCTTCCATCTCTGATCTCACTGAAATGAGTAATTTGAAAGTCTCCCAGTCTTCTGGCTAGTGGGTACTTGAGAAACACCTCTAGTGGGGCAATATGACATTGGGGAACAGAAGAAAAATTTTTATTGCTTTAAAACCCAAAGCTGTAGGACCCCAAAAAGCTAGGGCAGGGGCTACACCATCAAGTGAGAAGCAGCTGCTGCCCCACATCAACTCTTTGCAACCACTTCAAGGCCTATCTGGTTCCAAGGAAACCTGTCCTCTCAACAACAGCAACAATAGCACTAACTTGGGTTATGACTAAACAGTGTAAGAGCAGGGGAAGGTCAACTTCAAGATGTCCTTCCACATCCAATAGAGAGCCAGGGTTTTCTGTTGTCCCTATTTTTATTGTTTGCTTTCTTCTTTTGGAAACAGGTTCTCACAGGGCCCAAGCTAGACTTAAACTGGCTATGTAGTCAAGGATGACCTGAATTTCTGGTCCTTATGAGCTGATATTACCCCATGGGCTACCACACCCAGTTTTAATGTTGGGCTGAGGATACTATGCATTCAGAGCAAACACTCTATCAGTTGAGCTATATCTCTCCAGCTCAAACTCCAAAAGTCCCATAAAGAAATATATCTGTGCTTATGCAAAAATATACTAACCAGGAAAGAAATCCTCTACATCAACATTGATGGATCTTTCAGTGGATTATGAGAAAAGAACTCAGGCCTGGAGAGATGGCTCAGCGGTTGACAGAACTAATTGCTCTTCCAGAGGTCCTGAGTTCAATTCTCAGCAACCACACACACAGTGGCTCACAACCATCTGTAATGGGATCCAATGCCTTCTGCTGGTGTGTCTGAAGAGAAAAGAACTCAGAAAAAAAAAATTTATGTGTTCATTTTCATATAAATTTTAAAGGCAGAATTCTGCATATTATTGTTTATTTTGTGATCAATATTTATATTTTTATGATTTTATGGTCAACTGCTGTTTTACATTTTTTCTTTAAAATAATATCAATTTGTAAGACTATTCTTCTGAAAAATAAGGCAATGACTTTATAATAGCTGTATGTGACACAATTATTTAATAGTTTAATTTACCTGAATTTGGGGGGAAGCAAAAGGACAGCTCTATTTCACTTAAACCAAAGGTTTCAAAAGGCTTTAACCAATTGAGTAAAAGTTTTTCTTTTCAAAAAGAAATTTCACAACCTCAGTTTTTCTTATATCAAGAGAGGTAAGGTAAGGATTGCTAAAAATAACAAGTCAACATAAATCACTTGTAGTTTCTAGAAAGAGGCCCCGCAGTATGGAAAAGAAGGAGAGACATACCCTTGTTCATCTGGAGCTTACTCTCTTCCTCCATGTCCACATCTTCTAAGTCTAGGAAGTTGTCTACCTACAAGAAGATTGGAATTATCTTACATATACTAGACATGAAGAAAGACACTACAGTCATGATCCCCACACACAGCACTCTGTTGAAGGCTGGATATGCTTCCCTGTGAACTCTCAAGGCCCTGTTAAAGCTGTTGTGTGCAAGCTTTTCCATTGAAGGAAGCAAGACATTTGCAAGTTCAGGACTTTACAACACTGTAGTCTGCTTTCTACAGTGAAGGGAGACACACAGGCTGAGGTTTCTTGAAAGGGACAATTCTATATAGAATACCACTTCCCATTCCACACTGTCAGTGAGGCATTTCAGATTAACATATTTTCTCCCCGGGATTTTTATCACCACTATCAGAGACAACAGGTTCCTGGTTTGGTGCTGGTGGTGGTGCTAGGCTACCATCCTTCCTCATAGTACGCTTTATTACAGCACTCTGGAGAGCCAGAGAGAAGAAACTAAAGAGAGCTGGAAAGAAATGTTCATTCAGAACAAAATCATCCTGCCCAGGTAAATCACAGGAGAGGTGAGTAGGGCAAAATATCAAGTGTTCTCTCTTTCAGGCAAGTACATCTGAGAATTACTTCAATGGTAAAAAGATCAGCAAATGTCCTTCCCAGACCCAATAGCAGCATTTTAATGAAGAACTATTCCACATAGAATACTGCACACTGACAACGAGGCATTTCAGATTTACAAACAAATGCATTTCAGGGGACTATCAAAGAGTATATATACATAAGAAAATGTTGGCACAAGGCATGTGGTAAAGGCACAAGGTCACCATCCGTTTTATGCTCACAACCTGAACATAGACTTAGCATATACCTTAAAATTATAAACTGAGATTCCTTCACTGCAATTCCAGACAGGCTGTGTCTTTCTGTCCTGAGCTGAATGTATAGTAGGCAGACCATGCTGACCTCATAGAAAGTTAAAATGATAGCTTCCATATTTCTAAGCAAGTACTTGTAACTATTATGTGGCATACATATTCAAAAGCAAAATTCATATGACAGTTTCAATATTAAAATTTGAGAATCAGTTACATGATAGCATCTTTTTTTTTAATGACTATGCTAGAAAGTCCTTTCCATTTGTTAAACCATAGGGAAAAAAGATCTAGCATCTATCCAAGCACAAACAGTTTAGATATTCCAATGCCCACTTAACAAACAAACAAACAAACAAAAACCTTTCAAGGATAAAATCTGGTCACTCATCCAGTTTTCTACAAAGGAAAGCAAGAATCTAGTGTTTGTCTACTGGCTTGTATGGTAGCTTGATACGTGCTGTCTCCCATAGGCTCTAGTAATTGAATATTTGGTGCCCAGTCAGTAATACCATTTGGAGAGGTTTAGGAGACAAGGCCTTGCTGGAAGAAGTTTGTCACTGGAATTAGGCTTTGTGAGTAAAAGGCCTTGCCCTTCTCTTGTTCACTCTCTTTGCTTGGGGATGAGGATTTGCCTTCCAGGCTTCCTGCTGCCTGCTGCTAGCTATTATGCCTCCCCACCATGTGGGGCTGTTATCCTTCTGGAACCATAAGCCCAAATAAACTTTCTTTCAAAGTTGCTGTGGTCATGGTGACTCATCACAGAAACAGAAAAGTGGCTAATTCAGTTCATTTGTTTGCTGTGTATTCTTCCCAAGGTAGATAACTGAATCAGGCCTTACCTTCACCTTTCCAGCCCGGGTCATATCACCTTGAAAGGAACTGCCAACTTTGTGGCCTTCGTCGATCACAATCTGAAAACAGTAAAAACACACAGACAAGAAGTCACACAGAGGCAGAAGAAGAGAACTAGCTTCACAGAGTTGTCCATTAGCTTCTACATATGCTCCACTATGCCTGAGTATATTCCTATGTACCTGTCGGTGCACACATATTAATAAAAACTAAATTACACTTTTAAAAAAAGAATTATTGGTTACCTTCCTAGCTATATATGAAAGACTCTCTAAGCTATAGCAGTGGTGAGGGAGAATGTTTCAGCAAGTCTAACTGCGATTCTGGTAACCTAGTCTCATCTGCCATATAGCAGATCACTTAACCCAACCATGCCTGTGTATAAAACATAGCTGCTCCACCTCCTAGACCATCTCCCAATAAACCTTTGATGCACAAATCAGAGACTGCTACTGCACTGTTTTCATGTTACAAGAGGACAGGGAAATTTAACAATTCTAGGAATCTCCATATTTAATATATTTCAATTGTCACTAGTAGAATGTGAATTAGGTCACAGTCATCACCAACAGCAAGGAGGTTATATACAAAGGTGTTCTATGAAGATCTCCACAGAGGGGAGTCCCTCACTCAAGTCTCAGAAAGTCGCGACCACCCAGTAATCTGCTCGAGACACCGTGTACCAGAGCAAAAGTGAGGTTTATTTGGGCATGTGACAGCTAGCTGCCAGTCAATTCGTATGCCCACGCAGGAGCTGAATTGACCCCAACAGCCAGTTTGGGAGGGGTTTTTAAGGGGAAAAACCACAAACCAAGGAATGGGGAGGGGGATGAGGGGTTGTTAAGGTGGCATAACATAAAAATAGCAGAACATTCCAAAGGAACCCAACCTACGTGAGTCAGGATCAGGTGAAAACTCTCTGTACGCTTATCTTTCTCAAGAATGTGGTCCTTCCCTGTTACTTCGGCCTTGCCCTGTCACTGCAGTTCTCAGCTTGGTTTCCAGCTTGGTTCTTAGCTTGGTTCCCAGCTTGGTTCCCAGCTTGGTTCTCAGCTTGGTTCCCAGCTGGCTAACTTGCATTCTAGCCAGTTCCCGTAACTAGCCTGTCCACATTCTTAACTTGCTTCATGGCTCTGTTTCTCAGAAAATTTTCCATGTCCTTATAAAGAAAGCCTAAAGAATATTTTATATGTCTAAAAAGGATTCTATATACCCAGCATCTATAATTTTTCACTCTACATTCTATACAAACACATTTCTATCACAGAAACTTCTAACCCCTTGTAAAATCAAAATCTCTTGTAATTCTGTACATAATATCACATGGAAAACATCCCAAAACAGAAACTCAAATGACTTTAAAAAACTAATCAAAACTCAAATAGCTTAAAAAAGAACACTATGAATTATCACTCCTTGATAATTAAACACGATAGCCAAAGAGGAATAGATGAATAGTGTCGATAAAGTCTTGACAATTAGAGGATAGTATCTAATATCTAGGAACCAAATCTTAGAAAAAAGCAAAATAATGGCTTCTACTTTAAGTTTAAATGTGATAAACTTAGGACCGGTAAAAATAAATCCACTTTATACAAAGAAGTAGAAAATGGAACTCTTGTTAAAAGTAAAGCATATAATTTCACGTACATACAACAGATCCCTAAGAAGTTTTTACCAAAAATTAAGGATAATCAAACACTGGCATGTAAAGACTTAATTCTCAACAGAGTGCTCTTCCAATTCTAAGAAGAATGCTTTCTTCTTCTTCAAGCTGCTTCTACAAATGAAAGACTGAATTACCTGCTCCTCTTCTGAGGATTCAGATGAAGCGTGAAGAAAGATAGTTGTATTTCTAAAATGTCGACCATTTGATTCAATTTTATGATTCCATTTTTCAGTAGTAAATATATTTTCTGATGAATCAGTTCCATGTGCTCCCCCTTTGGCCACATTACCGTCTGAAATGATAAGTTATGAATAATTAAAAACACCCTATGTGGCCAAGTTGATTTCTTTTGAGTTTACCAAAAAATTTTCTTATCAACCCCTCCCCCCAAAGGAATACTTTTCAAAGAACTATGCAAGTAAAGTTTCTTGAAGCCTTTAGGGCCTCTTAAATATATTAAAATTATTCTAAAATTACATAAAAAGATAACACAACTTCAACACTCAATGAATATTGTCTACTATATACCCAGTACTATTTTTGTCATTGTTTAAAAGTTCAAGAAAGTACAGTTTTCTCAAGAATTTTAGACATTATTTATCTCATTTTCCCTTAAGTTTGAAGCTTTCTTTCCTCATATGGAAGCAATGTATGCCTACTTTTTAAAACAGTATAAGGAAAAGAGGAAATATGAAAATTAGCCCTTAATCCTAAACAATAGAATAGCAACAATAAAATGTTCTGAGTGCTTCTCTGTGCATCTTTTACATATCCATGCATTTCTAAAATTCAAAATAGAATACATAAATAATAAATTTAATTTGTCAATATTTTGGTTATTAAATATTCTACATAAGTTTTAGTTAGAGAGAACTCTGCTATCTAAATGTAAGATAGTCTACTTAGTCAATGTTCATTCTTAACTATTTATAATTATAAGCAATACCTTTCACTGGGTGGTGGTGGGGCATGCCTTTAATTCCAGGACTCAGTAGGCAGAGGCAGGCAGAAACCTGTGAGTTTAAGGCCATACTGGTCTACAGAGTGAGTTCCAGGACAGCCAGGGCTACACAGAGAAAGCCTAACTCAAAAAAAAACAAATATAAACTAATTAGCATATGTATGTATGTTTCATATATATATATGTATATATGTATATATATACATATATATATGTAATACTTCTGTATTAAATCCATGCACAGCTATTGTTTTTCCTTAAGATAAAAAAAGAACCTAAGATTAATTCAAAATTAAGGGACTACAAAAATCTGTGATATCATGAACAGAAATTGGGAGAATAAAATAGAATCAGTTGGGTAAGAAATAATAAATATAGACCTTATATGTTGCATTTGAATTATTATGAAGGAAATGGCCCAAACACAGCTCCAAATATAGGCTGAAATGTGGAAGGAATATCACAGTCAGAGGTGACTATCTAACCATCATCTATATTAAGGCAATGGCTTAAGAAAAGAAATTAATATTAGCATTATAGTTAATATTGACTGTCAACTTGACAGGACCTAGAATCACTAAGAGGCAAGCTTCTGTGCACACCTGTGAGGGATGATCAAGGTCAGGTTAAACGAGGTGAGAAGACTCACCCTGAACTCAGGAAGCCACAGCTCATGGGCGGGATCTTGGACGAAATAAAAAGGAGAAAGCACAGTGAGTACAAGCTCTCATGTCTCTCTGCTTCTTGACTGGGTACAATGTGACCAGCCAAGCTGGTAGGTAACTCTGACCACCACACCTACCATGATGTGCTTGACCTTCAGACTGAGCCAAAATAAGTTCTTTCTTCTTTTCTTAAGTTCCTTTGTCAAGAAGTTTTGTCACACACCACAATGAGACAGTTAACTAATACAATTAGCAATATTGAAATAAGGGTTAAAAGTCACTGAGCATTTAGTGTTCTTTTCTGAGTATCTCATGAATCTTTCCAGAGGATTACTATTCAAGATTAAGTCATGTGTTCCAGGTAATGTGGCCGGTAGGTAACTACTGGGATTTGAACCCAAGCTCTTCGGAGTTTAAAACCCAGCCTAACTACTATTTTGCTACCTTGAGTAAAACAAGAGGGAAAGTCCTTGCAGAGCAAAATAGGAAAGAAACACAATAAGGAAAAGGAAAAGGAATTTTTAAAAATAAGTAAAAACTTTCTACAGTCAAAGAAAAGTCAAGGCTTCAGGATACCTATATTTTTTTAAAAAAAGAAACTAATTCACTTATGTCAATCACAAATATATATTTAAAAAGTGATAAAGGATAATAAAGCAGTCATGTGGTAGATAGCAAGCCAACCCCAACTGAGGAATCCTACGTCATGCCCTAACTAGACTATGATGAGAATGTCTTTTTTATCTGTGATTATTTCATCTGTGAGCCTGAGACAGGTCTCTAAAAGCTTAGTACAGCAGAGCCACCATACTTATTTCCTTTGAAACATCACTTCCCTGACACCAAAATCTGCAGTTCATGCTTTGATGCTCACAGTTTGGTAAGGGTCCAGTTGGAACCCTTATGTGATAGGTTTCAATAAGAAAGACCTCCATAGGCTCAAATATTTGAATACTTAGTCACTGGGGTTTGGAACTATTTCAGAAGGATTAGAAGAGATGACCTTGTTAGCATAGGTGTGGCCTTGCTGGACACTGTATGTCATTAGGGGTGGGTTTTGAGGTTTCAAAAGCTCACACTAGACTCAGTTTCCCTCTCTCTGCCTGCTGCCTATGGATCAGAAGGTAAATCTCTCAGCTACTGTTTCAGCACCATGCCTATCTGCTTCCTACTGTGGTAATAGTCTAACCCTCCGAAATGGCAAGCAAGCCCCCAATTAGTAGCATGGAAGATAGTGGTGCTGACAGTAATATAAACTGGGGACCCAGGGAGAAAGAACACTATCAGCTGGACTAAAAACGATTCTCATGATATTTTGGTTTTGTTTTGTTTTGTTTTTAAAGAAAAAATGTGGTAGCTTTTTTCCTTTTCCTAAAAATCTGCCTAAGGATAAACTGAAGATTTTGGGATTAATGGCTTTCACAGAGGAGATGTCAAGATAGCCTAGTGTCTTGTGTTGAATGGTTATTAGTGATTATTCTTGGGCAGATCTACAATGAGAAGGAACAAGTGGAGCAAAGAGAAGTATGAAACCTTAGTTTGAGGAGAAAAAGAGCACCAGGAAATATAATGTTAAAGCCAAATCCTGTGCTCAAGGAGATGAGAAGTTGGAGAAAAAAAAAAGCTTAACACTAAATGGAATAAGGAGAGTGGTGCCCTCACTGCAAGATCCCACCCAAATAATCCAGCAAACTGTGAAAGGAAAAGGGACTGAGGAATTTCCTAGATCTAACACAACAGAAATCTTATGCAAATGTAACGCATGGAGGAGCCCAGGCTCCAACCCCAACAAGCAGCAGGACCTGCAGTTTCTGCCACATGGATCTAGATTTAGAGTCAAGAAGGATATCGGAAAAGGCTGGTGGAATCTTCCTGCCTTGTTAAGGAAAGTCACTGAAGCCAGGTATGTGGCAGGGCAGTCCTTGCATACAGGTCCAGAGAGGACACTACACGAAGCTGTGAAGGTAAAACCCGGATTGCTTGGAGACCCTAAGATGTTGGGACTGCTAGATCCACACCACAGAAACCTGTTTAAAGGAGACAGAACCACCCCAAGAGAGAGTGTTGCAGTCAGCAAAGCTGGAGTGAAGAGCCCTCTAGAAAACCCTTTTAACATCAGACATAGAATTGTATAATTTGGAGTTTGTTCTGCCAGTTTTCAGTCTTGATTGGTCCAGTATTTCCTCACTATACTCCTTTTCTGCCCATGTTTTATTCTGAATTTATTAGTAAAAGTAAAATTAAGATTTGTAGGGATGCTGTCAAGAATTAACACTAAAATTTTGTTCGTTTATGTGTAGGGGTGTTATGTGTAGGGTGCTTTCACTATGTCCATGTCTGTACATCTCTGCATGCCTGCAGTGCAGCCTGAGAAGGACAGAAAAAGACATCAGATGCCAAGAGAGTTGAGTTACTGATGATTTAGAGCCACCATGTGGGTGCTGATAATTGAACATGGGTCCTCTAAGCTTTCTCTCTGCCCCCTTTTTTTTCAAACAATGAAATAATGTTATGGAACAAAGTTAAAGTAACATAGCCTGTGATAGTAATTTACATTTAATGAATCATTTTCTCTTTAAAAAGAGAAAAAAAGTGCATATCCATATACTCTGAAACCAGCCCTCCATTACTGTCTACTGTACCAATACTAGCACTCCTAACTAGCCACCACTGGAAAGATGACCTCTGCCTTTCTTGCCAACAAATTCTGAATGAAATCTCTGTTGAGAAGCACAAAGCCTTGGATGCCAGAGGTAGAAGAGCTCAAGAAGAGGGTAATGTGCTAGGAGAGTTGCCAGAACAAACAATATGAAGAGTCACACAAGTGAGGATGAAAGCTCTTAAGACTTAGTCTCCCGGACCTCTTCTGGTTTATAGTCAGGTTCTTCATGGTTCTGGAGGTTAAGTAATGGTAGTCGAGTGATGTGGAGATGCTTAGAAACAGGACAAGCTACTGAGGGATAAACAGATGCCTCAAGCTTCATCAAAGGCAGAAGGGAAGGCTCTTCTCCTATAGCTCCTGCCATTCCTCAGCACAGATTTTGTTGTTGTTGTTGTTGTTGTTGTTGCACAAATTATTACAATAAAAGAAGGAGCAGCGTCAGTCCTCTTGTGTATGTTAAAGTTAAACAAGCCTAATTTTGGTACTTACCATGAAAATCCTACATATCCAACCCAACACTCCTATACTAGTCAATTGACTTCAATACTTGAAAAGCACAGTGGTATCTGACAGGAGACATTCTGCCATGACAGATCAAGTCACTCCATGCACTCCTCTCCTAATTCCCAATAAAATGCCCAGGGTACCTGACAGCTACCACATGAAACTCCTTTGAAGAAAAGTGAAGTTCAAGTTCCTGGTGCTGTTACTGAATTACTGTCCTACTCTGTCCCATACCCAACAAAAACTCCTCTTTTAACATCCACTCTCTTGTAAACATGAAGTTTTTAATCTTTAAACTACCAAAAGATGTAGGAAAGAACTTTCTCTCTCCTTGATTAAACTTAAAGTTGAAAATGCTTCCTAAATCCTGAAATTAGTTTCATACGACTATGTACCATGTCCCTGCAAAGACCCCCCCAAAAAAGTGCTTTTGTAATGGGCCAGTTACAGGTTTTTAAACCTAGTAAGTAATAAATCTCTTGGCAGAATGAGATGAGAACAAAGTTCCTTTTCAATATGATAATGTCAAAATGGCAGATGCTGGCACAGCCCTGACTTGGAAGTGGCCAGCAGCCTGATTAGAGACCAGATGCTGCTTCCCAGAGTGAGCCTGGTGGCAAAGCACACGTGCCACCCAACTGTTCATTCTAAGCTTCTGTTTTTCATCAGAGTCCTTTTCTACCCTTTCATCTTATCCCTAATGCTCCTTGCTTTGAAATGCACATCAGGCATAATACAGTGCGGAAATCTAACAGCAGTGTTGTGGAACACACAGATTACAGAGACCAGAAAGAGCATTTCTTTGGGCATTCTAAGTCAAACTTCAATAATGATGAGAAAGATTTTTCTAAAGGTTTCAGAGGTTTCATTATTCTGAAGTGATGGAATTTCAATTTCCTTTTGATAGCCAACAGAAAAGCTTCCAATAGGTCAGGCTTACAAGGCCAGCTCTACACCACCAATCTCTAATTTCAGACGAAAGAGAAAGGTCACACTCCTTGAAAAAGCAGAAAGTTTCGATGACAAGGTAAATTACACTTTACAAGGTAAAGTACATGTTGATTATACACCTTCGAGGTAAAAGTGATTATTTGGGGAGAGCCCAACTTTGAGGAAAACTCTTATAAAAAATTCAAATTCTTCTATACAAAAGCCAGAGCCGCGTCTGTGTACTGAGAAACACTCCACACTTCAGCACATCCAGTGTCAGAATCTAAGAGCAAGTCCTGCCAGCCACCTCAAAGTATCCATTCTTCTGCAGTATGGTCAACAGCAATATAAATCAAGTGTATGTTCTCAGTCACAATGAGATACTGAATACATCGCTGGAAGGGAAGAAAAACCACTGTCGGGAGTGTTCTGTGTCACACAAGGCAGCCACAAACAGCCTTCTGCAAAGAGAATAGGGGATAAGCAATCATGCTTGTACCAAGACTGGGTCCTCTGAAAGTCTGAGGTGATTTTCACATTACACTTTGAGTTCACAGCAATGGTCCTGGGTACAATAATATCTTCCCTTGATCTGTCCTTCCAAACTACTCCACGCCACTGCTTCTTGTTCACATGCTTCTCTCCATATCTGGCCTCCCCTCGAGCCATAGTCGTCAGGATTAAATAAGCAATTTAAAAACCAATCAATCATAAATCAGAATAAATCCAAGGAAGCTAAATTCAGCACACCAGTGTTTTGTCTAAATTCCCTTTGCAGTGCTCTGAATTCCAACTGTTTTATGTTCTCCATCTGAAAGGGCACAGGGAGGGGAGGATTACCTCAGCCTGGCCAGTCAGGAATAATTGTGCTTTCCCCGAGGCTGGATGATAATTGACTCATTATTCACAGTCGTAGCTATCAACCTGCCAAAGCACAAATGCACAAGCCTGGCCTGGAAAAAAAAAAGATACATGTCAACAGCCCTAGATGAGGGACACAGTGGCAATAAGAGGAAAATTTTGAAATGTCCAGTATAAAGCACCAAGAGAGAGGAAGATGGGAGAGTGTAAAGTTGCTACCATTTTATTAGTTATGTTCAAGAAGGAAACCTGTGATTGGAGGGCCCTGAAGCATAAAGAATCCAAAAGTGATAATCTGAGCATTGACTATGTGCCTTCAGGATGAGAAGGACAACAGAGGCACAGCCCCTTTCCTTACAGAGTATCCAAGCTAGGAGGTAAAGCCATGTGTGCAAACACCCAAAGAGAAGGCATCCCTGACAAACCACACAGGAGAGGCTCAAAGTCAGAAAGTGACAAAATACTAATTGGTTTTGGAATCATGAAAAGCTTCAGTAGAAATGAGTCATGCAAGGTAGGCTTTAAGGAAGTTGACAAGTCCAGCAGATTAGCTAGAACTCCGAAGAGCTTATTTATTCCATGGGGGCTTGAGGGTGGGATAAACTCATGAGTGAAACTTCCAGGGCCAGAAGGCCAGAGCCTAAGGCACAATAGTGAATCCTCCAGGAAGACTGGTACACACGTTCTGTGGCATGTGAACAGAGGAGATTTGGAAAGCTTGAACAGAACTATGCACTTGAACAAGGGAGTTGACCCCAGTACAGCCATGTTTTACAGAGACACAGACTAGAGCAGACAGGCTAGGGCACAGGAATGGCACTGGACAAGTGAGGCACTCACTGTAGTGTCTAATGTGTAATCCAGATGATTGATAATGGAAGACACAGCTACAGAGGTGGCAGAAAGAACTGCAGAGATTCAAAAAAGAAAAACAGTCTGTGAAATGAATTCTTGCGTTTCTAAAACAGAGAGAAGACACTATCTCCCACTGGTTACATTCTGTCCCTCTAGATATCACAGAATAAGTTCCTTATCTTCCCACTGCCATCTGCAGTCTTTTACATTCAAATTGGCATTCCTTGGTAACTTTCTCTTACTCTCTGTGATGGAGGATACAGATAACACAGTGTGCTTGTAACCTGTCCGGTGAACTAGAATTTGGTACAGAGGCCACACATACTCACCCAACAAGCTGTGCTGAGCTGATCTTCCCCACTTACTTAGTGAGGAACACAGAATGAAGTGGCCCATGATGCAAGAAGATACAACATTATTTGAACGTTTCTTCCTGCAGCTTTGGTCTCCATTAAGGTGAAAGCTGCTGGTGACAATGCTAATGCAGGGTAGACTCTATGGCATCTGAGTTCATTTGTTGTACACAAAGTCCACTCGTATTAATTCTTCAGATTAACATACAAAGTATTAAGGACCATTTAGGCACTGTCCTTAGCTTCATGAAACTACTAAGTCAATGTGTAGTTTATTCCCTTGACACAGAATGTTTGCACATAAACTAGACTTTTCCAGTTCTTGAGCTAAACCCATAGGGTTATATGGTGAAGAACTCAGAGAAAGTGTCCATGAGAGACACCTGTACCTCTCCACAGGTCTATCCAGGGGTAACTTATGTACCATCAAATCCATTCACGTTAGCACAGCATCCAATGATTTCTAGTGAATGTGTAGTTATATAACAATCAACAACATTGAACTTTTAGTTTCCATCACCCCAAAAAGGTTCTTAGTGTCAATCTGCAGACTCCTCCCCATTCCCAACCCCAACAACAAGCAGCAATTGATCTAATTTTTGTTGCTACTGGTTCACCTTTTCTAGGCATTCCATTATAGTAAAGGCATGTACACATGATTTATTTTATTTAGTATAATAATGAGATGCAGCCATATCATGGTATACACTAGTATTTCTCTCCTTTTGTGTCAAATAACCTTTGACTGTGTCTGTTTCTCCTTTCGCCTGATGGTGGACATTGAGATTGTTTCCCCTCTTTTCCCTAGATTACAATACTGCATTCATGCCTTGGACCAGCATCACTAACCCAGTCCCATGCAGTGTGAAACATAATGAAATCACACCAACAGATATAACTCAGCAGCTGCTTTCCACATCAGACGAGGGCAGAGATGCATTGTTCCCTGAGGCTGCAACTCTCCAGTTATACTTCATACTATCACCACAGCTGTACAACTGGACACTGCATCCCATGGCCCTAATTTTCTATCTTCCAACTCATACTTAAGCCTAAGCAGAGCAGGAAGCTGGCTTTCAGGAACCCATTCATGGCTCCAGGAAAGTAAGATATGACACAGAGCTGGGAAACAGACTGATTATCAACTCTTCAACCCAAGTTCTGCTGGTTGCCTTCCATGTGTTTAATACTTTGCTGGGCTAGAGGGGTATGGAAGGTTAGGAAAGCTATAAGACACAGCCTTTGCAAGGGCAGAGCATTTTCCTTATCTCTTAGCTATCATATCATCTAGAATTTTTTTTCAAAAAAAAAGATTAATATGTGAGCAAAGACTTCTTTAAAAAGCCAATGATATCTATTCCCTTGAAATTTTCACTTGATTGATGCTATAAATTTTGCTTATGTTTTAACTACCATTTCAATGTATAAAATGTGTCCAAAGGCCACAAATAAGAAGGCTACAAAGAGGTAGACAGACAAGAAGAGAAAGATTGGAGGAGGGGAAGGAAGAGGGAGGGGAGAGAAGAGGAAAAATAAGGACAAGAGAGGGCAGGAGAGGAGAGAAGAAAAGGGAGGG